>NC_135803.1:101108704-101470332 GCF_964213995.1 Mustelus asterias | reverse complement strand
GACCAGCTCTTACCTTTGAGTTCTAGTGGAAGATTCGCTGACCTGAAACATTAACTTTGTTTCCCTCTCCACAGGCACTGCCTGCCCCTGCAGAGCACGATGTGGAGATGCCGGCGTTGGACTGGGGTAAACACAGTAAGAAGTTTAACAACACCAGGTTAAAGTCCAACAGGTTTATTTGGTAGCAAAAGCCACACAAGCTTTCGAGGCTCTGAGCCCCTTCTTCAGGTGAGTGGGAATTCTGTTCACAAACAGAACTTATAAGACACAGACTCAATTTACATGAATAATGGTTGGAATGCGAATACTTACAACTAATCCAGTCTTTAAGAAACAAAACAATGGGAGTGGAGAGAGCATCAAGACAGGCTAAAAAGATGTGTATTGTCTCCAGACAAGACAGCCAGTGAAACTCTGCAGGTCCACGCAACTGTGGGAGTTACAAATAGTGTGACATAAATTCTGATTCTAGGATCGCATGATAAAGACTCAGGAGGAAAAAAGCAGAAATATTTATGTGAAATAGTGTGACATAAACCCAATATCCCGGTTGAGGCCGTCCTTGTGTGTGCGGAACCTGGCTATCAGTTTCTGCTCCGCGACTCTGCGCTGTCGTGTGTCGCGAAGGCCGCCTTGGAGAACGCTTACCCGAATATCAGAGGCCGAATGCCCGTGACCGCTGAAGTGCTCCCCAACAGGAAGAGAACAGTCTTGCCTGGTGATTGTCGAGGCGGTGTTCATTCATCCGTTGTCGCAGCGTCTGCATAGTTTCCCCAATGTACCATGCCTCGGGACATCCTTTCTTGCAGCGTATCAGGTAGACAACGTTGGCCGAGTTGCAAGAGTATGTACCGTGTACCTGGTGGATGGTGTTCTCACGTGAGATGATGGCATCTGTGTCGATGATCCGGCACGTCTTGCAGAGGTTGCTGTGGCAGGGTTGTGTGGTGTCTTGGTCACTGTTCTCCTGAAGGCTGGGTAGTTTGCTGCGGACAATGGTCTGTTTGAGGTTGTGCGGTTGTTTGAAGGCAAGAAGTGGGGGTGTGGGGATGGCCTTGGCGAGATGTTCGTCTTCATCAATGACATGTTGAAGGCTCCGGAGGAGATGCCGTAGCTTCTCCGCTCCGCTCTGCAGAGCCAGCATTACAGCACTTTGCTTAACATAGACAATGAAGGAATGTGGTTACTTCCAGATAACTAATTATAGGCTAAACGAAGAATTGAATAGAAAATTCAATGCTTCTGTCTGCAAATACAGGGTTTCAATTCAGTGAAGTGCCTTTGAATGCTTTTCTTTGTTAACACTGCTGTACAAACACACGTTGCTATTATTAGGAATCAATTTATAAATCATAGAAAGATAATTTTGCTAATAATTTTTGTATAATGTCTGATCACATCCTCGGGATTTCTAAACGTCTTCTTAAAACCAATAATTTCTTTCTTTCTCAAAGAGTAATCATTGGTGATTCTCTTGATGTAATACCAGTCAATTTGCACACAGCAGGATCCCATAATGTGTAATGATTAAATTATCTATTTTGGTGCTGTTAGATGGGGAATAATTGCTAATTGGACAACAAGATAATTCCCTACACTTCTTCAACATGAGCCGTGGAATCTTTTTTCATCCACTCGAGCCGACAGGCCCGGCTTCACATATTATGGGAAACATAGTGGTTAGTACTGCTGCCTCATAGCGCCAGGGAACTGGGTTCAGTTCGCGGCTTGGGTCACTGTCTGTGTGGAGTCTGCGCATTCTCCCTGTGTCTGCGTGGCTTTCCTCTGGGTGCTCTGGTTTCCTTCCACAGTCTGAAAGACATGCTGGTTCTGTGTATTGGCCATGCTAAATTCTCCCTCAGTGTACCCAAACAGGCGCCAGAGTGTGGCGTCGAGAGGATTTTCATTGCAGTGTTAATGTAAGCCTACTTGTGACTAATAAATAAACTTTAACTTAAATAAAAGGCAGCACTTTCAACAACGAACACTCCATCGTTATTGCACATATGTGCCAGCCTGGATTATACACCTAAATCTGCAGTTGTTCATAAATCCTCTGCCTCAAAGGCTGAGTATTATCAATGAATCAATCTGCAGAGTGGTGTTGTGAACATGGCCGGGATTTTCCATTCGTGTCGGGTGGGTTTAAGCTGGAAAGCAAAAAAATATTGACAGAAGGCCAACGTTCCGTTCCGTTAACATAAAAGCAGGTAATGATTGTCCATACATCCCCCCTCCCCCAACTCCCCGGCAGTGGCAGGACCCATGTCCTGCCGTTCAGTATTGGGAACCTCATTGTAATACATTTATATATTATTGGGGCAATACGCCGGAATCATATGCCCATGTCAAAAAGTGCATCCATGGCGGTGTGATGTCAGAATAGCATGCTACGTGACTGGCTGCAGAAGGGTGTGCACCTGGCAGTGTGGCTCTACACTCAGTGGGATGCTGGGACGATGCACAGTGTCAAAGGAGTGCCATGGAGGTGCCAGGGCATGCTGCTGGGTGGAGAATGTTTCCTAATGTTCTCATTGTGCTGTGGGGTGATCTTTAAAAATGGCATCAGGATCATCAAAGCAATGAGATGATGGCAGGGTGGGCGAATCAGAAGTAGCGATACGTCATGGGACCCCCACCTGCCTTCTGTTTGCACTGAGACCCACACTATATGGCGGAAAAAGCCACATCACTGTCAGCAAGCTTACTGCTACTTATCTCGCACAACATTGAGTTTTGCTGATTTTGAATAAAATCTCGCTCTATGGATAGAAACTTTTCATTAGGTGATACAGAAAAAAACCCCAAAAAATTTAGACTGAAAGTGCCGATTTATCTAATGTATATAAAGTAACAGAAAAGTTGGAAAGACAGATGGGATTAAGTGAGCGACATTTTAAAAAAAATGGACGGGTAAAATTTAAAAATCTCTTTTTAATTCTCCAACTACAATTTTAATGAGGGAACGTGACTCCACACGAAAATTATTTTTTCAGGGCCAGAGAAGTTGTTTGGCAGTAACTATCAATTATCAAGCAGTTAAAAACTCACTGATTCCTGAATATACCAGCCATTTTTTTTGTGTAGCTCTTAATGGAGAATTAGTAGCCAAGTTTATGCCACTGGTCTGACTTAAACGCTAAGTCTATCATCAAAGACTCTCCATGGAGGGGTAATAGATCCCTGCCAGCAATGTTTGGATTTCTGCATTCAATTGTGCACGTGTGAGTGACAGATGTTGCTGTGTGACTTACCCTGTTCTAGCAGTAAGCATTGTTAGCTTCATCTTCCTATCGCAATATCCAAACCAATGTTTTACAAAGAATTATGCCGTGCATGACAGACTTTGGTGTCAATTAGTGAGCAGCATCATTCCTAATGGAAGCACCTTGGGAAATCTTACTACATTAAAAGAACCACATAAGTAGAAGCAGTTGTTGTTATTGAAAGCATTATGACTAAAATATATATTTGCAAATAGAAAAAGAAACGGACCTGAAACATTTCAATAACTGTAAAATGAAGCACTGAAACAATGCTTCGAGCAGCAATAAATTTTGTCCTGGGCATCTAGTCAAAGGTGTAGCTAATTACATGCATTACTACAAGAGCAATCAAAAGGTTAACCCTTGTAATCAGCAATCAATTGGTTGACGGTTCCCAAGTCTGCACATAGGTCTTGAACATCATTGCAGTACATGTTTTTGTTTGGAGGCAGAAGAGACATTTTGATTTATATCCATGGGTAGAGATGTTTCCACTCAGAAAAGTTAACACTCAAAGTACTGCTCAACAATCAGGGGATAGAATGACATTTGATGATGCTGAGATAACCCAAGATAAACTATTTCAGGTAATAACAAATTTGAGATCCGGTATATAAGTGATTTGAAACAGGGCATGTTGTAAGTGCAGCATGCTTGAAAGGGAAAAGGTGACTATGTGCTGGAATTTTATCGACACGCCCTTCCTGATTCTGGAGCAGGCAAGGCTCACAGAACAGAATTCTCCGTTGGCCTCGGGTGGGCTTTTATGAGCCTCGCCCAAGTGGGGTCGTAAAAGCCCAGGCATTCCCCAAGGCTTTCCCCGCACTGGGAATTTCCTCACATCTTTTCTAATGTGGTAAAGTAAAGTTTATTTATTAGTCACAAGTGAGGTTTACATTAACACTGCAATGAAGCTACTGTGAAATTCTCCTAGTCGCCAAACTCCGGTGCCTGTTTGGGTCAATGCACCTAACCAGTACGTCTTTCAGACTGTGGGAGGAAACCGGAGCACCCGGAGGAAATCCATGCCGACACAGGGAGAAAGTGCAAACTCCACACAGACAATGATCCAAGCCTGGAGTCGAACCTGGGTCCCTGCGCTGTGAGGCAGCAGTGCTACCACTATAGCACTGTTCCACCCCGTTCTCTAGGTCTGTTGTAGACTAATTGTTATCTGTCTTGGCTTCTGTTCCCTGGGACTTTGTCTCAGTTCTTTAAAATGTTGTTCGTGGCCGATTAGCCCTCACCCCTCGCACTGTTTCAACACCCCACCCATCGGCCCCTCATACCCTGC
The DNA here is from genome assembly GCF_964213995.1 of Mustelus asterias. Classification (NCBI taxonomy): domain Eukaryota; kingdom Metazoa; phylum Chordata; class Chondrichthyes; order Carcharhiniformes; family Triakidae; genus Mustelus; species Mustelus asterias. The sequence continues at coordinate 101,465,772 of NC_135803.1, read as the reverse complement.
ATGTCACCTTCACAGCCATTCACCCAGTGTCTACTGGGTGCAAGCCCCAGCTCTTGGGGCTTGTGAGAAAATATAATGCCTAACATTCTCAATCATTGTGTCTTGCGACAATTGGGATGGAGGAAAGCAAACTAGTTGGACTCTGCTCTTTTTTCATTCAGCAACTCCTATGTTCCGACAAGAAATTATACCTGGACTCAACGGAAGAAGTGAGATTCTAAAATAATGGGTACCAAAATTAGCTTAGCTATTCTTCAACACTCTCATAGAAACTTGATAAAATAAGTAATCTTTTCTGATATGAAGATATAACAATAACTTGTATTTAAAATGTGCCTTGAGAAAATAAGCAACACATAACACTAAGCCACATAAGGAAACATTAGAGCAAATGACCAAAAGCTTAGTCAAAGACATATGCCAGAATTTTCTGGCCCTTCCTTCCAGTTCCACCGATGGCCAACCCCTGTGGCGGGTTTCCATAGCGGCGGACGGCGTGAGCCATACAAAACGCCATATATATTGGCGGGACTAGAAAATCTTGTCATCGGCCAACGACAGGCTGCCTCCACCACTGGAAAACACGCCATGGGTAGGCCAAAAAATCACGCCCATAGGCTTCAAGGCGCATATTAAATGAGGAAAGTGAAGAGGCGAGGTGGAGAGATTTAGGGAGAGAATACCAAAGCTTAGGCCATAATCAGCTGAAGGCACAAACACCTATGGTGAAGCAACTAAAATTGGTGATGAAACCAGTACTAGATGTGAACAGCTATCTCGGAGGCTTGAACAGCCAGAGGAGATTACAGAGATAGGAAGGGGCCAGGTAATGCGGAAGAAGAATCATTGAAGCAGGCTTTGCAGCTGTGAATGGATTTGGGAATTCTCCAATAACTGAGTGAAGCACCGGAGATGGTCACCCAAATCAACTACATGGTGAAATTGGAAAATGTGGATCCATTGGAAATTGGACATGACATTCGATGCTTTAAGGACTGGAATTCTGAGGAAAGTGCAACTTGTGATAAGCATCAAAGAGGAACATTCCTTCCAGCACTTAAAGTACAAATACAAAAATAGTGCTTCGTTAATAGTTGTTTTGGTTATTTGTTACAGTAAAAGTCTTAAAGCATGAAATCTTCTGTCAGCCTTTTCAACAATTAATTGGAAGTTTCAGTTTCTTTTTAACTGTTATTGGTGTCTATGGGGATCGTAACACAGCTTAAATTGGTTTTCCAGATTAATGACAGTTCATTTAGCCCCAGTTCAGCTTAACTTGCTCAAAGAGATTAATTTCCTTCTTGATTATATCATCACTGCTGAGAAGGTTTGCGCTAGGGAAAAACACTGTATAGTATCAGCGGAACACAGCAGATAAGTGAGCAGCTTGCTTTGATGTAGCTCACTATAACATGCCAATGGTGACAGAAAAATATTCAGACGACTTTACTATCAATCTGCAATGAAGTTCTACTCAGGATAAATTGTACATCTGCTAAAGAATATTCCAGATCATATCAAGCTGAGAAGTTGCAGATACTTCATATCTCTCCAGTTAATTATTACCCACCCATTCAGAATTCAAAAACAGAAAGCCAAGCTGTTGCAGATTGCTAGAATCATAAGACGATTTCTATCAGATGTTGATGAACTGGATGAGTAACATGACTTGACGAGGATGATTCTCACCTACTTTGATAATATTCATCAGTGAATTCCAAAACATTTGCGAAGGAAGGGAAGATTATTCAATGATTGTTTTGTTCAAAAGTAAATAATCTATTGAGTTTGATTGAGACCACAGTTGCTGCTCACTTTTGGGATGATGGGTTAACCATTCTGTCAGCACAGTAATTCCGCAAAATTGAATTTTGTTTAACAATGACAAGCTACAAAGCTATGCAAATGTGACCACTGAGGGGGAAAAAAGAGACTGAAGGACAACACATACGACAAAAAACAGTGGTGATGTAATCACATCCCTTTAACATCGAGAGACTAATTACACTGCCAATGTTATATGGACATTCTGTTCTGGTCACTTGTCTAATCAGTATAACTGATTTTCTTGCGTAATATGTCCAGAACACTGGGACGAAATCCCTTCTGGTTCATGGGGCGATATGGCTTTTATCACTTTCAATCCAATTCCTCGTGGCAAAGGCTGGCAGCATGAAAGTGCCCTTAATTTGGCAACTCCACTCAGACGCCACAGGATGATGTCAGAAAAGTAAAATGTTGGCCTGGCTTTTCGAAGATTGGGGGTGGCAGCATGGTTACTAGGGTTCACGAGGGAAAATTTTAATTCTACTTCTAAATAGGCTTTTTCCTGCCTTGCCTTCAAGTGTCCATTCCCCAATTTTGATTTCTATCATATCAACTGGGGCAAAATTCACAAACAAATAATGGAAATAACAACTTTTTACTCGGCAAATTCACAACTGGCCAAAATTAAAACACAGATTGACTCTCGACATAGGCTATTCCAGTCATCTGATCAGATGACATTAAAAATCGCATTACAAACAGGGTGGAGTAATAGACCCTCACTACTATAGGGTGGTAAGATTCAGTTTACTGAATAAAAGAATGCCAAGTACACCATTCAGGAAGCAAAACTACCACAGGGTGAGCAGCACTAGTCGAACCTGTACAATCTCAGCCTCAAGTCCAATGCGTACACGTCACACACCAAATCCTCTTGGGAGTGTTCCATGTGCCATAAGACTGTTGAGAGACAACTGTATAACCTCAATGAGGAACCAAGCAGTGCCACTAGTTCAGGCAACACACGTGGAACATCACGCTCCAGAGCACAGTGGGCAACTCCAAAAGGATGCTCCCATTTACCTCCCAAATATTTTACACTAGAGCTTCCCATCACATTGTAATCCTGATAAATCTAGTATGCAATATAGACCACATCTGGAGCAGTGTGAACAGTTCTGGGCATCACACCTTAATAAGGTGCACGTGTACAATATATATTGACCTTGGAGAGAGTGCAGTGTAGATTTACGAGAATGATGAGTAGACTCCAAAAGTTAAACTAACAAGGAGAGATGACACAAACTTGGGCTGTATTTCTTGGAATTTAGAAAGGATGATATGATTGAAATTTTCATGGTTTTATGGGAAGTAAGTACGGTAGGTTGAGAGGAACTAGTTTTGTCCACTAAGAACGGTAAGTCCTGGAGGCATTATCTAATAATTGGAGGCAGACCTTTCAAGGGTAAACTTAGAAAACACTTCGAAACAGAAAAGGTGATGGAGTTTGGAATTCTCTTCCATGGCAATTGGTGCAAGATCAATGATCAGTTTAAAATCTAACATTGGTCGAATTTTGCAATTCCAAGGTATTCAGGGATATGGAGGAAGGAGAGATATAAAAGTCGCAGATCAGCCATAATCTCATTGAATGGCAGAATTGCTCAAAGGACTAGTTGGCCTACTTCCGTTCCTATGTCCTTAATATTTTGATTCAAAAAGTTAATCTTGAGTAAAATGTCATATTTATTTGGGAAATATTAAATGCCACCAATATCCACTCAATTTACCAATCATTTGAGGTTAACACTTTGTAATGAGTCAGGAAGCCCGACTGGAAAGGAACATAGTTTATTACAGAATGCAAAGTGAAACCACAACTGTGGTGTACACACACTAGCCCCCGCCAATCTTTTTTGTCAAATCAAATAATCAAACAAAATGAGGGGTAAAGTAAAAGGGGCAGCCCTTAGGGCGGTGGGGGGGGGGGGGGAGGGGTGTGTTTGGAACTGCCTGAAACAAAAAACAAACAAAACATAAAGGAAACTTTAAAACGTCAAACCAAAACGTGATTAAAGCAGTCAATAATACATTGCAATCCCTGTGATGTTAAACAGGCACGGAAGGCCTCAATGGCGCCTGCTCTCTCTTCAGGGACATCTGGCAAATGTAGCCACAGTAAAGGGACTGATGGTCAGGTTGGACAACTCCCTCGGTCGCCTGCTGCCTGGGCCTAGTCCCTGCCTAGGACTACAGTTCAGCTGTAGTTCAGCTCCCTTATAAAAGGCTTAGGTAATGAGTTCCAGCAGTTACCAGGGGAATTTATACTCAATGAGCCTTATGGGGAGATCAATCAATGATTCCCTATGGACCTCATGGGGGTTAACACACATTTATTATACAAAATATACAGAAATTAAAAAAGAAAATCTCACAGCTATGTAGAATAATCCACAGAATTGTGCTTTCATCTCATCATGTCATGAGTGTCATCTACTAATGTTTTAAGTTTCCCCTTTCTAAAGCATTATAGTTAGTTTCCGACACACTACTTTCCAGACGCCACTAACCTAGGCTCCTGTTCTTTGTAAATCTGCATTTTGAAGCTAACTTTTCACACCTGGGAATATTTGTTGTGTCAGTTAAATTCATCGGATCCAGCTGTCACTCCATAGGAACCTCAACTGAATTCTAATTAGCAGCAATTTACAAAGGCAAAACAAATAGATAGTATTTCAGTAACCAAGACTTTTTCCAATCTGTGCATTCAGACTAGCGAAAATCTTAATCACATCCTGTGCTCCATTCAGAAGTGTTCATTGCCCATTTTGTCCTGCACAGTGGTACAAATGGATGTCCCCTTTTCCCTTTATTCTTTGACAATGGCGAAAAAGCCCTTGGCAGTAAGGTTATGTGCCAGCAATTACATTTTTCTGGCTTAGAAAAGGAGAATCAGAAACAATAATGGGGGATACTCATTCATATTCCCTATACTTACCTTGACTTAAGGTCCAGCGGCAGATGCCTTTCTTGGAGGAGTGACAGAGAAAATGATACATGTGCATTTGATTTAACAAAACCTGGATTTTGTGGCTCGAATGAAGGTGAAACTGATCACATTCGCCAGCATTATTCAGTCAAACTGACAGTGATTCCTGGCAGCCTCTCATGCACAATTTTACTGTCAAATCCAAATCTTGCTGTCAGTGGTTCTCTGCTCCTGTAAAGGGTCCACTACTTTGGTCCTCACAGACAGAGAGCAATTAGAAATCATTGAGCTGATGTGAGCTTCCACTTTTTATGCTCTTATTCTCTGCAACAATCCTTTCAAATTTTGTGGCTTGTTTAGTGACACACTACTGGATCTTATAAATCTGAGCAACTTCTCTGGCCCTGAAAAACCTTTTTAACATTTGTGAAATACCAAATTTCTCCATTCCATGATAATAGTTCTCTTGATTTTAAAATAATAAAAATATATATTTTTTAAAGTTTGATATTTCGGCTTCTAGCTTGATCTTATGTGTATGCCCGAATGTTAATTTTGCTTGCTGCAAAATTACAAAAAGTGCATGATAAAGTCTGCTTGTTATTTCCTGGGATGCCATCTGTGAGAGTTCTAAAATGTGATTGGTTGTTTACCCTGATTGATGGCATCACTGCTGCTGGACAACAGAATGAAATGAATGAAAGGGGTAGCACAGTGACACAGTGGTTAGCACTGCTGCCTCACAGCGCCAGGGACCCGGGTTCAATTCCAGCCTTAGTTAGGCCGCACTTGGAATATAGTGTTCAATTCTGGTCGCCACACTACCAGAAGGATGTGGAGGCTTTGGAGAGGGTACAGAAAAGATTTACTAAGCTGTTGCCTGGTATGGAGGGCATCAGCTATGAGGAGAGGTTGGAGAAGCTTGGTTTGTTCTCACTGGAATGACGGAGGTTGAGGGGTGACCTGATAGAAGTCTACAAGATTATGAGAGGCATGGACAGAGTGGATAGTCAGAAGCTTTTTCCCAGGGTGGAAGAGTCAATTACTAGGGAGCATAGGTTTAAGATCTGAGGGGCAAGGTTTAAAGGAGATGTACGAGGCAGAGTTTTTACATAGAGGGTGGTGGGTGTCTGGAACTCGTTGCCGGGGGAGGTAGAGGAAGCAGATACAATAGTGAGTTTTAAGGGACAAATACATGAATAGGATGGGAATAGAGGGATATGGTCCCCGGAAGGGTAGGGGGTTTTAGTTACGTCGGGTAGCATGGTCGATGCAGGCTTGGAGGGCCGAAGGGCCTGTTCCTGCGCTGTAATTTTCTTTGTTCTTCGACTGTGTGGAGTTTGTACATTCTCCCCGTGTCTGTGGGGGTTTCCTCCAGGTGCTCCGGTTTCCTCCCATAGAAGATGATGTGCAGGTTAAGCTCATTGGGGCAATTAGTATGGCCATAGTGTCCCAAGGTGTGTAGGTTAGGGGAATTAGCAGCGTAAATATGTGGGGTTACAGGGATAGGGGCTAGGTGGGATTGTTGTCGGTGCAGGCTCGATGGGCCGAATGGCCTCTTTCTGCACTGTAGGGATTCGATGATTCTATTCTATGATGAACACTGGGAAATATGAAATATATATCACCAAGATTGCTCGAGCCTTGTGGGCAGCTTTCTTCGAGGTCCACAGTGACTGACATTGGTTCATCGCTAACTGCAATATCCTAGCAATTGTCTTTTTGGGCATATGTTACCACTGTCTTTCCAGTGTAGTGCATGATTCTGGTGAGCTTTCCCATCTGCAATAAATTAATTGAGATTTGGGATTAAGAGTGCTACTTCTTCATTGCAAACAAAACCTTCTGCATGCTATAGCTGGGGTTTTCCGTTGCACTCAGGTTTTCCTGCCCATTATAATGAAAAGGGGAAATCATGGATTGAAAAGGGAACAAGCAAAGCCCAATGAAAGCATGGTTCAAGCCACTCTACCCGGAATTAAAAAACAGTTTATCATGGAACTGAAACCTCGCCGGTAGTAATGCGGAAGCCCAGATAAGGCTCAATTGAAATATATTCAACACCTAGAGTTCATCTTAAATCAAATTTCTGAGTCATAGAATCCCTACAGTGCAGAAGGAGGCCATTGAGCCTATCGAGCCTGCACCAACTCTCTGACAGAACATCCCACACAGGCCCTTGCCTCCGCCCTATCCCCATTACCCGATATACTTACCCTGATAATCCCCCTAATCTACACATCTTTGGACACTAAAGGGCAATTTTATCATGGCCAATCCACCTAACCTGCACATCTTTGGATTGTGGGAGGAAACGGGAGCACACATATGAGACACAGGTAGACAAAGGGAGAATGTGCAAACTTCACACAGATAATCTGGAATTAAACCCGGGCCCCTGGCGCTGTGAGAGAGCAGTGCCAAGTCTTTGTGCCACTGTGCTGCCTCATCTGCAAAGAAACAAGCACTTGCTATGAAAATAACTTCTGAGAAACAATAGAAACTCTGAACGTTTGGAAAATTGGGGTTACGGGCTGGAAATTCCACTCATTTGTTGGCAATGAACAGTATATGTAGCAGTATGACCTTAATTACATTTTTCTCTTGACCCCTAACCTTGCAACCAACCCCCAGTTACCAAATTTGATCGTAATGATGTTGATCTTTGTCACAATCCGTTATCCTTTCAAATATTTCTCATTGGATCTCACATATTATCTGATAGGATTACGAACAATGACAGGCAGGAAAACGCCCTTTGGTGTGGGCAACGTGTCTCCGGTAGGAGTGCCATGTTTTGTGCATCATAATATACAGACACCACATCTAAACTGTAACCTGGGATAAGCTAAAGATATAAACCTCAATACAATCTTGACATTTGTTGGATCAAAAGTGTTTGAACAATAGCATTTTAAATCAAGGTCATGTTCTAGAACATCTAAACCTGTGGCCACTTATCCACACATAAGTACTAGAAAGGATGTTTTTGCATATACCTGACTAATGTATAAGGTTTATAGCTAACAATGCTGAGAAGGAAAAACTACAGAAAAATTATATAAGAGGGCATAAGAGGCTCCCTTGCAAATCTTTTGGATCTTTCTCAAGGCTGATTTATAGAATCCCTACAGTGCAGAAGGAGGCCATTCAGCCCACCAAGCCTGCTCCAACAACAATCCCACCCAGGCTCTTGCCCCATAACCCCACATATTTACCCTGTAATCCTGCTGACACTAAGGGGCAATTTAGCACAGCCAACCTAACCTGCACATCTTTGGAATGTGGGAGGAAACTGGAGCATCTGTAGGAAACCCACACAGACACGGGGAGAACATGCAAACTCTGCAGTTACCCGAGACCGGAATTGAACCTGGGTCCCTGGCACTGAGGCAGCAATGCTAACCACTGTGCCACCTTTATTCATTGATAACCTTGCTCCAATGACACAAAAGATGCATATTTAAAATGCAGAAAACACTTGTAGCCCTCCTGACAAACGTATAACTCATAAATTACTATATATCTGAGGACAACATGGACTCGATGAAATTGGATTCAGTTCCAGTTTTGTCTACACTATTTTGCAAAGGCAGTTAGTAGCAGCTAATATCTGCAGAAAAATTTTACGTTTATTATTTGCACCTTTTTTTTGGCACATTCAACAGGTTGCATTAACCTCAAAAGTGCAAGGAAGAGCATGAGTGTATAACAAAGGAATGTAGAGCACCATATCTGTAATTCTCACTCACGTGGAACAGTACTCTGCAGGCTGCTTTCTGTTAACTATTGTCATTATTTGTTGCTATCATTTTGTTCTTTTATCATTCCATCAAAAATAAATGCAAAGAAAAGGAGCAAGTTCATCAATTCTTCCGTTTGAGACAATGTGTGTGTTTAATGTAGATCTGAGCAGAATTACTTTTAAAGCTACATGCTGTGAGACAAATAGGTGTATTTCTTCAATAAGATAGAAGCACAGTCACTGGTCCGTAACAACTGACATCAGTTACTCTCTTTAGTGGTCATCACATCAAGAGTAGCAACTGCAATGGAACCATGCCTGGAATGCAGTTCAATGATAGATTTGTTCCACTGGGTAGTCAGAAATGTGTGCAAATTACAAATGTCACATTTACCGATATTTGTAAATGATTCATCTCCTGGGACAAAAGGATAAAATTAAGTACATTCCCCCTCGATGTACACTTAAATGCACAACATATATCTGCCATGACTAAGACCCTCTAGGAGACATCTCCAACTTGAATCTCTCTTGGGGTGGCACGGTGGCACAGTGGTTAGCACTGCTGCCTCATAGCGCCAGGGACCTAGGTTCAATGCCGGCCTTATATTACTGTCTGTGTGGAGTTTGCATGTTCTCTCTGTCTGCGTGGGTTTTCTCCGGGTGCTCCGGTTTCCTCCCACAGTCCAAAGATGTGCAGGCTAGGTTGATTGGTTATGCTAAAATTGCCCCTTAGTGTTAGGGGGATTAGCAGGGTAACTACATGGGGTTACAGGGATAGGGCCCGAGTGGGATTGTTGTCAGTGCAGGATTGATGAGCCGAATGGCCTCCTTCTGCACTGTAGTGATCCTATGATTCTATCAAGAATCATTGAGCTGGAGTGCGAGTTGGAGACACTCTGACACATAAGGGAGGAAAGTTGGAGGCTCTGGACTGTTTTTATCCAGAATATATCCTGATGCAAACACCCGTTCAGGAAAGGGAGGATGACTGATAGGAAATCAGGTAGCAGGGATTTAGGAGAGGTTCAGAATGAGGTCCCAATAGACACAATGTACTCACTTCCTCTGAGTACAGGGGAAAAACCTGCAGGGAGGACAGCAATAATGCTTACCAACATAGTAAGACTGGGAAGGCTATCCAAGGTGGGGAAGGACAGAATAGAAATGTGATCGCAATAGAGGGTTCTATAATTAAAGAGATAGATAAGGTCCTCTGTAGCCAAGAACTAGAATCTTGAAGGATATTGCCTCCCCAATGCAGAGTAAAGGATAGATCATGGTGGTTGGAGTTGAACCTGGAAAACGAGGGATAAATCCTCCTGTTGTGATCCAAGTTAGAACAAGTGACATAGGTAGGAGCGGGTCAGAAAGCTTGATGAAAGATTATCAGGAGTAAGGCTCCAAATTAAATAGGATAATAATCTCTGGATTATTGCTCAAGACTCATGTGAATTAGCATAGGAGCAGCCAGATCAGGAGAAATCACACACGGCTGAAAGTCTGGTGTGGGAAAGAGTTCTTCTTCTTCATGGGACAATGACACCAAGAAGCATAAAGGAGTTGTACAGAAGGGGTGGACTCCACCTGAACTGAGACGGGACTCAGGTCCTAACAGAAAGGGTAAATGGGAATGCAGCAAAAGCTTTAAGTTAATGAGGTGGGCAGGGGGTAAGATGCTGCAAGAAAACGCAAGCAGCCTAAATGTAAGCAGAACAGAGCAAGAAAACATTATATAGAATAAAATAAGGGATGACACTGACGGCAGGGGAATGAGTACAGTTATAGAATGAGTGTCTAAAATGATCGTTAAACATAGGTTGAGAGGAAGGCCTATTGAAAATGTGTTAAAATGTTTGCATAGCATAGTAGGGCTGAGACATGGTCACAGAACAATCAGGACTGGGAATTAAAAAGATGAGTAATAAGACAAGTGTACTTAAAATATAAAAACAGAGCGTATTGAAAAAACTAATCAAACATGAGGAGGATAAAGACCGTGGTCTGGATGGGTAACATTCACATATTTTTAACAATCTAGGGAAAGGATAGATGAGGCATTATTATCCATATTTAACAATTAATTGGAAAAGGTGTAGTGACAGAGGAATTACAGATAGCTAATGTAATTCCTATGTTTAAGAAGGACATTTTCAAGGAATTACAGACCAGTCAGTTTAGCATCAGTAGCAGGAAAAGTAATGGAATCCTTACCAAAGGAGAGAATTGAAAAATGCAGATAAATGGAGTCAGCATGGGTTTCTAAAGGGACAGCCATTCTTTGAGCAGGTGAGCACAGCAAGAAGTTTCTCAACACCAGGTTAAGGTCCAACAGGTTTATTTGGAATCACGAGTTTTCAGAGCGCTGCTCCTTCATCAGGTGAGTGATTCCAAATAAGCTTGTTGGACTTTGACCTGGTATTGCGAGACTTCTTACTGTGCCCACCCCAGTCCAATACCGGCATCTCCACATATTGAGCAGGTGAGAGAGAGAGTGAATGATGACAATGCAGTCAATGTAGTTTATCTCAATTTTCAAAAAACCTTCAATAAGGTGGCCATAATAGACTAACGAATAAGATCAGAGAAAGTGCAATCAGGGAAGAAATGGAAGAATGGGTTGCGAGCTAGGGTGAGGACAGAGAGCAAAGAGTGGGAATAAAGGGTAGCTATTCAGAGTAACAGAATGTGGGAAAAGATGTTACCTCATAATCTCTGTTGGAACCAGTACTGTTCACAATTTACATTGATGATCTGGACTTTGGAAACAAAACACAATTTCTCTACATGTGAATGGCACCACATTGGGTGATAGTCAAGACTGAGGAGGAGTGCGACAAATTACAGGAGAACATTATTAAACTTACAGAATGGGCAAATTAATAGCAAATTCAATTCAACACAGATAAATGTGAGGCAATACATTTTGGTGGAAGAATAAGGAGGTCATTTACTGATTGGAAGATGCAAGTCTAGGTGAGGTGTATGAATAAAGGGACCTCAGAATACACATACATTCACCAATAAATGCTGTGCCACAGTTTAGCAATCCATCAACATAAATCAGGCCAAGCACTAATCCTTATTTCTACAAGAAGAGAATTGAAAACTAGGGTGTAATGTGGAAACTGCGCTAAGCTTCTTTTTAATTCCGATCGTCATATTATTAAAGAGAATTTATAGGCATAAGGTGCTTCTTCAGCCCTCATTCCCTGTCCCCATCCAATCAATCCCTCATTATCCATTCTCCCCTGTTCGAACCCACCCACCACTTCCTCGCTCTGTCCAAACCCATCCACCACTCCCTCGCCCTGTCCAAATCCACCAACTGCTCCCTCGCTCTTTCCAAACCCATCCACCACTCCGTCGCCCTGTCCAAACTCACCCACCGGTCCCTCACCCTGTCTGTCCCAGCCAGCCACTCCCTCTACCTATTCAAATCACCCTACCCATCCTCATCAAGCTGCTACCTCACCCTGCCAGTCCTCACCTTGCCAGCCCCCACTCAGCTGCACTCTGCCTCTGTCCCTGCCTGTCACCTTCCAATAGCTCTCAAAACCATCTTCTCTGCTGTTAGGGTGCCAGATTAGAACCCCAAGATATACTGCGAAATTAGACTAGATCCAACAATTTCTCTATTTTGGCATAAATGTGAGGAAAGGATGCTTTACTCCAGAAGTAATTCTACTAACAAACTAGGGATCTTTTATCAAAGTAAGTTTTATTTATAACACAGTATAAGTGATACCCTAACAAAATGAAACACTTGAACTCTTAACTGTTGAACAATCTTCAAACATGAAACAAAACAACTCTCAACTTCTAACTTATCACTATTCAGTTCCAATTAAGCAGTATTTATCTTATAGACTAAAACACCACTTTACAAACAGTTAGCAACTCCAGGCATACTTGCTTTGATTTGGGTTAACAGCTTTGGAGCTTCCCAAGAGCTTGAGTAGCGAGCGAGTGCGAGAGTGAGTGTGAGAGGGAGGGAGGAAAGGAGAGCGAGGGCGAGCGAGGGTGAGCGCGAGCGAGGGTGAGCGCAAGCGCGAGCGAGGGTGAGCGCAAGCGCGAGCGAGGGTGAGCGCAAGCGCGAGCGAGGGTGAGCGCAAGCGCGAGCGAGGGTGAGCGCAAGCGCGAGCGAGGGTGAGCGCGAGCAAGAGCAAGCGCGAGGGCGAGGGTGAGAGAGCGAGCAAGTAAGAGAGTGAGCGAGAGCACGAGCGAGTGAGAGCAACAAGAGAGAAAGTTGCTCATAGGCATCTACCTTTCCAGCAGCTGAACTCAGAAACCTGTTTTTCTCACTACAAACTTAGCTCACATGGCTATATGATACTGTATATCCAACTTACCTTTCCATTACTTTAATCAAGAAAACACTCCAAGGGTTCTGTTCTTTAGCAAACAAAAGCTCATTAAGTCTTCGACTAGATAAACACTTACTTGGCTAAAATGAGTTATTATCCTACTTTCCAGCATCTGCTGTATTCCCTCCAAACTGACAAAACACTGAATCTTAAAGCAATCTCTCCTGAAACATAACATATATTAATGGCACAGCATCATCACGCTGCAAATCAGGTGCTTTGATTTACATCCAGTAGTGATAAACTCCAGAGACAAACTCTGTGCGAAGTCTTCACATTCTCCCCATGTCTGCGTGGGTTTCCTCCAGGTCCTCCCACAGTGCTGGTTAGGTGCATTGGCCATGCTAAATTCTCCTTCAGTGTACCCAAACAGGCGCCCGAGTTTACTGTGGCAACTAGGGGATTTTCACAGTAACTTCATTGCAGTGTTTATGGAAGCCTTATTGTCACACGAATAAATAAACTTTAAGATAATCACTATGAATTCAATAAGGAATTTAGGAGTAAAACCAGAGAGTGGCTAAAATATGGAACTTGCTATCCTATGGAATAGTTGAGCCAAATATCTTGGATACAATTCAGGGGAAGCTGGATAATGAATAGCTGGATAAGTTCAATCGTATACTTACGTATGGTGAGAGGAGCAGAAACAGGAATGGATAGTTTGAGGAATATTTCAAATCTGAGCACAATATTACATATAAAGGAATGTTCAGGTTTTACATTCGAGGGATAATTACAGTTGATAAGGGTGTTAGAATTAGGAAGAAATGCCTAATCTCCAGTATACGCATCAGTCAGGGACAGAAATGTGCATGACATAACAGGTAACCATGGCAGGACCAGACCAACAATAGGGAAGTCTAGATCTACACAAAGCAGTTGATATTGGGATAACAGCCCACAGAGCAGCCTGAACTCTGAAACAACAAGAGAAGTGCTTCAAGTAGTGTGAGCACAGCAGGGAAATTACTTCACACAATAAAGAGAGGAATTGGATCTCGGTGACTAAAAGACAATTATAGGTAAAGTCGCCATAGTCCCAGATGACCATAGGCTGCTCTTTGCTTTGAGGGGGAGATCTGACCAGTGGTGATTTAACTTGCGGATCACCATACCTCAGATGAGGGGAAAGGTTGAGAAGGCGGTTTATAGTATAAGGCAGTATAGTATAATAGTATAACTACTGTGGTAAATCACACGCGAGGGGAAAGTGCCCATCGTACTGTTAAATTTGTGATAATAAACAAGTTGTTAAAATTATGGAAAGCAAAGGCAAAACCGAAAATGTGATTCAGACAGGGCATGGGACGGAATTCATGGTCAACCTTCAGAACAACAGCAGAGCTCTTTGTCTTAATCTCGACTCAGACATATTGTTTTGTACTCCTGTCAATTTACACAAAGCTGAAGGCAAAATTAAGCAGATTTGTTGCAGGGGTGGCTATATACACCAGCCCCCTTAAACTGATGGACAATGTAACGTGATGTTTGACTAAAGACAAATGCCTTCGAAGTTCTGGAACAGAGAACAACCAGTCCTTGAACTTCAAATATGCCAAATGTTAGGATTTATGAAAAGAACTGATGCAGTCACTAAAACGTAATGCTTAAAAATGGCAGGTAAGTATGATGATGATGAATTTGAAGACCCAAGTTGCAGGGCAGGAAAGCAGATCAGACAATTTACCTGCGATAAATCAAGAAATAGGGAGATGAAGTTTGTGATGTGCTCGACATGGGGAGGAATTTGGATTCTTTAAAAAAAAGAAACAGAGTTACTGATCCTCTTGCGCAGTGATAGGTAACGGAGGCTGGTGAGTGGGCCTCCTTCAAGGTAGTGGGCTGCAAAATTTAAATTGGACATGATCCCATGAAAAAGGTTAAATACATTTAATACATGCTGAATATTTCACATTGAGTTATAGGAAATGCTTAATCATTGATATATTAACACAACTATCAACAATCAAATGGTAAAAGCAAAATAAATATTTACGCTTTGGACAGAGCACGGCTCTCAAAGTCAATGTTGTATACAATCAGCATGCACCTCACTTCACTTGCCCTTGCTTTACGTGCGTATCACTTCAGTCATACTGGTAGGAAAAGAACTACATGGATGGAAATCAGCGGAATGTAGCAACTCTGCACCTGGACAACAGTCAACAAAATTTCTGGTGGCTCGCACTCAGAACACAGATGGGCCACATGTGGCCCCCAGGCTGTAGGATGCCCACCATTGCTTGTGAGTGGAAACAATTCCTCCTTATTGATCCTGGCAACTCTTGAACATTCCAGGTTCAGGGTCATTTGAATGTTTCAGCCAATCTCCTCCACAATTGGGGCACCCACTTGATATAGGAGTGGGGCCAGGCTGTTAGCTGCAACATCTTGATGGGATTCTCCCAGCTGAGTGATGCAAATTTATGCATTGCAGGAAACACGCCCGACAGACCAGCTGTACAGAGATCAGGGCACCATGACCAGGGCATCACAGACAGATTCCCCCCTCCCCACCCCACAACAGAAATGGTGACACCCACTGGCTACGAGTGTCACCAACCCCTCATCACAGAGGGACGTTACTAAAGAAAAGGTGCTGAATGAGCAGCTGTGGAGAATGGAATCCCCCCTCAGTGAAAGTGACTTTTCCTGTCAGTCGGGGGACATGAAAAGGGTCTTCTCACACCTGCAGCTTTTGAGAGAGAGAAAGGAGAATCCATTCTGCAGAATGGAGTGCTGTTATTTGGAAGGTGCCCAGGAAGCATGGAGATTAAAGTGACCAGACATTTCAAATTTTTCATAGTCCACAGACCAGAATGATGACTTTGATCAGAGAGATGCCTGAAATAACCATGCCAAGCTTTCCCCAGGCTAGAAGGGGCAGTCTAGACACAAGGCCTCCTTTCCTATGTCAACCCCTTACCCCCAGCCCGAGGCAACCCAACCCCCAGGACCCTTCGTCCGCTGCCTGGCAGCGGCAGAGAGACACATGGGCACTTCACTGACCTCCTTCTTGATCTCTCTCTCTTCCCCCCCCCACAACTTACCAGGTCCATGATGGTTGTGACCAGCACCAAAGTTCACCTAGTGCAGATTCCGCTGGGGAGGCGGGAGAATGGTGGGAGGGCATTGAATCGGCCTAAAAGCTCACTAATCACGTGCAGATTAACATTTCAGCATATTAATGAGGTTCCTACCCAGAGGGGCAGCAGGATGGGAGAATCCCGACGGATTTGACGCTTGGCGTAAAACATGTTTTTGGCCCCACGTCAGAGTCTGCGGTCAATGCAATTCCCGTCGGGCTAGCAGGCATAGAGAATCACAGTGAATGTTAAATGTTCCGGATAATTCCCATTAACATGACCTCTGTCATTTTAATCCTAATCTTCTTTTGCAGTTTTATTTTGGTTTAAGTGTTATATTTCATATGGATTAATTTTACTTTCTGAATTATTTCTTTCCTCTTTCAGATTCAACATACTACTGTTATTGTTGTTTTTTTTTCCAGTTGTTTTGGGCCAAATTCTCCAGCCATTCATACCCCATCACTGCTGCCAGTGAGAATGGAGAATTTGGCTCTCAGCCAAATCTCCCTTCACTTTAGCGGGACAGGAGAAACCCCGCCGTGAGCGAGGTCGGAGCATTTCTACTCTGGATCCATTTTTTCTGACACCTTCAACTTTAGATTGAGCAAATGTAGCTTGAAAAAATGAAAAACTGCATCTTAGCTGGAAATAGAAGCAAAACTGATTGAAATCCATTGTCTCGTTTTTTAAGTGAAAGTCATCACTCCTTTCTGTATGCGGAAAATGGACATATTCTGGTTAAAACCAATTCAAAAAGCCAAAGATACCAATTCTCTTATAACTCTGATAAGGAGCTTCATGTGTAATAGAATCATAAACATCAGACTTTGCTCATCTGGGATGGAGGTGGGACATCCCAGCCATCCCGATTCCTCCTCATCTGACATCCACACTTTCACGCAGGTCCAGGGATAACAATCGGAAACAAGACCCCTGAATGTCTTTTCTTTCTCAACATGGATCACAAATGTTAACTATAGCATCAAAACCAATTGGATTTAGGTAACTCAGCACAGATCAGTAATTGGACAGGGATCTTGTGGACTTTAAGGATTAGTATCACCTGCACTTGGCATAATTATGTAGGCCGTTTGGCTTATTTGGTTTGTCTATCCTTGTCTGGAATGGAGATTCTCTCTCAGGCTGTGAGACAATCTCAATCTTTTCAACCCTGTAAAATCCTCTTCCACAACAACGGGAGCCTGGTGCCCAAATTAAAAGAGTTGTCCCACTGGTATAGGCCTACTCACAGAATTATTATACCAGTCCATATTCCCAGCTTTCTCCACCATCACCCCTCAATTGATGAAGCAGTACGCTTCACATGGAGGAGGTCCGGGGAGGGTGATCCTAGATGCAGAATGTGCACTGGGCATGGGAATTCAATCTCCGTAACCAAGAGTAACTAAGCAGTAGCACTACCACTGATTGAACTAACTGAGTCCCAAAGGAAATGCTGCAGACTTGGCCTTTGTCAAGTTGTGAAAAAACCAACACAAGTAAGGAAAAGAAAACTGACTTGATCTCGCCCTCACCATGTTACAGACAGCAACTACCTCATCAGTGCCCCTGCTCCGAAAATGCAATGTGTATTCCCTCCATCCATCCACCGTGACTGTGGGACACAATATTTAAAAAGTGTTCTGCAGTAATTCACCAAGTGTAATTTAATAGCACCCTGTGGCTCAGCTTTCCCTGACACAGAGCGAGTGCAGCAATGCCATGGAAAGCCAAGTCGCACATAAAATTGGTTAAAATATTGCTGTTTCTCCATTATCATTCAGTCAAAATGCCCTCCCTAAAGCAATATTATAAAAAGGACTGCAAGATGACTCATTACCAACTGCGGATGGACAATAAAGGCAGCCTTGCCACTTTAACCCTCACCCTGAAAAGAAAATGTTGCTTCTTTATGACTGAATATGGATCTGCAGTGATACAAGGACAGACATTTTAAAAGAAAGCTTTGTATTTATTGTGCTGTGGAATGATATCAGCATGCAAATCACATTGTACGCAGTCCAGTCGATAAAGAGTTTTGAGTCCTGTCATGTCGGACTTTTGGGGGGTTAAATAATTGAGTTGGTTTTTAGTTAATCTTCTGGTTAAACAACTGAGACAAGGCAAATAATGCAAAGGATTGAAGGAAGTGTTCCTCTTTTATAATGGGTATTCTCAAAACTCTACAAATGTTATATGTATAATCATTGTCTCCACTGAGACCAGATTATCAATGAAAAACTAGTTTGTAGTGATAGGTTTTTTAAAAAAATCTTTCGTTAGATTACAATCACAGCTGCTTACTGGACAACTTCATGGAAAAAGATTGTTATGATATAAAGTGCATATCTGCTTCATGTTTTAGGGAACATTTTTTTCCTCTGTGCTGAAGTACTACCACTGAGAAAGAATGTTGTTGACAGATGAAAAAGGAAAACTTGCATATGGTGCTATTCATATGGGAACGTCACGGTGGCACAATGGTTGGTACTGCTGTCTCATAGCACCAGGGACCGGATTCAATTCTTCCCTTGGTTGACTGTGTGGAGTTTCCATGTTCTCCCAGTGTCTGCATGGGTTTCCTCCGCATACTCCAGTTTCCTCCCACACTCCAAAAATGTGCAGGCTCGGTTGATTTGGCCATGCTAAATTGCCCCATAGTGTCAGGAGGATTAGTAGAGTAAATACATAGGGTTACAGGGGTAGGGATTGTTGTAGGTGCAGGCTCAATGGGCCAAATGGCCCCCTTTTGCACTGTAGGGATTCTATGAATCTACGATCGCACCATTATCAAAATGAGACGAGAAGGAGGAAAATATATCGACTTGACAAAATTATTTTTAAAAAATAGACCTTTATCCTGATGTGCCTGAAACACATCAGAGGAGCTCCTAACCTTCTGACAACAGCAGAAACTTTTTATCTCTAAAAGGGTGCTAATGCCCTGCCAGAACTTCACATAGCCTCTTTACATGTTTGAAGAATAATCCTGGCCACCAAAGACACTGCATTCACAAGAATAAAAGGAACCCTGACTCCTCCATTAAACATCTCAAGATTCCAGACCTGGAAAACACATCCTTTGTCCAAAACTCAGGGCCAGGAGTAGGAGGTATGTCACATGACCTCTCCCAAGTTGCTAGAACCTGTAACATTACTGTGTGAAACTGAACCCAGACAGTCTATCGTTTACCACCCAACAAGTAGCAAAATGACCTCTGCCTAGTATTAAACTCAGTAAGAAGTCTCACAACATCAGGTTAAAGTCCAACAGGTTTATTTGGTAGCACAAGCCACTAGCTTTCGGAGCGTTGCTCCTTCATCAGGTGAGTGGGATTTCAGTTCACAAACAGGGTATATAAAGACACAAACTCAATTTACAAAATAATGGTTGGAATGTGAGTCTTTACAGGTAATCAAGTCTTAAAGGTACAGATAATGTGAGTGGAGAGAGGGTTAAGCACAGGTTAAAGAGGTGTGTATTGTCTCCAGCTAGGACAGCTAGTGAGATTTTGCAAGCCCAGTCAAGTCATGGGGGTTACAGATAGTGTGACATGAACCCAAGATCCCGGTTGCGGCCATCCTCATGTGTGCGGAACTTGGCTATCAGTCTCTGCTCAGCGACTCTGCGCTGTCGTGTGTCATGAAGGCCGCCTTGGAGAACGCTTACCCGAAGATCAGAGGCAAAATGCCCGTGACCGCTGAAGTGTTCCCCAACAGGAAGAGAACACTCTTGCCTGGTGATTGTCGAGTGGTGTTCATTCATCTGTTGTTGTAGCGTCTGCATGGTCTTCCCAATGTACCATGCCTCGGGACATCCTTTCCTGCAGCGAATCAGGTAGACAACGTTGGCCAAGTTGTAAGTGTATGTACCGTGTACCATTACAGACCATTGTCTGCAGCAAACTACCCAGCCTTCAGGAGAACAGTGACCACGACACCACACAACCCTGCCACAGCAACCTCTGCAAGACGTGCTGGATCATCGACACAGATGCCATCATTTCACATGAGAAGACCATCCACCAGGTACACGGTACATACACTTGCAACTCGGCCAACGTTGTCTACCTGATACTCTGCAGGAAAGGATGTCCCGAGGCATGGTACATTGGAGAGACCATGCCAACATTACGACAACAGATGAATGAACACCGCTCGACAATCACCAGGCAAGAGTGTTCTCTTCCTGGTGGGGAACACTTCAGCGGTCACGGGCATTCGACCTCTGATCTTCGGGTAAGCATTCTCCAAGGCGGCCTTCACGACACACGACAGCGCAGAGTCGCTGAGCAGAGATTGATAGCCAAGCTCCGCACAGGTGAGGACGGCTTCAACCGGAATCTTGGGTTCATGTCACACTATCTGTAACCCCCACGACTTGACTGGGCTTGCAAAATCTCACTAACTGTCCTGGCTGGAGACAATACACACCTCTTTAACCTGTGCTTAACCCTCTCTCCACTCACATTGTCTGTACCTTTAAGACTTGATTAACTGTAAAGACTCGCATTCCAACCATTATTTTGTAAATTGAGTTCGTGTCTTTATATGCTCTGTTTGTGAACTGAAATCCCACTCACCTGATGAAGGAGCAGCGCTCCGAAAGCTAGTGGCTTGTGCTACCAAATACACCTGTTGGACTTTAACCTGGTGTTGTGAGACTTCTTACTGTGTTTACCCCAGTCCAACGCCGGCATCTCCACATCAGAGTATTAAACTGCCTCATTTAAGGGTGCGTTCTACTGGAACCTGTGAAATTCTGTATCTATGCCAACAAGACTAATTCATCTGTGTGTGCCTTCTCCAATCGTGGAAGTCATCGCTTTTGGAAAAGCAGATCACCCTGCAACAGTTTCAGCCCGCGGACTGAAGGAAAACACCACTGGACGTTTGGATTCTGGACTCTGGACTCACGGAAAACAAGAACTTCTTTTTTTTGCCAGTGGCCTTGGCCCTGAACCACTTTCTTTCCCGTGTCCATTTTGTATTGCACAAAGTGGGCGATGTTGCAAACCTATTTTCTGTGTTTTTGAGTCCATGTAAAACAAACTCACCTTATTATTTTACCCTAATCTCGAGTTTGCCGTGGAGTTACTAATAGAGGGTCGGATCACTCCGAAACAGAAGTGTTAGGGAAAATTTATAAAGTGGGAAATCAAAAAATCAACAACACCTTTCTGTTTCCAGACGGGCAGTGAAGAGAGAAATCAGGGCTGTTTTTAAATTAATCCCTCGCCAAGCAATGAAGCACTTTTAAAGTGCAGTCACTTAATTGTTGTCACGTTAAATCGCGACACCCAATTTGCGCACAAGTGCACAAAATTGTTCCTCACACAGCAATGAAACAAGCACTAAAAGAATGCAAAATGCTGTGCTTACTAGAAGTATAAAAGAACAGAAAATGCTGAGCAGATCTGGCAATATCTGTGGAGAGAGAAATGGAATTAGCATTTTGAGTCAACGATGATGCTTCTTTGAAAACCCCCTTGCTTTTCGGAACAGCAGTGCCAAGGGATCCTCTGAAGAGCAGTTGGGGCCACGAGTTTAATGATTCATTTGACAGTTGGTGCTTCCGATTGTGCAGCACTGTAGTGTTAGTCTCGATATTGTGCTCGAGCCATTGGAATGGACCTGAACTGACAGCCTTCTGAATCAAAGGCAAGGGTGCTACCAAGTGAGCCATGGCAGACACATAAATCAATATTGTGATTGTTTGACGTACAAACCAGATCAATTTGGACTGCTAAATGCTTTTGTTTGACTCTCATGCCCTGCCAGAACAAGACCATATGATTAATGAGAGACAGCTATGGCTTATTGATAAAGTTCAAATTTCCAAATAGCTCGGATAGCAAAATCCAATGCTGTCATACACTTCGTACTTTCCGACAGACATTGAATACACAATAAACTGAAGAGCACTACAATAACTACAGTAACTGAAGGGAATCACAAATTTAATTCTATTTTAAAGTAACCCCCAGATGGGGGCAAATTTAATGTTGGTGATGGAGTTTCTGCCTTGCCAGCCTAAGACCTGGCAGGAGCCCTGTACCACCTCTGTTGGGGAAGGCATGCTGGAATTAAGTACCCATCAGGCAGTTAACTGGCCAGTGAAAGGCCTTGCCCGGGTTTATGAATTTTTTCCAATGTAAAGTGATTTTTTCCACTGCTGGTTCAGTGCCGGGATGCAGGTTTTTAAACTCACAAGCACTGAGGGCTGAGTGACTTGATCACCTCGGGTGTTTATTTTTAAAACTCTCATCAAGTGTGTGTATTCATTTTTAAAAAAAATCTTATTTAATAAGATTTAATTAGTGTAAGGCCCTGCCCAGGTTTCGAGATGTGGAAACTCCCCTCCCTGAAATCTGTGAACTCTCCAATGCACACCAGCCCCACACAGAGCAGTGGCTGCTGCTGGTAATGCATCCACCAGAGGCATAGGAGACCATAAGATATATCCCGCTTTTTCCTTGTAACACTTGATCCCTTTACCAATCAAGAACCTATCAATCTGTTTAAATGCACTCAATGACCTGGCCTCCACAGCCTTCCGTGACAATGAACTCCATAGATTCACCACTCTCTGACTGAATAAATTCCTCCTCATCTCAGTTCTAAAGGGTCGTCCTTTTACCCTGAGGCTGGGCCCTCGGGTCCTCGTCTCTTCTACCAATGTAAACATCTTCCCCATGTCCACTCTATCCAGGCCTTTCATTATTCTGTAAGTTTCAATGAGATCCCCCTTCATCCTTCTAAACTCCATCTAGTACAGACCCAAAGGCCTCAAACGCTCCTCATGTGTCAAGCTTTTCATTCTCGTGAACCTCCTCTGGACCCTCTCCAAGACCAGCGCATCCTTCCTTAGATACGGGGCCCAAAATTGCATGCAATATTCTAAATGTGGTCTCACCAGAGCCTTATAAAGCCTC
Source organism: Mustelus asterias (assembly GCF_964213995.1). Lineage (NCBI taxonomy): Eukaryota > Metazoa > Chordata > Chondrichthyes > Carcharhiniformes > Triakidae > Mustelus > Mustelus asterias. The sequence goes on along the minus strand of NC_135803.1, from coordinate 101,442,877 downwards.
AGCAATACATCTCTGCTTTTGTATTCTAGTCCTCTTGAAATGAATGCTAACATTGTATTTGCTTTCCTAACTACCAAGTCAACCTGCAAGTTAACCTTAAGAGAATCCTGAACTAAGACTCCCTTTGCGCTTCCAATTTTTGAATTCTCTCCCCATTTAGAAAATAGATACACCTCTATTCTTCCTGGCAAAGTGTATAACAATGGGAATCTGGAACTCACTGCCTGAAAAGGTGGTAGAGGCAGGAACCCTCACAACATTTAAGAAGCATTCAGATGAGCACCGGAAACGCCATAGCAAACAAGGCTAGGGACCAAGTGTTGGAAAATGGGATCAGAATGGATAGGTGGTTGATGTCTGACACAGACACGATGGGCTGAAGGGCCTCTTCCTATGCTGTACATCTGTATGGTTCTGTGATGGGCCAATGGCCTCCTTCTGCATTGTAAAGTTTCTGTGATCCTGTGGATGGGGGTTGCAGGCTGACTGGGGGAGGGGAGGATCAGAGGAAAGTCAAGGGGGTTGCATGGCTTTTAGAAGTGCTCCCTCCATTTCTGATATCGGATCCTTCAATCCAGCAGAGTGCATTTGAATAAAGGACCACCCCCAGAAGCTTGCAGGTAAAGCTGACAAGAGTTTGCATTTTGGACTCCCCACATTACGGCTCCCCTGTTCTCTGTTGGTTGAATACCAATCATGGCAGGATGCGGAATTAATTGGCGGAGATGGGAAGGTAGCACAGTCTCCCACCCCCCCGAACCCTCCCGCTGATTAGATGCTCCACACTTCCTCCAAACTCACTGCCGAAGGGGGCATTTAATGCTGCCCAAAGTATCTACAATTCCTTCTGTTCCTCACAAACTTGTCACTGATTATAGTGAAGACAAGGGTTATCTTGAAGTCTTTATTCCTTCTATATTTCGATGTACATTTAAAATTACAGGTCTGAACGTCCATTCATAAGGCTCCCTGTGCGATTTCAGCAATATAGTCTGGTAAAGGTGGACAGTTCAGAGAAACAGAAAATTATCCAAAAGGCTTGTTATTTTATTTCACGACCCAGCTTTATAGTTTGATTAAACTCAATGACACAACTCCCAGGACAGATTGCAGATATCATTCTGTTTTAAATACAGTTCATTTAGTGACATAATTAAAGTATTACTGGAAAAGCAGAAGACATTTTCTTTCTCTTACATAACAGTTCTGAGAAGTTGGATGGTGTCATAATAAAGGTGCATTGATTAGATGGGAGTTGATTCTTTTACAGGTAGACATTGTGACATCTAATGATATATATGAGTATATATGGTACAAGTACAAATTTGTGCCTTTAAGTATAAAATGTTGACTACAGCAACAATAAAAATGAATGGCCTGAAAATGCTGTTTTTTGCAGCTAATTTCTGTAGAAATATAACTTTGAAATCATTTTCAATTATTTGAGCATTTTTGTTACTGGTTATTCTAGAATGACACCAAATCTCAGCATTACATCTTTGCAATCATGGGGATTTGGAAAACATTGAGTAACTTATAGAGCATGAAACTTTCAAACTGTAAATTAAAAATTAAATTGAGCCGAGATATGATATTTAGCCTGTATTGAAGATGCATTGCACTGGGAAAGAACAACCACGTCATTTATAAAGAACTTTTAATGTAATAAAACAACTTCCTTTTTTTAATCTTTCACAGGATGTAGGCATTGCTAGGCCAACATCTTTTATTTGATTTATTATTGTCACATTTATTAATATATAGTGAAAAGTATTGTTTCTTGTGCGCTATACAGACAAAGCATACCGTTCGTAAGGAAAGAAAGGGAGAAGAAAGTATTGTTACAGTCATAGCTAGGGTGTAGAGAAAGATAAATTTAATATAAGGTTGAAAGGTTTGATGGCAGCAGGGAAGAAGCTGTTCTTGATTCTGTTGGACGTGACCTCAGACATTTGTATCTTTTTCCTGACGGAAGGTGGTGGAATAGAGTTTGCCCAGGGGGTCCTTATGTTGGCTGTTTTTCCAAGGCAGTGGGAAGTGTAGACGGAGTCGGTGGATGGGAGGGTGATATGTGATGGACTGGGCTTCATTCACGATCCCTCGTAGTTTCTTGCAATCTTGGGCAGAGCAGGGGCCGTAACAAGCTGTGATACAACCAGATAGGATGCTTTCTATGGTGCATCTGTAAAAGTTAGAGAGAGTCATAGCAGATATGCCAGATTTCCTTAGCCTCCTGAGAAAGTAGAAGCATTGGTGGGTTTTCTTAACTATAGCATCGGCGTAGAGGGACCAGGACAGTTTGTTGGTGATCTGGACACCTAGAAACTTGAACCTTTCGACTATTTCCACTTTAATCCCATTGAGGTAGACAGGGGCATGTCCTCCACTATGCTTCTTGAAGCCGATGACTATCTCCTTCATTTTACTGACATTGGCATCTATTGCCCACCCCTAATTGGACTTAAAGGTGGTGATGAGCTGATTTGAAGTGCTGCAGTCCATGAGATGAAGGTACACCAATATTGCTGTGAGGAAGGGGTTCCAGAATTTCATCCAGTGACAGTGAAGGAACGGCAATGTATTTCCAAATCAAAATTGAGTGACTTGGAGGGGAACATGCATGCGGTGGTGTTCCCGTGCTTCTACTACACGTGTCCTTCATAGAAACAAAGAAAATAGGAGTCATTTGCTCTCCAGGCCTGCTCCACCATTCATCCATTTGCTCTCCCGCCTGCCCCCTTCTAGATGGTAGATGCCGTGGGTTTGGAAGGAGTTGGCCAAGGAGTCTTGGTGAGTTGCTGCAGTGTATCTTGTAGATGGAACACACTGTTTCTACTGTACATTGATGATGGAGGGATTGAATATTAAAGACAGTGGATGGGGTGCCAATCAAGCAGGCTACATTGTCCTGGATGGTGTTGAGATTCGTGAGTGTTGTTAGAATTGCATTCATTCAAGCAATCCTGATTGTTGTCTTGTAGATGGTGGACAGGATTTTGGGTGTCAGAATTCCCAGCCTCTAACCTGCTGTTGTAGCCACAGTATTTATATGGCTAGTCCAGTTCAGCTTCTGGTCAATGGTCACCTCAGTACAGTGGAGCATTCAGAGTAACTAATGTTATTGGATGTCAAAGGGAGATGGTTAGATTCCCTCTTGTTGGAAGATGATCATTGCCTGGTATTTGTGCAATATGAATGTAACTTGCCATTGATCAGCCCAAGCCTGGGTGTAGTCCAGGTCTTGCTGCATTTGGACATGGGCTGTTTCAGTACCGGAGGAGTCGCAAATAGTGCTGAACATTGTGCAGTCATCAATAACCATCCCATTTCTGACATTAATGATGCCACTGAAGATGGCTGGGCCTAGGACACAACCCTGAGGAACTCCTGCAGTGTCCTGGAGCTGAGCTGTGATCTCCAACCACTATAGCCACCTTTCTTTGTGCCAGCTATGACACACAACAGACTGGAATGAAGTCAGTAGCTGAGTGGCCCTAGTGAAACCCAAGCTCAATTCCAATGAGTGGCTTATTTCTGAAAAAGTGCTACTTTATAATACGGTCAATGACCCCCTGCTATCACTTTGCTAATAGTCGAGAGTGGACTGATGAGGCAGTAATTGGTCAGTTGAATTTGTCCTGCTTTTGTGTGTACATACATACCTGGGAAAGTTTTCACACAGCTGAGTAGATGCCAGTGTTGTATCTGTCCTGGAACAGCTTGGCTAGAGGCACGGGAAGTTCTGGGCACAATTTTATAGTTCTTTTGCCAGAATGTTGTAAGGGCCCCTAACCTGTGCTATATCCAGTGCCATTTCTTGATATCACACAGACTTAATCAAATTGGCTGAAGACTGGCATGTGTGATGCAGGGAGCCTCAGGGAGAGGCTGGGATGGACCACCTACTTGACACTTCTGGTTGAAGGTAGTTGCAAATGCCTTGTTTTTGCAGTGATGTGCGGGGTTCCCCCTCAATAAGGATGGGGATATTTGTGTGTACTCCCTGCTCAGAGTTTAATTTCCCACCACCAGATTTGGATGTGGCTGGATTACAGAGCTTAGATCTGATCCATTGGTTGTGGGATCACTGAACTCCGTCAATTGCACGCTGCTTACGCTGTTTAGGATGCAAGTAGTTGTAGCTTCACCAGGCTGACACCTAACATTTTGGGTATTCCTGCTGCTGCTCGTAAGGAGGACTTTGCAAGGGTGGATAGGACTGAATATGCAATTGTCACTTCCACTGTCTAGGAGCTGCTCGATGGGCCGTCCAGTTTCATTCTTTTATTTAGACTTCACAGCAATTTGATACAAGTGAGCAGCATGCAAGGCCATTTCAGAGGATATTTAAGAGTCAACCACATTGCGGTGGGTCTGGAGTCACATGTAGGCCAGAGCGGTTAAGGGTGGGGGATTTCCTTCCCGAAAGGACATTAGTAAACCAGTTGGGTTTTTACGACAATCGTTTCATAGTTACTCTAACTGGCTAGCTTTTAATTTCAGATTTACGAATTGAATTTAAATTCCACCACGTGCCTTGGTGGGATTTTAACTCTTGGCCCCAGAGTACAAGCCTGGCCTCTGGATTACTAGTTCAATGATACTAAAGCTAAAGACTCAACAACGCCTTTCACAAACTCAGGATGTTGCAATTGCTGTTGAAATGTAAGTCGTACAGCAGCCAATTTGCACACAGCAGGTCCCTCAAACAGCAGTATGATAAACAGCAAATTATCTGTGTTTTTTAGTGATGCTGTTTGTGGAATATGTATTCATCAGGGCACTGGGAAGTCACCCCTGCCCTTCAAAATAGTTGCTTGGGATCTTTTACATCCACTTGGGTGGGCTGGCAAGGTCTTAACTTAATGTGCATCAGTAAATAAACACCTCCGGTAGTGCAGTGCTCCCTCAGTGCTGCACAGGAGAGTCAGTCTAGTTTAGTCAGTCCTAAGGAGTTTAGCCAGGCAACAATTGACACTGAGCCAAAGGGGGAGACATCAGGGCGGGGTGACCAAAATCTGGTCAAAGATAGATAGATATTCAGGGGTGTCATAAAGCTGGAGAGATTGATTGCGGGAATCACAGAGCTTACACTAAAAAAAGTCAATGTAAATCAAATTTCTCCACTTGAAATAGTTTTTCTTTCTGAATTCTACTTTGCTATGCTCCCCATTAGAAATTCTTCTCGCATATTTCAGGTTATAGACAGGAGAAAACAATCTTTGTAGCACTGGGACCTGACCTTAAAAGCTCTAATTGAACAAAGCTTGGCTCTGAATGTCGCACAAAGTTGTTCATAGTGCTAAATTGATATTACATGTGTCATCTCAGCTGAGAAGTAATTGGTATAGAGAATGGTCGTGTCACAGAGATACACCAGGTGAGATTTAAGCAATGTTATTAGCAAAGAGAGTGCTTTGCTCTGGACTTAATATCTGATCTAGGTACTCAGCTGGAACTAGGTGCAAAAATAGTGGGAAAATACTCCTGGTATTCACAGAGCTTTGCCAAAAGTTAGTAACAGAAAGGTTTCTTTTTTATCTTTGTTACAGCAGGTCACCTTCTACTTGATTAAACTCATGTGAAGTCCCTGGAGATGTTTGCCTTTATTGAAAGGCTGTCAGAAGGTTATGGGTTCAAATCCCACTCCGGAGAACGATACAGCATAGGAGGCTGCTTGGCCCATTGGGTCTGTGCTGTTTCTTTGATAGTGAGTTATTGAAAATCACCTCTAGCGTCACGTGAGTGCGGCTGTAAGGCCGGCGGCACCTCTCGCCCGTCCAAGATACTGAAGCCTTCATCGTTCTCGAATGCACTGCCTGAATGGGCGATAATTCAATAAATAATTGAAGGTAAATATTTGCAGGACAATGGGGCAAGACCATCTATTTCCTCGTATTGCCTGTGATTCTTTGTCAACTTTTGCCTCATTACTGACCCTTTGGCCAATGGAAACAATTTGTCTTTACTTACTCTGTTAGCTCAGTTGGTTGAACGACTAGTTTATGATGCAGAGGAACGCCGACAGCATGGGTTCAATTCCCAGATCAGGTGAGATTATTCATGAAGGGCCACCTTCTCAACTTCGCCTCTTACCCGAGGTGTGGTGATCCTCAGCTTAAATCACCACGAGTCAGCTCTCCCCCTCAAAGAGGAGAGAAGCCTATGGTCATCTGAGACAATGGCAACTTTACCTTTTGCTGGATGCAGGAAGGTGGGATTAGAAAGGGCACCTGGGTGTCTTGGGTGGCATGAACAAGATGGGCTGAATGACCTCCTTCTGTGCTGTAATGTTTCTATGGCTCTATTTACTTTATAACCATTCGTTATTTTCAACACTTCCTTTTAATCTTCGGTGCTGTAAGGAGAACATAGCAGCTTCTTTAGTCTCTTTGCATTGTTTTGTAAGTAACTTAAGTGCATAAACTAGAGTGACTCTCCAGCAAAATGCTGAGGGAGCATTACGCTGCCAGAGGTGTTGTCTTGCTTATTGCTTATTGACCCTTCATTCTCACCTCTGCCTGCTGGGTCAGCCCCATGTACGGAAGCCCAGTAGCTGAATAAACAATCTTACTTTCAAATAAAACACTAAGTGAGGGAAAATTCCCGCATGAAAAAGGACACTTGCACCTTAATCAAAAAGCAGAGTACTATGGATGCTGGTAATCGGGATTAAGGACAGGAAATGCTGGAAGCACCCGGCAAGTTATGGCAGCATCTTTTGATGTCAGGATCAGACGTAGGTGGCCCTGTGGCACAATGGTTAGTACTGGTGTCTCACAGCACAGGAACCCGGGTTCGATTCCTGGCTTGGAGTCACTGTCTGTGCAGAGTCTGCACGTTCTTCCCATGTCTGCGTGGGTTTCCTCTGGTTGCTCCGGTTTCCTCCCACACTCCAAAGATGTGCGGGTTAGGTGGATTGGCCATGCTGAATTGCCCCTTGGTGTCAGGGGGACTAGCTAGGGTAAGTGCATGGGGTTATGGGGATAGAGCCTGGGTGGGTTTGTGGTAGGTGCAGACTCGATGGACCAAATGGCCTCCTTCTGCATTGTAGGGATTCTATGAATCTGACATTCGGCCCTCATTGTCCCCCAAAACAAAATTTCAATCTGGTCTGAGACAGCCCCAGTTGCATTGTCCTTGTGGCCTTGTCCAGTGTTTGCTGAGTCACTGGCCTCATCCTGATTCTGTGTCTCAGGATTTCACGCCATTCTTAAATGGCACCATCTGCTTAGCTTAATAATTCTGACAAAAAATTACCATAAACAAGACCCATGATAGTGCTCGGATCATCCCAGCAGCCGCAACACTGTCAATAAAAGATTCTAAATAGCAATGCTGCTGAAAAATTCAAGTCCTGGTCCATTTGGGGATAGAATCTATATACAATCACTAATTACCACGTATCCTTTGTTCAGCCTAACCGTTTGTTTTAATTGAATATACAAATCACCCATTTAACAGTTCTTTTAATAACATTTCATCATCTCCCTCACACCTCAACAGATGTGTCTTCACAGGTACTGCTTACAATGAAGATGCAAAGTACTCCTGAGAATGCACCATAGCCACAAGGTACACATAATGATTATGCTGGAACTCCAGCTCTAGAATTGTACTCTAATCCCTGCAAAGAACCCAGGGAGCTGTACCTTTATTTTAATCGCAGCAAATTTCATCAGGGCTGCCACTGATTTGGACCTTTATTGATCTTTCAACACTGCAGGCTGCCAGCAGTAATTCAGAAGGCGTTTGCCTCCTGCAGTTTGCTTTGGTTTCCTGTAAAAAAAAGGAATGACCTACATTTCCCCTACCAAGAACAATTATTTCTGGATCTTCTCCTGAAATTTACTGCTCACTTTGTTAAAGAAGAAAGCTACCCCACTGAGAAAGTTCAGGACAAATTTCACTCCTGGGAGGACAGAGCAAAATATATTGTTCCGAAAGAAAAGCGAGCCAAGCCCCCGTTCTGACGGGCTGTGAAGACCCTTCGTTTGAACTTTGTTTTGGTGCGTCAGTTTTTCTACAAGCAACAAATGATTTATTGGAAGCTTTGCCCGACATTGTTTGCGAAACTGTGGGATACCAGAGGGCTGATATCTACAAAAGAGAAACTATTGTATCAGGCACTTTTAGATGTGATCCAGTGCTACATAAATATAAGTATTATTTAGTTATTGCTACCCAGCTAGGACTACTCATTTTATTTTGAAACAAGCTTCAGACGGAATGAACTCAAATAAATATGCGGATAACAGTTAAGCTGTAAATAAAAACATTTTGCTTTTACACAGCAACTTAATTGTTATGATCTGGATGCATTATCTAAAAGGATGGTGGGAGCAGATTCAGTAGTAACATCGAGAAAAGAATTGCACATACACTTGAATCGGAAAATCAAGATAATGGGACTATTTGGATGGCTCAATCAAACAGCCAGAGCAGCAACAATGGGACAAATGCCCTTGTTGCCTGCTGAATAATTGTATTGGCATGAAATTGGTATCAGTAGCTCCATTTTTTGGGCACAAGGGTTGCCATTTGTCTTCCAAAATGGCATCGGCAGCACACACACCCCACACCTTGGGGTTGAGCCACACCAAACACTATATTGGTGATGGTGTTAGTGTGCGTGCAGTGAATGGTGGCCAAAAGCATATCGTGTAGGTACACCATGATGGCAATCAGCATCAAAGTGACAGCAGTGCCATTTTAAAGCTCGGCACGACAGCCAACACCCTCTCTTAAACACGCAGAGTGGAACACGTGTTTATAGCAGGAAGGATCCTCCACCAGAGCTGTTTAAAGGGATATTCAACTGCTTACAGGGTAGTTGCTAGTTTCTTTCTTCTGATTTTTGCCTTGATTCTACTAATGTCTGATACCTTCCATAGTTGCTTAAAATTGCAGAATTCGACAGGGAGTGATGTGACCAGCACTCAACAAGTTTGCATTGACTTCAAGTCTTCTGCACAAACCTGGTGCTCCCAAACAATAGTAACCATACCTCTTGAAACAGAGCATGCTGGGACTATGAACAGAGGCTATATAGTTCAGGACCAGCTACTGGAAGAGAGAGGAGGGGGGTGGTGGGGATAAAGCTGTCAGCCGGAAGCCATGTCTACCCACTTGAGGGAGCAATTCTCCTACCTTTGCTTCAGTGCCATCTGTTTCATAGAACCATTGAATCATACAGTGCAGAAGAGGCCCTTCTGCCCATTGAGTGTGCACCAACACACGAGAAACACCTGAACATCCACCCAATCCATCTACAACACTTGGCCCATAGTCTTGAATGTTATGACGTGCCAAGTGCTCATCCACGTACAAAGAACAAAGAAAATTACAGCACAGGAACAGGCCCATTGGCCCTCCAAGCCGGCACCGACCATGCTGCACGTCTGAACTAAAACCCCCTACCCTTCCGGGGAAAAGAACAAAGAATAAGGGTACTTTTGAAAGACTGAAATCTGCCACCTGCTGCAACCACAAGTTGCATGCTCAAAGCAGGACAGGAATCACTTTGCCAATGATTGTGAGAGTGACTGGGTGGTGAACTTTTAAGCATCATAATGCCCTCTATTCTTAATTTTGTTCTCACTTGCCAGAGAGAACCAGACAGAGAGAGCACATGGCCTGGCTAGAATTTCAGGCTTCTTCAAACAGTTGGATACCAGTGACCTCACACATCACTTTGCAGGTCAACTCTGCCCTATATCGGAACACTCGGTGATCCCATTCTGTTAACCTGCAGCTGGCATGGGAACAAAGCTTACATGTCAGTGTCTGGTATCCTAGCAGCAGACAAGATTCCTTCATTCAGTCCACTGTGTCAGCTGTTTAGCCTCCACAATAAATCAAAAGGTGGCTAATGTGTGACAAGGGCTGGCCACGAACTACATGGCTGGTGACTCCATTGTGTTACTCATAAACACCTGCAGCCTACATACAGCTAAAGGCATGCTGCCATATGGAAAGCGATTGAGTGGACCTTTGGTGTGCTGAACCATCGCCTCTGTTACTTGGGCTATTCTGGAAGAGCCTTGCCATACTCAAGAGAGCAGGTGTCAAGGTTTATAGCTGTCTGCTGTATGCTCATCACCATACAGGGATAACCTTATCTATACAGCAATCAGTTGAGCAGGAGAAGGGCAAAGGAAAAGAGGAGAAAATGCACATAACCCCTTTCTGACTGGGCTAGCCATGAAAACCTCAACTGAGTGCGATATCAGTAAATAAAAGCCCAATTGAAAAGCCCATAATGAATGGTGGAGCAGGTTTGAAGGGCCGAATGGCCTACTCCTGCTTCTCGTTTCTATGTTTAGAATTTGAAGGTTTACGATGATGGTGCTGCAGCACTTTCTGTTCAGGTTGTGAAAGTAATCTTAAATTGGAAGAATAATTTGATTTGCAGAGAATAATCTGCAATTAACTGCAGCGATGGGGAAGTAGAGGCAAACCCACTGCAAATATGCGAATGCGAGTCGTTACTATAATGGGAAAGTTATGCTACGAGTGACATGAGCTTCAATGGTACTAAAAGCCTTTTCTCATCTTGACTTGTCCCACTGAATAATAATCAACAAACGTGTTACAAGAAATACTGGAAATACACAGGGCAGTCCACATATGAAAGACAACAGGAATTAACCCATAATCCTAAAGTACCACTTTGCAGATGAAAGTGCAAATTCTGACCCAAATCTGTGGGTGTGTGTTTGCCTATTCCAGGCATGTAAAGCAGGGACCTAGATCAAAATTCTGCCACTGTCCTTTGTTATGAGCCACTGACTCATACTGGCAAGCACAGCAACAAAACGTCACCATAACAATCCTAAATCTTGCCATTTTCAGTTTCACTAAGCCCTCCTCTTGCTCCTGTCCGTTTCGCTGGTGGGTCAGGTCGATGGATATGAGAAATCGCCTTTGCAGCAGTGCATCAATCACTGGTGGATCCAAGGAAGCATGATATATTGACCACAGAGGTGAGAGTCCAAATCAATGCGTTTGCTACATAAATCTGATGCTACTCAGGGTCCAGTGAAATTAAGTTATTGATGGCACAGTTAGTGATGTCATGATGTCCAGAAGACTCTGCATTGATCATCTGGTCAAGGGTAGCAAATGCTAATGGCCTTAGGTTATTTTAAAACTGTTACAATTCAGTCTGTGTCTCTCATAAAAGGGAAGGGGTTGGAAGCAGACGAGGTGCAAGTCAGTAGTTCTCAAGTGTCTGCGAGGGTCCTTCAGATAGTCAGTGAGCTGATCTGCAATGCAAGTCACTGATATCCAATGCCATGGCGGAGACTGTATGAGGGAACAGGCCTGAATGTTTATCGCCACTACTTGCATAGCAGCACATAACCAGACTGGCTGGCATGTGCTTGGCATGATTTGTTATAAGTGTGAGGAACAACAATTTTATGAGCAAGACAATGTTGCAGTTTCAAAGCATAACTAAGAGATTGGATTTTCAACATCTACGGGGCTGAGAGCAAAGAGGGGGAAGCGGCCGAATGCGGAAGCTGATGCGAGACTGAAGCATACCAGGTCAGAATCAGACACCACCTCATCAAAAGCAACATCGTTGATGAATTACTTTTGCAAGGATAAGTAAAAGCAAGTCAAGGGAGGACCAGTAGGTGGTTCACAGGATTTTTTACCGGACCTAAATGTTCCACGGACAAAACGTTTTGAGAACCATGGCTTAAGTTGTCAAAAGAACAATACTGCAGTCACTGGAAATCAGAAATAAAAATGGAAAATGCTGGAAATATTCAGCACGGTGGAGAAAGAGACAGAGTTAAGTTTCACGTCAATCACCTTTCAACAGAACAGATTGAAGTTGTGCTGTGTTGGGGATTGTCAGCATAGCAGTGAAATAGTGTGTTCTGGACTTGTTGGTGATTTATTTTGAGGAAGTTTTGAAAAGTTCTGATACCTCTCTGTCGGTGTAAAACATGTCGATGTATATGTATGGCATTGTGGTCCGTGCAATTAGCATTAATGAGAGCGACCGTGCTCAAGTGATGGAAGTATCCATTAGCAAAAAGCACCTTAATATATCATACAAAATTCCTATCTGAGTTTTTAAAAATGAATTAACTTTTTTAATTTTAAAATATTCATTCACACAGTCTGTGTGATGCTGGCAAGACCGTCACTACTGATGGTCACCATTATTCTTATGAAACTCATCTGCAAACTCCATGGCCTGGGCCTCGGCTCCTCCCTCTGCGACTGAATCCTAGACTTCCTAACCCACAGATCACAATCAGTAAGGATTAGCAAAAACACCACCTCCACGATCATCCTCAACATTGGTGCCCCTCAAGGTTGTGTCCTTACTATACTCCTTATACACCTATGACCATGTGGCCAAATCCCCCTCCAACTCAATTTTCAAGTTTGCTGACGACACCACCGTAGTGGGTTGGATCTCAAACAATGATGGGACAGAGTACAGGAATGAGACAGAGAATCTGGTGAACTGGTGCAATGACAATAATCCCACCCTCAATGTCAACAAAACGAAGGAGATTGTCATCAATTTCAGGAAGCATAGTGGAGAACAAGTCCCTGTCTACATCAATGGGGATGAAATAGAAATGGTCGAAAGCTTCAAGTTTTTAGGTGTCCAGATCACAACAACCTGTCCTGGTCCCACCATGCTGACACAATAGTTAGGAAAGCCCACCAATGCCTCTACTTTCTCAGGAGATTAAGGAAATTTGACATGTCAGCTATGACTCTCACTAACTTTTAAAGATGCACCATAAAAAGCATTGTTTCTGGTTGTATCACAGCTTGGTACGCCTCCTGCTCTGCCCAAGATTGCCAGAAACTACAAAAGGTTGCGAATGTAGCCCAATCCATCACACAAACCAGCCTCCCATCCATTGACTCTGTCTACACTTCCTGCTGCCTTGGAAAAGCAGCTAGCATAATTAAGGACCCAAAGCACCCCGGACATACTCTCTTCCAACTTCTTGTGTTGGGAAAAAGATACAAATGTCTGAGGTCATGTACCAACCAACTCAAGAACAGCTTCTTCCCTGCTGCCATCAGACTTTTGAATGGACCTACCTCACACTTAGTTGATCTTTCTTTACACCCTAGCTATGACTGTAACACTACATTCTGCACTCTCTCCTTTCCTTCTCTATGAATGGTATGCTTTGTCTGTATAGCGCGCAAGAAACAATACTTTTCACTGAATGCCAGTACATATGACAATAATAAATCAAATCAAATACTGGCCCTTGAGTGGCAGTGATTCACTGCCTTCTGCTGCAGCCTGTTGGTGGACCCACATGGCTGTCAGGTAGAATGTTCCAGGATTTTGACCCAACGATTAAGGTATAGCAACATATTTCCATGTCAAGATGGTGTTTTGGAGCTGCACTCATCCAGCCAAGTGGAAAGTATTCGGGTACACTCCAACTCAAGAGCAGCTTCTTCCCTGCTGCCATCAGACTTTTGAATGGACCTACCTTATATTAAGTTGACCTTTCTCTACACCCTAGCTAGGACTGTAACACTACATTCTACACCCTCTCCTTTCCTTCTCCCCTATGTATTCTATGAATGGTATGCTTTGTCTGTATAGCATGCAGGAAACAATACTTTTCACTGTATCCCAATACATGTGACAATAATAAAATCAAACTTGTGATCTATAGATGTGGGGTCAGAAAAACTGAATGGCTGATCTGTTCTTGCAGCCACAGTGTTTATACGCTTTGTCCAGTTTCAATTCTGGACTGGTCAATGGTGAGCTCTAGGATATTGATGGGAGGAAATTTAACCACGGTAATACTGTAGAATGTCAATCTCCCTTCTTGGTGATGGTCATTCCTGGCACGTGAGGTGCAAATGTTACTTGGACATATCAGTCTAGATTTTGTTTATTACCTTTCTTGAATTTCTCCTGTTTTTACCCTGCATAGCTGGGTAATTTTCCATTTTGAAAAAATGAATGGCAACTTGGCTAGATGCACATCTCGTCCTGGAGCACAAGTCTTCAGCTCTACAGATGGGATGTTGTCAGGGCCAATGCCCTTTGCTACGTCCTGTAAGTTCCGATGTTTCTTAAGATCAAGCTGAGTGAATTGAATTGGCTGGCGTCTGGCAGGCATCTGTGATGCTGGGAACCCCTGGTGCTTATTAATCACAGAGCTGTGAAAATACAGCCGGATGAAGAGGCAGAGATAAGAGGATCAATTTTCCAAATGTGTGTTCCAATACAAGCGACAAAAAGCTTGATCAAAGAGCTTAGTTTTAAAGAATGTTTAAAAGAGAGGTGGGGGTGTGGAGAGTGAGAGAGAGAGATGGGGGGGGGGGGGGGGGGGGTGGAGTTTAGAGAGTGGACACCAGAGCTTAGGACCTAAACCACTAAAGGTATAGTTATCATTGGAGGGCTGGAGGAAAGAGGGGATGCCTTGGAGGCAAATATTAGAGGCTTGCAGTTTGCTTGGAAGGTTGCTGGTATGGAGGAAGTTACAAAGGTGAGGAGAATTGCAAGGAATTTGAAAACAAGGATGAGCATTTTAAATCTTGAGGTACTGCTTGACCAGGAAGCATTGTAGCTTGAGGAGCCCAGGCGTGATTGGTGCATGGGTCATGGTTTAAATGAAGATGCAGTGCTCAAATAAGTGGGAACAAAAAAAAAGTATGAGAAAATTAAAATGATAGGGTTTGCTTGAAATATTATAGAAACAAATGGGTCCATTTGATTGAGATTCATCCACCTCAGTGATTATCAGTTCTCTAATGTGTCCAAGGTGGAAATCAGCATTTCCTTTCTATCTTAAGAAAACAGCCATTTGGGGCAAACTGGCAAATCCTTTCCTCGTACATGTTTTTTCAAGCCTCACTTCAAACAAGGGACATTTTCTCTTAGGTGTTTTTTTTTCTTAAACGTAAACTATTTGGAACATATACATACGGGAACATGGTGAACATCTAACAAAGCTGTTCATTTATTTGATCAGCCAATTCACTAGCTACGCCTTGGTGAGATTCCTGAAATCCTGCTTGGAAAAAAAACACCACCAGCCTCCAAAATTCATGTCATCACACTGTTAGTTTCCTGTTGGGATAAAGAGTGTTCTCTTTACCTGCAGCAGAGAAGCTCATTAGATACATTGCCACATCAAGTGAGCATTATCAGAACCCATCTGCTCTGAGCACAGCGAGGTCCATTGTAAGATAATCCAGAAAAATAAAATCGACACTCGTATTTTATACAGGGCTCTGTGCGAAAATGAAATAATGAGCTGCTGTTCATTTGAATAATCTCGGCAATTTAATCCATGAAATGTATTGCACGACGGTTAAGCTTTAAACTTAAACCTCTCTCCTCAGCACTACATAATTACAACATTTTCTTTTTGGTGCAAAGGTACATCATCACCTGCTCAAACAGCAGGGACGTGGGGGTTAATCAAACATTTATTCACCTCCAAAAATACTACTGTAGATTGTCACTGTCCCATATTGATCTTGATTATGTTCCAAATTGTCAAGAACATATTCAAATACAATAGTAAAGACATCTCTGTCATACACAGCTAATTCACCACTTCAAATCTACACCTGGGTTTTATATGTAACAGAACAAATGAATTGGATCAGATTATCCAAGTAATCAAGTATTGCAGTGATGCTGCAATGCGTATGTCAATATAGTCTTGGAATACAAGGGCAAGAGTAGGCCATTCAGCCCCTCAAGCTGGTGCTGCTATTTAATTAGATCATGGCTGATCAAGGCTATGGGCCACGTGCTGGTAAATGGGATTAGGTGTTTATCATGTGTCGGTGCAGACTCAATGGGCTGAAGGGCCTCTTCTGCAATGTATGATTCTATAATCTATATCCAAGCTCCATTTGCCTGCTTTAGCTCTACATCCCTTGATGCCCATGCCTACCAAATATCTAGCTGTTTGAAGGCTCCAAGTGTTCCAGCACCTACAACTTCGGAGTAAAAAAAATCCACATTGCAGCTACTTTATACCCGAATTCCTTACCTGGACAAGATTCCTCAAAAGGGGAAAAGTTGGTGTTTCGCATATGAACTTTGAGGAGTAGGCCACTCAGCCCTTCGAGCCTGCTCAGCCATTCAATAAGATCACAGCTGACCTGACTGTAACCTGGACCCCATGTTCCCATCTACCACCCCTCCTCCCCCACTGAAACCTTCCACCTTTTTGTTTATGAAGAATCTGTCTATCTCTGCCTCAAAAACATCCACAAACTCTGCTTGCAATGCCTTTTGAGGAAGAGAGTTCCAAAAACTCACTACTCAGAGAAAAAAAACTTTCCACATCTTAAATGGGTCACCCCCTATTTATAAAGTGATTCCCTAGTTCCAGATTCTCCCACAAGAGGAAACAATTTCTCCACATCCACCTTGTCAAGACCCCTCAGGATATTAAGCATTTTGATTAAGTTGTCTCTTAAAATTCTAAACTCCAGTGGCTACAAGCCTAGACTGTCTAACCTTTTCTTTAATGGCAACCTGCCCATTGCTGGTATTGGTCTAGTTTTTGATGAGCACACTCAACAAGAGCACTCAAGTAAGTGAATGAGCAAGGTGGAGAGGGAGGGCCTGACATCATCTGACTCATCACAGTGAATGTTGTAAACCATTTCCAGGTTAGGGAACAATTTTAATCATCTTTATGGGGGAGTGGGCAATCCAGGCCTCAAATTCCCAACTCCAAGGAGATGTGAGGTGATAGACAAGGAAATAAAACAGTAGGACTTTAATAACTATAGTGCTCATCATTCTAGATAATCAACATGAGAAAGTCAAAGCAGGTACGATGCTGTGGGAATTAAAAACTATTACTGATGTGCCCAGAATATTTATGATTTAATTGATCGTCACAGAACAGAGACAAACATGAGGGCTTACCAAAAATAACTTGTAAATCAACAGCTAGAGAAACTGATATTAAATAAATACAATTCAGAAATCTATTAATAACAGTCACTGATTCAATCTTGGACTTACAACAGGAACGACAATAGTAAAGAAAAATCCACCTACCTTTTCTGCTGATTTAGCAGTGCCAAAAAATATTGGAATGAAGGCAAGCCATACTATACAGGTAGTGTACATAGTGAATCCTATAGGCTTAGCTTCATTGAAGTTCTCTGGGACGCCCCTTGTCTTGATGGCATAAACAGTACATGTCACCATTAGAAGGATGCTATATCCCAGGGAGCATATGATTTGTAAATCTGTAATGTCGCATTTGAGGACACCTCTAGCAAGCTCAGGATTTGAGGTCTTCTGCTCATCATAGTCTATAATGGTGTTTGGTGGGTCAATCCCAAACCAGATGAAGACTCCGAGGAGCTGGACAGAGATGAGGCTGGATGTGATAGCCAGCTGGGAGGTTGGGCTGATGAGCCTGGGTGCTGTCACAGCCTTCTTCCCCTGCTCAAAGATGCGGAAAATCCGGTTTGTCTTAGTTAACAAAGCCGCGTAGCTGATACACATTCCGAGGCCCAGGAAGATGCGGCGGAAAGAGCAAATGCCCGTGTTGGGTTTGGCAATCATGAGGAAGGTGATGATGTAACAAAGGAATATCCCAGTGAGGAGGACGTAACTGAGTTCCCGACCTGTCGCCCGTACAATTGGTGTGTCGTTGTACCGTATAAAAGTAGCCATCACAAAAATCGTGGCGATAATTCCAAGCATGGCAAGAAAAACTGGGATGATGGCCCACGGTGAATGCCACTCGAGCTTCACAATTGGAATTTGGCTGCAGCCAGTCCGGTTCTCATTCGGCCTCATGTCGTAGCTGCAAAGGGAGCAGGTGAATTCATCCCGTTGATACTGGTAGCCGTCGCAGAGCTCACAATGCCAGCAGCAGGACACACCCTTCACCATCTTCTTACGTTCTCCAGACTTGCATGGCAAGCTGCAGACCGAGGTAGGGAGCTCGTGGCTTCCTCTCGCCCACTGCAAATCTTCCACCTGTGAAAAGGCAGACGCAAGAAGCTCAGCATGTTTTGTAACCATCTCGGAATCACGCTACCCAGATGTCTCGAATGAACTAGCCTAGTCTGTTGTGACCAGCTCGGCCTAACAGATTTTGTAGGAAACATTTGCCCGTGGCCTGCGTTTGCATGATAAATCATCTCTTCTCACTCTTTCCCATCACCACCCCCCCTGCGAAAACAAAAGTAGAGTGAATGCCATCCCAGATCGATCAATCAAATATACCAAGTTCAGCGATCATGCACCTTCAGCATATGTGCCAATCTTACTCCCCCAAGCAAGTGTGGGAGTACCAGAACTAAACTTTGCCAGAATTGAGAGGCTCCAGCAACCATAAACCAATCCTGTGTATTGCAGGAGATCTAGACCGGGATCCTCCAAAATCATACGCTCTGCCACCACTGCCAGCTGGAACGGAGAATTTGGCGCTCAGTCAAATCTCCATTCACCGTAGTGGGACGGGAGAATCCCAGCCGCAGGCGAGGTCGGAGAATTCCAGCCCTTCAAACCAATACGACCAATCCTTCCAGCACTTCACTGTGCTTGCTAAGCATTTCTCTCTTATCAAAGATCCTGCCTCCTGAGTAACTTTTGGAAAACAAGCCCAAACGAGCGGGCTTCATCCAGAGGTGAACTTCACCTAGCCAGCAGAAGCCTTCCCTTTCAGAAAGACAGAATCATTGAATCCCTACAATGCAGAAAGAGGCCACTTGGCCCATCAAGTCTGCACCGACCACAATCCCACCCAGGCCCTATTCCCGTAACTTCACATATTTATCCTGCGAATCCCCCTGACACCAAAGGTCAATTTAGCGTGGCCAATCAACCCCTAACCCGCACACCTTTGGGAGTGTGGGAGGAAACAGAGCACCCGGAGGAAACCCACCCAGACACGGGGAGAATGTGCAAACTCCACATAGACAGTGACCCGAGGCCAGATTTGAATCCGGATCCTTGGTGCTGTGAGGCAGCAGTGCTAACCACTGTGCCGCCCCAGCTGTTCAATCTACTCTTCACTCAGATAATGTTTAGAATGTGGAACTTGTAATCACAGGGTGTAGTTGAGGTGAATAACATAGATGTGTTTAAGGGTAATCTGGATAAGTACATATGAGGAAAAGAAAGAAAAGTATACGATGATAGGTTGGGCTGAAGGAGATTGGGGTGGAGCATAAACACCAAAATAGACCTGTTGGCCTGAATGATTGTTCCTGTGCTCTTCCAAACTCTTTGTAATTGCTGTCCACTTAATTTAATTTATCTGGCAACATTTCCATTACTCTTATTATAGCCTGTGGAAATATTCCAGCACACTTTCCATCCTACTCCTAATTTCTAAACTCAAGTCCGCCTTGCCAGGGTGACCTTCCAATTCTATCCATTTGTTAATGATCAAGAATCTTTTAAAAAAACTATTATTTGTGCACACCTAAATATCTGGGGAAGGAGGTCTTGTAGCCCTGGATTTGAGACCCACTCCTGGGCTTGATGGTCAGGGAAGGCATGTTTATAACACAATCAAGCAGGTTGAATATCAACTTGTGAATGCTTCCAATGTACGTCAGTGGCAGGCATTAAGAGCATTACAACATTACGAGTCAGCTATATGATGGAAAGAAATTGGAGCCTCTATCATAGAACGTTTACAGTACAGGAAGAGGCCACTTGGGTGTGTGTTTGCGCTGGCTGAGAAACAAACCACTCAGCCTAATCCCACTTTCCAGCATTTGCTCTGTAGCTTAAGGCACTTAAGGTGAATTTTGCCTCAACTACCCTTCCAGATCCCCGCAACTCTCTGGGTGATAATATTTTCCTCATCTCCACTCTAATCTTTCTATCATTGCTATTATTAGCTGCAGGCTGCAACATGCATGTAAAAAGTATGGTTTTCCACATCAACTCAGACTCTCTGGGGACAGGTTAGCTGGAGAGTATCAGGTTGGTGTCAACAGCACAGGGTTCGATCACCATTCCAGCTAGTGTGGATTTAGTACCTGCCTCCTTGTCATAGACTATCTACACTGCAGAAGGAGGCCATTTGGCCCATTTGTCTACACCAACTCTCTAAAAGAGCATCTAATCCAAACCTACCCATTCCCCCCTCCCCCCGCTCCATCCCCATAAACCCACGCATTTACCGTGGTTATTCCACCCAACCTACAAATCTCTAGACACTGAGGGGCAATTTAGCATGGCCAATCCACCTAACCTACACATCTTTGGACTGTGGGAGGAAACCAGAGCACCCGGAGGAAACCCATGCAGACACAGGGAGAATGTGCAAATGCCACATACACAGTCACCCAAGGCTGGAATCGAACCCGAGTCCCTGGCGCTCTGAGGCAGCAGTGCTAACCATTGTGCCACCGTGCCATGGTGGAGACTCAAGGTGCTGTGGGTCGAACCTACTTTCAGGCAGAGAACTGATGAAGAAAAGAATATCGGGAAAGATTTCATAGGTTCAATTAAATCTACTTTCAGCAGGGTTCTTTATTTATGGCATCTTATTAGAATTTAATTGATTAATTTACCAACACACTAAACAAATATTTTATATTCAGCATTAGAATTTTATTCCAAGTAATTTATCATATTTTATGAATCAAGCCTTACTGCCAATGAATAATTTTACTCAACCAAAATCAGAAAATGCTGGAAAATCTCAGCAGGTCTGACAGCATCTGTGGGGAGAGAGAATAGAGATTAACTTTACTCACTGGACCTATTTTTCTGGGGTATGTGTTATTATTCCTCACCAGCTCCTTTTCTAATCATCAATATATTAAAGAAAATCACAGCACTCAGCTCTTTGCCAATCACCGCATAAAAGTCGATTCACTTCCAAAACGTGTTGAGAGAGACAGATAGGAAGAATATAAAGTGAAAGTTTTAAAATCAGTTTCAAAGCTGGAAAAGTGCGAGGAGAAATAGGCTGGATAGACTAAAAAAAGTAAGGCTAAAAATAATGAGGGGGAGAGTAATCATATTTTTATGAAACTTTTTTAAGGTATATGTTATTATTTTGGAATTCGTTGCCATCTCAGTGCTACGCCGAATGGCAGAGGTAACCATGGTCTTTCAAACTTTCTGATCATAACAGAAGTGGAGGACCTTGCTGTTGTTGTTCCAGTTAAAACAGTCTTTAATATTGTCAGCCTCTTGCTCTTCTTAGTTAATGGACATCCATATTGAGTGAGATGCTGATATGAAACCAAATGGCTCTTCTTCGTTAATGGACATCCGTATTGAGTGAGGTGCTGATATGAGTTGTGCTTATCCCATTCATGCTATTGTCTTGATAAGAGTTATTTGTACTGACCGTATTTGAGCAGGGAAATGGGAAGCATGCGGTGCTTTCCTGCTGTCTTCCTGACATGCGATTAAAGGAACAAAAACCCTCCTCCCAAAGAATCCTTTGCCTAACCCCAACCAGCCATTGGTTTCTGAGGTCATAGGTCCTCTGCCTTCATACCATAGAATCCACCGATTCACACTGGCCATCATCTATAACCCTGAGCACAGGACCTGGGGCTCGCAAAAGGTCAAGGTTAACCACACCTTGGGTACCCTTGCTTAGTATTGAGCAGTAAAATCATTTAAATTGCTTCACTATTAAGTTCTGGAATTCTCTACCTCTCCACCTCGCTGATGTAATATGCCTTTAAGGGATAGCAGCATGATATCAGTAGAAGGGAAGTGTATCATGTGATCCAATCTCAGTGTCACTTTGGTCTGTGAGCAGAACACAGCAGACACAGCTGCTGATGTCTTCAAGTTTTGTATATTTGTTTTTCTGTGCCTGGCCTAAATAAATGAACCCACAACCTGTTTACCCAACCCCTGCTGAGTGACCAGTGTCTTTATATTATTACAAAAACATGACACCCTCTTTTCGTCTTTTGAACTCTCCTTAAAACTGACCTCGTTGCACATATTTTGATGTGGCTCAGTCAAATTGTGTTTGATGACACTCCTTTTGCTACATTAAAGGCACTACATAAATGCAGAATGGTGTTGCAGTGCTGGAAACCAAATGGCCTGGGGAGACAGTCATATTTCCAAACCTGTGAACAATCTCATGGTTTCAATGGACAGAGAAACATACCCATTTTTATTTGAATAGTACATTATATCTGCGGCAGTAGCAAGTGGTTACTCTTTTGTGGAAGTGTCGGTTGGTATGTTCCTACAGCTAATTTATAGTTTACAATTCTCAAGAGAAAATTTAAGATATTTCTGTAAAGTTACTTGAAAAATATGTTTGTTGTACCATACAAATGTTCCGTATAAATCCAGAGTAGATTCATTATTTCTTTAAATAGAGGCACATCACCCTGATTTCTGACACCCACTCCCTCAATGGAACTTAGCAATATAAATTCCTTTCAGTGTTATTTTCAATGCAATTGGATGAAATTCATTATTTTGACAAAATCATTAGTTATTTATTTGAAAGGAGTTGATGCTTGCCAGAGTTTGAGCAGTCACCCAACACTTAACTCCTGCCCACGGCAAAATAAACAATTTCCATAAGCAGATTTGAATCTCCCATGAATGAAAACTTTCACCATGTGTATGACATGACTGAGTACAGCACTAAAGACTTTTTCCATGCTATATGAGCTAAGAGTGGGCTCGTACCACGTTCTCCTACTAACTCCAAAAAGGTGGCAAATATCATATCGTGAGACCATATTAGAAACATAGAAAATAGGATCAGGAGCAGACTATTCGACCCTTCGAACCTGCTTCGCCATTCAACATGATCATGGCTGATCTTCTATCTCAACATCATACTCCAGCGCTCTCCCCATACCTTTTATGGCTTGAGTCTAGAAATCTATCCATTTCCTTCTTAAATATATTCAGTGACTTGGCCTCCACAGCCTTCTGTGGTAGAGAATTCCACAGATTCACCACCTTCTGAGTGAAGAAGTTTCCCCTCATCTCAGTCCTAAAGAGGCTACTTCACCTGAGACTGTGACCCCTTGTTCTAGACTCCCCCAGCCAGGGAAAATATCATCCCTACATCCAGTCTGTCTAGCCATGTCAGAATTTTAGATGTTTCAATTATATCCCCTCTTATCCTTCTCAGTTCCAACGATACATGCCCAGTTGACTCAATCTCTCCTCATACGACAATCCCCCCATCCCAGGAATCAGTCAGATGAATCTTTGCTGCACTCCCTCTTTGGCAAGTATATCCTTTCTTAGATAAGGGGACCTCAATTACACACAATACTCTGGGTATGGTCTCAACCAAGGCCCTGTACAGCTGTAGTAATGATGTGGAGATGCCGGCGTTGGACTGGGGTAAACACAGTAAGAAGTCTCACAACACCAGGTTAAAGTCCAACAGGTTTATTTGGTAGAAAATACCATAAGCTTTCGGAGCACTGCTCCTTCGTCAGATGGAGTGGAAATGTGCTCATTCTGTGTCTGTGCACTGTTTGAGAGCACATTTCCACTCCATCTGACGAAGGAGCAGTGCTCCGAAAGCTTATGGTATTTGCTACCAAATAAACCTGTTGGACTTTAACCTGGTGTTGTGAGACTTCTTACAGCTGTAGTAAGACATCCTTGCTCCTGTACTCAAGTCCTCTTGCAATAAAGGCCAACATACCATTTGCCTTCCTAATTGCTTGCTGTGTCTGCAGTGTCTGGTGCACAAGGACACCATCATATTGAGTTCAAATTTGTCAAATACATTTACAAGACAATTATACCACCTTAAATGTAGCAAAACCTTTTTTGCGAACTGCCTTGGGACAGCAAACAAAATCTGACACAGAGTCGCATAAGAGCATATTAGGGTAGATTGTCAAAAACTTGGTCAAAGAGGCAAGAATCAGGCAGGATGACCAGGCTTATCCGAGTTAGTGGACAAAGGTACAGGGCACCTGAAACTTTATTGAAATGTATCTGTGCTGCAACTGAGTGGGCAGTTATAGGAACTCGTGGGTCTCAAACCAAAAGCTGGAGTGTTATAGACAATCAATGCATCCCTGCTGATGAGCCCCAGGATCCTGTGCTTTGAGTCATTGACTTAAACTGTTTGATAAACAGTGATTAGTTTGTGTGTTTGAAAGTTCATTAAAATCATTTCTGAATCGAGTCTCCAATGAACTGTTAGGTGGACCTGACCTCCATGCAGTCCCGCCATGTTTCTTTAGATAGCATAGCTCAGCTTCTGTCTTTTTGTTGACATGTCAGCCGACTCATTTAGAAATCAAAACAGATTCTACCCAAAAATCAGGCACTCAGAATAGGAACCATTTACACCACTGACATAGATAAGGCATCAATCATGAACAATTGATGGGATGGATAGGAATAAAGGATGAGTCTACTTTCCAGTCTACAGGCTTGCATAAGTTAATATTGTAAAAGGAATTGACTCTGACATCATGTACTTTTCTAACCTCATTAATTTGGGAATACTGGCAATATCACCCAAAGGAAGCTTGCTGAACCCAGGGAATAATAAATGCCTCTTGACAGATTTGTACATTGGCCTTGGAGCCAAGGGAACTTAATGTCCCAGCTATTGCTAATTGAAGCCAATTTTTAAATCCACATTACTTGGATCTAAATCGCTAAATTCATGTTAAACATGATTTCCTACAGATATTTAGGAGGAAAGATACAACTCGCATTTACATGCCACCTTTCACAAAGTGCTTTACAGCCAATGAAGTACATTCGAAGTGCAGTCACTATTGTACTGTAGAAAACACAGCAAACAATTTGCACACTGCAAGGTCCCACTATCTGTGTTAGTGATGTTGATTGAAGGATAAATGTTGGCTAGGGCACCAAGCTGCTCTTCTTCAAATGGTATAATGGAATCATTTTACAGTCAATTAAGAGAGTAAAAGAGGCATTGTTTTAATGTCTCCTCCATTAAACAGTGCCACACTCCTTCAGAGCTGCATCGAAGTGTCGGCCTACATTTTATGCTCCATCTCTGCAGTGGAACCTGCACTCACAACCTGCAGACTCAGACATAGAACATAGAACATAACAGCGCAGTACAGGCCCTTCGGCCCTCGATGTTGCGCCGATCAGTGAAACCAATCTAAGCCCACAGAAGAGTGATAATAATACTGAGCCACAGTCGACACATTGCTCAGAAAGGCATCATCCTTTGCATCAGTGTGACTGATTTTCCTGAACTTCTCTTATAATCTACAACTGACTTTGGCCGCTGATCATCCAGTACTAAGAGGTTTTGTGGATACATACAAGTTGACCCGAGACTACCTGCAATGACTCAAGAAGCCCGACTGGAAAGGAACATAGTTTATTACAGAATGCAAAGTAAAACCATCACTGTGGTGTACACACTTAGCCCTGCATGGGACTACAGTTCAGCAGGCCCAGTCCTGGGCCTGCCTTGTAAAAGGCTCAGTAAATGAGATCCAGATGGGCAGTGGAAATCTCACTCAACGAGCCCCACAAGGAGATCAATCAGTGATTCCCCATGTACCTCTTGGGCGTTATTACATTACCATACAGGGTGCTTCGGTCCAGCAGTAAATCATTTGTAGCTCATCTTGTAGTCTGGCTTCAAGCAGAGAATACAGCAATGAAAGGCTTCCTTTTAAAAATCCTGCCACATCCAATTTCTTAGCTTTTATTAAAGGCAAAGAACATTTTTTTAAAAATCTCTCAGCACAGGATGATAAGTGCAAGATCACTGAATAAGAGTTATAATCATGGGTTTAATAGCAAAGAATCATAAACTAGCTGGGTGCAGAAACAATAGAAAGGCAGACAGTTGTGTCCTAAGACTGACACTGAAAAGGCACAGGAAGGGAAACTAACATTTGGAGCCAAGAGCAAAACAAATAACTGTTTATAATGGTCTCCTGAGCAGACTGTCATTATATGAGGTTGAAAGTGCCAGGATTATGTTGAAGTAGCCCTTTCAGTACCCAAGACAATTCCACTGTGGATTAGCAATACAGACTGCGCTCAATGTTCCCATAATTGAACGTTCGTTCCTGTCCAGAGCTGAATAATTAGAATATTGACTTGAGAAGATCCGTGTTACTGGAGCTTTGTTTAATACTGACCTTGGCTGAGAGTTGATAACTCTATTTTCAAGACTGAAACATGAAGGTTGAAAGCTGAAGTTAGATCATGATGCGTCTTAAACAAAGTCATAGAGCTTGACAACATTTTACACAGAAGGTTAAATGTTGAGCAGTTGTCCCAATGTAGGAAACATATTTTTGACAGTCTTTTCCTTCATGAGCCAGAAAGCTAAAAGGTCAATGTTTTCCCCTATTTATGACATAATTGTCTTTATTTATTGCATGACTGTAATTGGCCTCTAGAAATCAAAGGTGAAGGCATGCAACAAACAGTAATTGGCATTCCACCCTATTCATCTCATTGTTGGCCTTTACTTTTGACCCACAAAAGTTCATTTCAGTATTGTGAAATGCACAGATGAGGGGTTGCTCCATAAATGCTTTGTTTGACAGAGCTTGTGTGTACAGTCAGTGCCCAGTTCCACTCCAAGCACAACAGCGCAAATTGTTTTTCTGTCTGTATGAATGAAGTTCAGTCTAGCCCTTCAAAAATAGTGCAATGAATGACTGCTGTGGCTGCAATCATCCCTTACATTCCAATGGGACAGAAAATAAACTACTGGTATTGTTTCAAAGATTGTAATAGATGCGTTTCATGTTGGTGGAAAAACAGAACTGATCATGCAGACTAATTCCAAAGACACATCATCACTGTTGTCAGCTTACCCTCGATTTTAGGATGGCGTCTATTCAGGGTCACAAGTTTCTGCCCTGGGTTTTCGTGTGATGCACAGGCTAATGCTCGACTCTCAGATCAGTGGGTGCAAGGGGAAGGATGTCCCATGAGGTGATGGGATCTGGAGTGCAGGATTTGCTTCCTTTTCTTTCCTTCTCTTCCACCGCTCTGATTTGTCATTAAGACATTATGACATCAAGCGTGAGGCAGCTTGATGGTCAGGTTGTCGCCATTTTCAATGATCCCAGTCATTGAGGTCAATGCTGCCAAGTTTTAAGGAGAGCTTCAGAAAGTCTCACATGCTCATCCACACACCCACACTCTCACAGCCTCACTCACTCTCATCCAATTGCAACTGTGATTTTCCTCCTGTAACTTTGCAATGAGTCCAACCTGTCAATTAGAATTGTAGAGATGGTGGCCAACTCACGAGGTGTAGGGAATGGTCATGGGCGGCTGAGGGCCCTCCTCCTCTCAAAGTCCCGAAGTGCTCCCCCAGTCCAGTCTCTCGACATTGGTGTGCGCGCCCCAGGGTCCTGACCCTCTCAACCTCAAGAAGAGGTGCTATAATTGGACACAACAATCAGGAGGAGGAATACGCTTGTAGATGGAGCAGAGATCGCTGTATGAGTGCGGCCAAGTCAAAAAGAATATAGTCATCATGAACCTCAGGCATAATGTTCCTACTGCAGAATATTTTTTAATGACATGGAAATGAATTCTTGGGAGTAAAGGAGTAATTTCTACCTTCAGTAGAAAAATTCAAAGCTGTTAGGCAGCTAAAAATCATTGGATTCAAGACAATGTTGGGAAACTCACAGGATTGTGAAGTTTTACATTATGGAAGGGCAGGAAGTATTCAATTCAGATGAAAGCATTGTCTCTGGATTTGGCTGACACATTGACCCATCTACACGTTTTGATGGGTGTCCTGCAACGTAATGGCAGTACAGGACAAATTGCATCTTACTGTGCTACCTCTACTCTGCAGGTTATTGTCCAAGTTTCCATAAGAATATGACCAGTCTCTGATCATTCATTAACTCATAGAAGTCGGGAGAGGGAGGGTCTGGACCACAGACACCATCTTTGAAGACATCAAGGGACTCCCATCTTGGGAGGATGTCAGGATTCAGAGAGGGCATCGGATAAGAAGGGCCTTCAAAGGGGAGCTATAATAAACATGGAAGCACTTGCGTTGCTTTCCAGCAGCCAGGGAGGGAAGCAGCTCATGAGTCTGACAACACCCAAACAGAAGATCACAAGAAGGTAGGCAATCAAAGGGAGGACTGGGGAATCTGGTGGGCCAATGACTGCTTCTGTTCAGAACAACACCAATCATTGGCCATGTGACCTGTCAATCTGGATGCTCCACATGCCTGATTGGCTGCTTTGGACACTGGCCACCCAGAATGACTGTCTACTTGGCCAATGAGCTCAGGCATCCTCCCTAGAACATGGGCGCTGGTGATTAGCACCATCTATACCTCCCCTCTCCCAGGCCCCACATGCCTCCCAGGTTCACAGCACTGTCCATCTCCAATTCTCCATCATTACACGACTTGGTAAATGGACCATGTTAGAAGCCTGAGCAAAACTTTGCATAATTGTCCACAGGATCTTCACAGGTCAGTGGTCAGATTTCGGTGACATGTCGAACCATAATGACTCGTATCACCTTGCCGCTGCAAACACTTTCACCTTCGCAGCCAGTGAGGACTTTTAGGACTGCACTTGAGTCTATCTCCCATGTCTCAATGGCACCTGTTTTCTGTTCAAAACCACTTTGACTTGAGCAGTATTCAGACATTAGCCTTCATGAGTATAAACCAGACAAAAGATCATCACCCTGAAACACTTATCCTACTTTCCTCTTTCTCAGTTACTGACTGTTACTGACATTTTCTGTTTTAATGTCAGTTTAGGAACCTCTCCTTTAAGTGCACTACTGGGGACTGCCTACATACAAGGCAGCTTTAACTCTAATCGACATAGAACAGCAGAAGCAGCTGTGTGCAGTACTCTGTGCCACTGCTGATCCTTCCTCCCAACTCACAACACCCTGCTACCTAATACCTGCCAATGCTAACCCCCACCCAATCACCTCCACCTCTCCCCGCCACCCCCCATTTTAACAGGGGACAGCCAGAGCTGCTCCTCTCCAAACCAGCAAGATTCTTCCTGATGGTTACGGCTCCAGTAAGATTGGCCTGGAACAGCAGAATCATTTATTAATCCTTATTGCAACTTGCTATGCCTCAGCAATCTAATCCAAAATATCTGCACAGACCAGTGGAGCTTATTACCGCCTCCTTGTGCAACTCTCTCATAGGCAGTGCCATAACATGACCTTCCCCCCATCCCTGTGTACCAAGATTGGAATGCAGGATTTGCCTCTATGTAAAGTAATAAAGACTAGAAGGGAGATGAGGAAACATTATTTCACCCAGAGGATGGCAGGGACCTGGCACTCACTGCTCGAAAAGATGCTAGAGGCAGAAACTTTTATCCCATTTAAAATACAGCACTATTAGCCTGGTGCTGGAGGGTAGGATTAGGCCTAGCAGCTCTCCATCAACTGTTACTGACCTCGTGGCATTGAATGGCCTCTCCCTGTGTTGTAAATGTCCTGTTATTCCTATGGTTACGGTGGCCCGTGCAGCACCACCTCTGCAGGTCCTTCAACACGCTTCAGTCATCAAACATTCATGAGGCATTTATCCTCTTACTTTCCTCAACTGAATCTGGTTATCAGCCCGAATAACCTGCACAAGTAACTGATGAAGAGGATACACTTGGACCTGTTTGTTTTTGCCAGACTGACTTTTGACTGATTTAAGAAATGAGAAACCTTATTGTGCAGCTCATGCCCTCGGGGTGTCCCAAGATCATTCACAATCGCAACATCCCTCACGAAGCGCAATCACTCTCGTCATGTACACAAACATAACGGCCAGCTTTGTGAGCAGCAAATGAATGAACAATTCAACACTTGATTTTCTTTGAAAAATAGAATAATACCGTACGTAAAGAAGGCAATCACTTCATTGAATCTGTGCCTCCCAGGTTCACTTTGAAAGCGCTATCCCATTAAGTCCCAGTCTCCTACTTTTTTACATATTTCTCCTTTTCAAGCACACACACAATTCTCTGTGCAGAGTTGAGAGTTTGAAAGGGAGTGCAGGCCAGGTCACACCCTCACTACTGCCAGATTCTTTTAGTCCCCATACAGCAGACAAGGTCTCAGTTTAGCATGACATCTAAAAGATGGCATCTCCAATAATGTAGCAATTCCTCTCTCATTACTGCCTACAAAGGCCATCCATCAAATATTATTTCACGTGAAAATCACGTTTTTATTTGAAGTAGACCTTTAGACAATCAATGTTTTACCTTTAAGGTCAATAACAGATATCACCTCATAGACAACATAAACTGACCAGATCTCCAATCGCCAGACCAGAGTATAATAAAAGCAAAGCTGTTGCAACAACGATACAAAAGTCTGAAAACATGTACCAACGGATTCAAAACAGCTTCTTCCCTGCTGTCATCAGACTTTTGTATGATCCTATCATATATTAAGCTGATCATTCCCTTCACCCAATCTGTACCTGTAACACTATATTCTATACCCTCTCCTTTCCTTCTCCCCTATGTACTCTATGAATGGTATGTTTTGTCTGTATAGCACGCAAGAAACAATACTTTTCACTGTATCCCAGTACATGTGACAATAATAAATCAAATCAAAGCAAAGCAGAAATCAACCAATTAGCTGCCATTGCTTTCAATAGGAAAAAGCCATTACCAATGAACTGGACAGAGAAATAGAACCAAACACAGGGATTAAATGTGAGTTTGATCACCCTTCCCCCACACCCTCGTCCTTCCTTAGCTATCACTGCCAGTCACAGGCAATCAGCTTCATGCCTCTGTGAACCATAGGTTGATGAGGGAGTACTCTTCCAGGATTTCCTCCTTTACCAATCGGAAATCACCTTGCTTTCTGCACAGAACCTTCCTGGCAATGGAAATGCTATGATACGGAGCTTACTGTGTAGTAAGCGAAGGGTCAAAGCCACCAGGCAATGCCCCTTGTCACAGCACGCTGAACCACCAAATTGCAGCCTTACCAAAGGTCCCTTAAATACCAGAAATGGAAATGAAAGGCTGCAATAGTATTGCATCAAATAATTGATGAAATTACGCAATTTAGTGTTGCGTTATAAATGACCCACAGCCCAAGGACTGGCATGTCTGAGAACAGAGTGTGTCCTGATCAAACTACGGCATTTGGCAAGCCTCACACACAGTCTTCTATTAAAATAAACTTCAAAGTGTATTTTTCTATTCACCAGATCTGAGCTATTGACAGTCTTCAGACCCTGGTCAGCAGCCAGCAATGTCTCAGTGTAGATTTAGGGTCAGTGATGAGGCAGTCAAAATGTGTGTAGAGCATTAAATCCAAGAATGTTGTCATCACTTAATTCTCCTTTTAAACCGCCTCGTCTCATGTTCTTTTTTTTTTGACACATTACTTTCACAAATCATCGGCAGTTCCTTGATCTGTTAAGGGCTGGCTTTGAGGCCAAAACATTGCATGAGTGATAGTGAGCGATTGCTGCAGTTTTTGGATTAAAGGCCAACTATACATTATTAAATATCTCTCCTTTGTACCAAATTGTCAATTTAAATAACCTCCAATTGCTTATTCGAGTACCACATACATGATCCTTATTTTAATCTCCACATTAACACTGGCAACCAGGATCTGACTGACGGAAATGTAAGTAAAGTGGACCATAGTCAACTCACCTTTCAAAGTTAATTAAAAATATATAGATAAAAATATGGCAGTTAGATAATTATAATGAGGAGGGTGGTATTTGTATTCAGAGCTTTAAAGTTGTCTCGGGGATGAAGCACTTACTTTGCCTTTTAAACATGATTAATTGTGATGTTTAAATATTTTTTCATATTTCGGGGATAACCAGTCTATGTGAACAGGCCTACAGAAATTCAGATCTCCACAGTCACTACTGGGAAATAAAATTCTGTTACAAGTTAAACAACAGAATTCCCAACTATATGCATTCAAATTTAGTCAGCAATTAAGGAGGTTTACCTATGATGAGATAATCAAATACAAAATATTTGGTATTCTCCAGTCAATTGTAGGGTGGCAAGGTGACATAGTGGTTAGCACTGCTGCCTCACAATGCCAGGGACCCGGGTTCGATTCCCGGCTTGGGTCATTGCCTGTGTGAAGTCTGCACGTCCTCTCTGTGTCAGCGTGGGTTTCCTCCAGCTGCTCCAGTTTCCTCCCACAGTCCCAAAGACATGCTGGTTAGGTGCATTGGCCATGCTAAATTCTCCCTCAGTGTACCCGAACAGGCAGCAGAGTGTGGCGACTAGGGGATTTTCACAGTAACTTCATTGCAGTGTTAATGTAAGCTTACTTGTGACACTAATAAATAAACTTAAGCGCTTTGGGCAATACCAGTGAGGGTCACTTTATCACCCATTGTACCGAGGGTATGATAGGCAAGATTGTTTGCAGGGGGCAGTTAATCAGGCAGGTGGAATCCAGCTGCCTTCCCACCACCCCGCTCATTGGATGGCCTTCCCATCCCACTACCAATTGAGTTCAAAAGCACTCTGAGCTGGATCAAGGGGCCCAGCGCCTGGAAGAGGTCTGCCAACCCCTCCCCACTTCTCCTCACTCTCCTGGAGCTTTCACCCCACCATCACAATGTCCCTGGGGCCATTTGCGATCCTAAGCCTAGGCTGGGTGTAGTACTGGCACCAGCCACCCCCTCCACTGTGGCATTGCTGAGTAAAGAGCTGCTGATCGATACAGAGCTGCCTCTGATTGACTGGCAGCTCTCGGCAGACACTTCGTCCAACCCCAGCATCCGTGAGTAGAAGGCCCACTGCTGCCAAGCCAATTACATAACTGATTTGTATCTAATTACAAAAAGAGGAGAAATCTCCAGCTGGTAGGCAAGATCTTTTTGCCCCTATTAAATACCATCTGAGGTGTTAATAATGTAGTTTTTTTAAAACAAATATAACAAGAATAGCATTTTCCCCTTGATGACTAAACCTTGAGCGATCAACTGTAAACAGATTTTAATCTAATTCCCATGGTAGCTAAATTTGCAGCTTCTACATAAATGATGAGGAAAGGCTAGAATGGACTTTGGACTACCTTTTTATCTAACAACATGGATCAAAATGAGGGCAATAAACAATGATTTAAACAGCAGGATTCAAACTTGAACCAATCTAACTTACGGATCACACCCTATGTACTAAATACTGATCAAGCTAACATCAAGTAAGAAAGTAAAAGTTTGAGAGAAGGCCATTTGTCAAATGCTTCATTGATTTGACCCTATTTTCACCCTGCTCACTTTGTACATTCCACATTAATGCTATCCCTTGGTAAGACCATCAACCTGGGGAAGCCAGATCTGCCTAACATCCCTTCTTACTCCTAACTTCCTCATTTCCAGGTTGTGCCCCTTGTCATGTGAAACCATCCGGCATCTGGATCAGTTTGTTATTATCGATCACAGTCTTGAAACCTTCACTTCCCAAACCCCCTTCCCCAGAATAACAATTTCCTTAATTATTCATCTTAAAATCTGCCGTCTTATCAGGAGCTATCCTGCCTTGTTTGGCATTTTTACCACAACTATTGTGCTGTGGTTGTCGGTTAGTTAGTATATTTGCTGTGGTCCCTTGGATCTCTTTCCTTATCAGCATGCCAACCAGTTCAATTTAACACGGACTAATTACTTTGCAGTTTATCCACATGAACCAATTATCCCTGAAACCAAAATCCTCCTGAAGGTAGCTATGTGGTTCCTTGATATTTACCGAGACTCTTGTTTCAGTAGAAGAGGAGATTTTGCTTCTAGTATTCTGTTCAACTCATTAGTGCATATTTAGAACAGCAAGCGTCCGAAGACCCAAAACTGTCGTATCTTGCTTACAAGCCACTAACACGACAGGAGGGTTTAATTTTACAGTTGCTCTGTTTTTCTGCTTCTCACTCGATTGTTCACCGTACATTATCCACTGTCCTGTGACAACAGCCATTAGTCACAGATATTGAATCTTGTTAAAACCTTTTCGAAAGTGCAAATATCTAATATCAGCTGCATCACTATTGTCGGTCAAGCAGACTTAGTTGTACTTATGAGCTGAGATCAATAGGAAGCAAAGAACTCGACATCAGCTGTGGTTTGCGTAGGCCTGATCCTGCAGTGTGACTGATGTCCGTGACATTTATATTTAACAGTCCCACCTTTATCCCTCCCAGATTTACCAGGGTGGGTTCAGGTTGAAAAGATCTCCACGTCCCTTTCAACTCATCCTTTCAGACGATCAACCCCATCAGTTTTAGTAAAATGGTTAGCTGTTTGTCAAATGGTCACAAATGATGCAAGTCAATGAAAAACAGGAAGGAGAGAGTTGCATTTACATGCAGCCTTTCACAGACTAAGGATTTCTTAAAACACCCCACAGCTAGTGAAATACTTTTGAAGTGTAGCCACTGATGTATAGTTGGGGATCACAGCAGACAATTTATGTACAGTGAGATCCACAAGCAACATTAATGAGCGAGAAATCTGATTTAGAGATGCTGATTGAGGGATACATGCTGACCAGGACCCTGGAGAAATTCTCTGCATTTCCCAGAACTGCAATGGGTTTTTTTAAACATCCTTTTAAAGGAGCAGACAGAGTCTTGGTTTAACATCCTACCTGAAAGAGGGCACCTTTGGCAGTACAGTTTGCCTTGAATGCTATTCTGGACCGTTAGCTTAGATTCTGTGTTCGCAACCATGAAGCCAAGACTCACACTTGGTATCAAACCATGCCAATGGCATTTCAAATTGGGTAAATGTCGGTCTCTGCCCATGAATATTTATTTGGTTGCATAGAGCATGTTAATTGTAAATGTTAAAGATCTCCACAATTGCATTAAATTTTAAATCTCGAATAGTTGGGTTAGAAGCCAAGATGACGTGTGACCTTTTTCTCCCTGCCACACTGTTATGTGTTTGAACACTGTTCCACTGAACATCTTGCACTTTCACTGCACTGAAAGCTCTTTAGTGCAACTTGAGATATGCAGGGTAATTGACCAATAATTTGGGAGGTTGACATGTGAAACGGGAGCGTGGAATTAAATAGCTGCAGAGCAGAAAAACACAACACCTTATTAGCAAATGTACTTTGGTGAGAAATAAGGCTGAAGTTGAAAAGCAACATTCTGCAAACTGCAAGCTCATTTAATACTTCGAGTATGGAGTTGGCTTTTGCATAATTATGACTCGATATATTTTTTAAATCACCTTGAGCTTAACTTATACTGCATACATAAATTTTATCAGTTCCAAAGTGAATGGAATCGCATTTGTGACCTGCACTTTATCCTTGTTGATTCCTGACTGACAAATGACTGGGTAAGTCTACAGTAATCAAATCAGTCTGATTTTATAAGCA
The DNA here is from genome assembly GCF_964213995.1 of Mustelus asterias. Lineage (NCBI taxonomy): Eukaryota > Metazoa > Chordata > Chondrichthyes > Carcharhiniformes > Triakidae > Mustelus > Mustelus asterias. Next base: position 101,407,566 of record NC_135803.1, on the reverse strand, counting down.
CATTAGGTGAAAGACCTTAAGAGGCTGCCACTATGAATTTATTTGTTGCAGAATCAAAAGTTATTACTGCCACATATACTGCAATTTAACACAACGCTTAAGAAAAATAGGAAGCAATTTGTATTTATCGATTACACAAGATTGCTTGGCCATGGGTCCTTTTTAAATACATATCCCTTGAATCAAGCATTGTGAGCAAATTTGATTTTTTCACCAAGCACCCTGTGATCAGCCCTATTTCAACGTAACACAGCAATTAGATCATTCTGATAGAGTCCACCGAGCACGTCAATTGCAAACTTAATCTATCGTAGGAAGAGGAGAGAGGCTCAAAAAAAAACGTCCTCACTTTTCATCAAGAAATACCAGCAATGAGATCTGGAGAAAATTCCTTTTCGCGTCGCCACAGATTGATATAGGCATTGCTATACTATCTCCTGGTCTGTGAAGTTGATAAATGGTTGTGGCGGGTGAGGTATTGATCACTGAATACACGTGACCATAATTTGATAAACTGAATAGCCGGTTTCCAATTTAAAACATACAGGTGCAAAAGGAATCTGAAGCCATTCTGAAGACTGTCAAAGACTGTCTAATTCATGTCTATTCCGCTCTTTAACTTGGCTCCTGGCAGTACTTCACTTATTTTGTGACTGCAGTAATTTTGAAGACATTCAGTTAATCATTGTCACATGTCACAAATGACTGCAATTTCTGCCATTTTGTATCCTTCCAGGTTTTAGTGCGGCTTTATGAAATTTCTTGCAAACACGTGGTGTGGGGGTAGGGGTGGGGTTGGTGAAATTAATCGGTTGCACAACATAGGTAGATCGCGAATAGACTGCTCACTTCCCCATTGACTAACTGAATTCAGAATGTGCTGAGGGACAAAGTACAATTATTGGGCCTGGACATGATCAATTGTCATTAGCACCAAGCTGGCACTAATGCTAATAACCATTTAACAATTCATCTTTCATGTGATATGAGCGCTGCAGTGTGTTGAGTGTAAAAAATGGAACTGTTGCTTGTCTGCACTCAGATCAATGCAGTCTCAGTATTGATAAAAAACCTCATGACTTTTTTTTCCTAAAGAAATGTTGAACCAACAAACGATTAAATCTAGCATGCAACCCCAGATGTACCTGTCATGAAATTATTAGGTCAAATGAAGGTTGGTGGAACTTAATCTTTCATCCTAACAAATGCAATCACCACTGCATATTTCAACTAATGCCATGTCAGGACTGAAGGGTACAAAATTTATATATAGCATAGCACAGATAAATCTTACTGACTATACGTTATGTTGCGGTTGTCAAGAGATTTCAGACTTTGTTAGGACAAACAGTATTTATTGATAAGACAAACTTAGTTACAGAAGGTTTGTACAGCACCAAGGCTGTCCTGGGGCAGAGTCCCATTTCTACATGTTTACAACATGGTTCCAGAAGTAAAATGCCTGACCCAGGACTCATTCTGGTGCGATTACTCTCTCTCAGTTCCCATTGGTCCCTCAAGTCAGGTATCTCACTTCTGCTGTGGTATTGTAAAGTGATAGACACCACCTACACAACACTATATACACAGTAACCTACAGTTCCCTCTGCAGTTACATACATAGAAACAAACATAGAAAATAGGAGGAGGAGGCCATTCAATGCTTCAAGCCTGTTCCGTCATTCAATATGATCATGGCTGATCTCGCCTTCCCCCCATATCCTTTGATCTCCTTCACCTTAAGTGCTATATCTAACTGCCTCTTGAAAACATTCAATGTTTTGGCCTCAACTACTTTCTGTAGTAGTGAATTCCATAAGCTGACCATTGTCTAGGTGAAGAAATTTCTCCTCATCTCTGCCCTAAACCGTCTACCCTGTATCCTCAGACTGTAATCCCTGGTTCTGGACACCCCAACCATCGGGGACATTTTTTTTGCATCTACCCTGTCTAGTCCTGTTAGAATTTTATTGTTTCTATGAGATTTCCCCCTCATTCTTCTGAACTTCAGCAAAAGCAATCCTAACCAACTCAATCGCTCCTCATATGTCGGTCCTGGCCATTGCAGGAATTCAGTCTGGTAAACCACTCACTCCAGAGCAAGAACATCCTTCCTGAGATAAGGAGACACAATATTCCAGGTTGGCCTCACCAAGGCCCTGTATAATTGCATCAAAAGATCCCTGCTCCTTACTCGAATCCTCTCGATATAAAGGTCTACAAACCATTTGCCTTTTTTACTTCCTGCTGCACCTGCATGCTTACCTTCAGCGACTAGTGAGCAAGGACATGTAGGTCTCATTGCAAATTCTTCTCTCCTAACTTATAGCCAGATAGTAATCTGCCTTCCTGTTTTCGCTACCAAGGTGGATAACCTCACATCACATCCATATATAGCCATAAACTGGGCGCAAATATATTATCTGGCTTGAAAGATGGTGCATGTTTTGGCATCATCGTTCAGCTAAAACATGATCAAGTTGTTTCAATCTTTGACACGCATCCATCCTCTGTCCAAACAAATCTCCACTAAACAAAACTGGCCACAACCCAATGGCCTCGCTCAGGACCAGTCTCTCAGCATTGTGAACAGATTTGCAGGTGTAGCAACTACTCTGTATCGTTATTTTTAAGTCACTTCTAACTATTTAAAATTGGACGAGGTGAGAATGGACTGGTCAAGGCAGCATTTGATCAAGAATGATAGAATCTCTACTGTGCAGAAAGACATAATTTGGCCCATCGAGTCTGCATCGACAACAATCCCACCCAGGCCCTATCCTTATATATTTACCCTGCTAATCTCCCTGATATTCAGGGGAAATTTAGCATGGCCATTCAACCTAAACCGTACATCTTTGGACGATGGGAGGAGACCGAAGTACTCGGAGGAAACCCACATCAGGGAACCGGAGTAAAATTGAAGCCAATTGCAAAACGGGAAGCAATTTTTAGCCCATAGTCTTTTGTACAACATCTTAAAAAACATTTTTTCTACAGTAGATTCCGTAAATCAAACATGATCAGAAATATAGCCAGATTCAATAGTAAATTCGTCAGGGATATTTGAGAGTAAACCAGTGTACCAAGTGGACTACTTGTGTATTGGCGCTCTGCTGGAGTGTGATCCGGTTGCTATATCAATTGCTTAACGAGCAAGAGCCTAAGGGCAGTGCAATGGCAGTGCAATGGCAGTATGCCTCCAAATGAAGGGATTGTAAAAGGAGAACCATTCCAGTGGGTTAACCTCGAAGAAAGCTGTTTTGGAGAATAAGTACAAAGATCTCATTAAGCCAGAGTCCTCTATTGTTCCTGCTGTAAGATTTCCACAGTAGGCTACATATCCCTGATGCCCTTCAAAGTCTCTTTGCAAAGAGAATCAAAAGGCAAGCTTGTTGTGGTTCAACACTCTGCTCAAGCCTCACTTCCACTTGAAGGAATGTGACGGGATAATTTAATTTCAGCAAGACTTCCTAGGAGCAACATTACACTGGTGACTTTTGGACTCCACAGTAAGCCTTTATACAAAAACACAAAGGCTTTTGAATTATGCTGTGCAAATGTTTGTGTAATACCAATTAACATCACATTTAAAACAACATACGAAGCAATTCCATGCAACTGAAATAATCATTGTTGTATTAATATTCACACACTGCATTTCAACCCCAAGATAACTTAAACTATAGTGGCTACTGTGAAGGTGTCTAGAAAGGTCTTCAAATACTCATACACAAGAATTCAAAGTGTTATCCGTGGAGAGCAGTTTTCTTTCTAACATAAAAACTGCAATGATAAGTCAGCCACTGCATCATCTCTTTGCTTTCCAACTGTTTGTCTCAACTTCGCCCTCTCCTCCAGGGATACGAGAAGTCAGACAGTATCTTCCAATCCCTCAGGAACATTATACTGCACTTGACAGGGTTAGTTATTCAATGTAACCCTGTAGCTGACTTATCCAGTACCGAGAATAAGTTCATCGAGCATTTATTTTTATCCCTGAAGAATCATTCATTGGGTTCACTGGCTTTAACAGTTTGTAAAATTGAATAATTTTCACATCTCTAATCAGCCTTGTCCACAGGATCTCAGTGACTTGCTCATCAGTTCACTGAAGGCCTCAACCATCCATACATAAGCAGATGGATAACAGGTGTCTGCTGGTGCATTACCTGCCCTATAAAGGCGTGTGCATATATCCTGACAGTTTCTGGTCAAAGATTTACGACCTGGACAACACGGTGGCACAGCAGTTAGCACTGTTGCCTCAGAGAGCCAGGAACCCGGGTTCAATTCCAGCCTTGGGTGTCTGGCAGTGTGCAGTTTGCACATTGTCCCGTATCTGCGTGGGTTTCCTCCAGGTGCTCTGGTTTCCTCCCACAGTCCAAAAATGTGCGGGTTAGGTTGATTGGCCATGGGAAATTGCCTCTTAGTGTCAGGGGGATTAGCAGGGTATATATGTGGGACGACGGGGATAGGGCCTAGATGGAATTGCTGTTGGTGCAGGCTCGATGGGCCAAATGGCCTCCTTCTGCACTGTGGGGATTCTATGATTCTCAATTGAAAGTAAACTCGAGGCATAACATTGCATCTAGAACACACATTACTGCTCTTCGAATTCTAAAAGGAGATATTATAAAATTCTTTAATAAAAGCAAAATACTGTGGATGCTGGAGATCTGAAATAAAAATGGAAAGTTCTGGAAAAACTCAGCAGGTCTGGCAGCAAACAAGGTGAGGGGGGTGGGGTGGGGTGGATTTTGACCTCTCACCCTCCGTACGTGAATTTTCTGGAATGCTGTCAAAATGCCGTGAGAGTTGAAAAGTGCGATTCACGCTGGCAAGATCCAAACGCTGTGATTTACAAAGTCCTTCGCTGGCAGTTAGGGCAGATCCTGTCGAGCAGCTTATTTTAATACATTTGCATCTCGTTATCAGCCACTCTCACAGGATTTTCAGCCTCACGGAACATCACGGGGTGCCAGAACGACATCACGCTGGCATCATTTACAACAGCTGTAGAAAGCTGTGAACTTTGCGCCATTATCTCCAAGGGGGATTCTGGAGGTAAACGCTTGGGAGGACATCACCCTATATGGTGCTTAGGGCTCTGGGGCACTGGAGAGGTTATGGGGGATGGAGGTAATTATAACTTGGGGTGGGCATTTTAGTCGGGGTGGGGGGTGGGGGGGGGGGGGCGGGGAGAGTCCCTTGTGGCCCTCACCTTCCACTCATCTCGGTGTGCAGGCAGTCCCCTAGTGCACAGTGTTGCAGGGGGCTGGGGGGGGGGGGGGGGGTCTTAGTTCTTGCTGTATGAGACCTGCAGACCATCCAACATGAAGGAGGTCGGCTGCAGTGTGTTTTAAACCCCACACTCAGGCAAAAATGTGAACCCAAAAGGGTTTAGCTGCATGGAAGTTCAAATCCACTTCTCAGGGAAGTTTGACTGTTTGGAATAAGTCTTGGTGTGCATGGCTGTGGCTGATGGAAGGCAGTTCAACTCTATAATCCTTGTGCCCTGGGAGAATGAGGTTGCCCTTTAGGAATGTGTACATAAGAACTAGGAACAGGAGTAGGTAATTTTGCCCCTCAAGCCTGCTCCACTATTTAATACGATCATGACTGATCTAATCATGGCCTCAACTTCACTTTCTTGCCTGTTCACCATAATCCTTCAAACCCTTACTAATTTAAAATCCATCCACCTTTTCCTTAAATTTACTGAAATTCCCGGCATCCACCACAATTTGGGTTGTGAATTTTACAGATTCACAACCCTTTGAGAGAAATAATTTCTCCTCATCTTTGTTTTAAATCTGCCCTGATCTTAAACTATGACCTCTTGTTCTAGGTTGCCCTACAAGAGGAAACATCTCCACGTCTACTTTGTCAATCCCTTTATCACCTTGTACACCTCAATTAGATCTCCTCTCATTCTTCTAAACTCCAGGGAGTATAAACCTCAACTGCCCAATCTCTCTTCATAAGCCAAACCCCTCATCTCTGGAATCAATCTAATGAACCTCTTCTGAATCAGCTCCAATGCAGCTACATCCCTCCCCAAGTAAGTGGACCAAAACTGTACGCAACGTTCTAAGTGCAGTCTCACTAATGCATTGTATAGTAGCAGCAACACTTCACTACTTTTATATTCTATTTCCTTAGCTATAAATGTCAACATTCTTTTTGCCTTCCTTATTACCTGCGCTTGACATGCTAATTGCAGCCCTCTCAAGTATCAGTCGCATCTTTCAGCCAGAAGTGAAAGCCAGTTGCCAGAACAACAACCTCACCCTTCCTTGACTAGTCAATCCTGCCGATTAAATTTCCAGAACTAAACATCAGTGCCATTGATCGGAATCAAGCCCATAACCCTTTGGAACCGTAGGCTGCAAGCATTGAAATGCAAAGCTCATACACACTTCAACATGACACAGATTACACTGATGTGAACCCCTATGCAAGGCATGATGGTGATGTCTATCACCCCTCACCCCGTTCAATATCATGACAGGGGCCATCTTTAATGTTCCCCATCAGAATGCTGGCCTCATGCATCCATTCAACTGTCCTTTCATGTAATGCCAAGTTTTGAGGGGGGGGGGGCAGAATTCAGGGGTTAAATTTCACTGAAAATCTGGAGGCTCTACACGCTTCATCCTGGTTTAGTTGAGAGGGTCCATTGTGGGGTTGTGGCTATAGTCTCACAGGGTAGGTATGAGAGATGGCAGTGAGGCACTCACTAAGTGGGAGTGCTTGGCCGTATGAAGATGATCATTCATCTTCTTGTGGCACTGCTGCCCCATCCTCTTCTGTGGCGAGATGGCAAAGGCTGCCACTGCCTCCCAATGCAGGTGGTCACTTTGCTGGACAGCAACTGTGGATAGAGGACATCCCACCTCTGCTGCACACCATCCAAGGGTTTGGTCAAGACTCCCTCTGAAAAATGTAGTGCTGGCTTCCCAGCAGCCATCCACGCTAATGGATCTGGAACAACTACTGGGGAGGCGGTTACATGAAGCCCCCCACTGATTGCAGAGATTAAGCTGACCCAAGTCGATTCAGACGGGGACTGCCATGAATGTGGTGTGAATCACTTCAAGAAAGAAAATGTTGTTTGCACCGTTTTTCTCACTGGAACCGACCCCCACCCGCATAGTTAATACTTCAAATTCAATGAAACTCTTCCTCGAATAGAAAATAACGCTTGCGATGATCCGGCAAACCAATCGTGCAGAATTTCAAGAGATGGAGATGGATAAACACTGATGTTACTTGCAAACTGGTAAGTTTTTTCCTGTCTTGCAAGGAAATCAAAATATGGTACCTTGGCCACAAAAAAAGGTAACCAAATGCATTGTGATATTCAATCTTCCTTACTTAAAAAAATATCAAAATGCAGTACAGCATGGACTCTGAACTGGGGGCAACTAGTTACACACGTCCATCGTAGTAAGACTAAATCCACCAAAGTCCTAGGAAATAGTTGGCATGTATTAAATGTATCTTATTCATGGAGCCATGAGCCCGATTTCAATCTTGCAGACCGCTGAGATGGAGGGCCATTCATGCAACCCAGTCACTGGCCTAGGTTGGCCATCACTACTGTAGATTCTAATATTTGAGGGACATAATGCATCCAACTTAGACTCTACCTTAGAACTGGGGAATAACTCTGTTGGGAGGTATTAACAGATCACACAGATCAGTTGAAGGGTAGAGTGAACAGCAGCCATTGGGGAGCAGAGAGAGAGGTAGGACCAAATGAAACATTTGTGCCATTTGTCAGGGAGAAAGAAATGTTGTGGGACCGATGGTTTCAAGCAATGAAACTCAAAACAGGATTTTGAGAATGTGCAAGAGCTATTGATAATGGTGGAATTTCAAAACAGCATTCCAATAACCATCAAACCTGGAACACTTGCAGGGTTTCTAAGATAATGGAAGCAGTTGTTCTGGCAGATGGGCATGATGTATCAATAGGTAGCTAGGGCAGCAGCAGATCATTATATGTTAACCCACAAGGAAGCTTGTGGAGGAAAAGCAGAGGGTTTGGCTTTAGAGAGAATGCAGAAGTTGTTCCAGTCAATGTAAATGGTAGTATAGAGAATAGAAATTATGTAAAGAAACCATATTGTTTTAATTAGTTGTAAGATAGGGTATCTGAAAGCAAACTTTGGAAGCTGAATGGTAAATTGGTGGCAGTGATAGGGATGCCTACGGAGTCGTAGCTATAAGCTGCACTAGTAAAGGAAACAGTTGGTAACAAAATCACAACTGTGCAATTGCAAAGTGTTCCCTCAGTATCAATTAGAATGGGACATTTAGCTCATTCCTGAGCTATATGTCAATGGCATTCCTCCTTTAACACTGCTGAAGTGAGTCAGGTTACTGGAAATTACAGAGGTTTCCTCTTGAAGGGAGAAGTATTGCCTTACTCTCCCAACAGAACAATTGGAGAAATTACTATTCAGAGAAACACTCGGGCAGTTCAATCATTGATGACAGCTGATGATATTTGTCTTCTAGGTGGTTTGATGAAAGAAAAAGTGTTAATGGAGATATCCATGGGACTTATAAATGTGTTCCCTTGTACAACATTCAGTTCCGAACTTGTTATGTGATCGTTACTGTGGGAATTGTTCTTATAGATGGAGCAGATTTTATGCCAGGTAATTATTTGACCAGACAGCAACATGGCAACAGCTGCATTACAGCAGTTGTTCAAATATGCTGAGCTTACCAAATTTCCCAAAATGAATGTGGCCACAGTTGAGAAGTTTATTGCCGATAAAGAGCAATTGAAGGAATAACTGATCAGTGTAGGGAACCAACTTTCATGGAAAACAGATGAGTTGCATGATGAAAAATGGGGTACTGCAGGAAGTAGGAAACATGAATGAGAATTTGAAACATCGTAATGATAAACTTGTAGAAGCAAATTCAACAAAGGAAGATCTCCAATTGAAACTTAATGAACTTCAAGTATCATAATTCTCCATTAAATGTCAGGACAATTTCTAGAAACAGGTTGAGAATCTAACAAGTAAATTGAAGGAGCGGTCAGCAACTATGGAAGAAAGATTCAGAAATAAATGGAAGACCCAAATGGAGTTGAGAGCTACATCAGGGTTACGCAGAATTTCAAAATGAACATTTTCAACAAGAAAAACTGTGACTTCAAAGTGACCCCAAGGAGTTTAATGACAGTTGGCACCAACCCAAGATTGCTCGCTAATGTTGAGATACAGGATGCGGCAGCAGGAATCCAGGCAAGTGGACAGTTCACAAAAGGCAATTTAAACCTTCAAGAGGATTGGAATGATGTGTTTCATGAATTGCATGGCAGACTTAAAGTGTTAGAAAGGAAAATAACAATCCAGAATGAGGAAGCTGTTGACATTGCTTGAAAAGAATTAATAAGACATGCTATGATTGGGATCAGGAGAAACCAAAAAATTGTAAAATCTTCAAACAGGAATATGTAGCCCCTTTGTTGAACATAAAAAGCATGTCAATTACTTTTTGAAACAATGAAAAGGTATTTGGATCGATAAACAAATGGTTGTGGGCACACAAAGAAGCCATTTTGAACTCATTGTTTCAAAAGTAGAATTTACTACCTTTTGGTTTAGAAAATTAAGTTAGAAATAGAAGTATGCCTACAGAAAAAGGCGAGATGATTTGGCTGTAGCTTAACTGTAAGTTCCTTCAGAGATAAAGAAAGGGCAATAGAAACAACGCAGTTATGACTATTATATGTCTCTGAGTTATGACTATTATATGACATTTAAATCCTACCAATCTTTCTTGTTACTGTACCTGTTTTGTTTTGGTTAGTCACATATAACTTTGTAAATACCATATGTGTAATGGTGAAAAATGAAAAGGTTACCTCGACAGTATCCAATTAGCCATTTGTTAGAAATTTACAATGATAAAAACTTGTAAAGAACTGGTATTGTTTGGAAATGACAAAACAATTGCAAAGAAGCCTTCACTATGGTGAAGCTTTCTTTCTCCCCCCAGGGGTGTGAGTGTGAGGAAAGCAATTTTTGCCGATGGGTCTTTGTGAGTAGCACGTGGGCTGGGGGTGGGGGGGGGGGACCTCTGGTTGAATGGAAATTGTAACATTTCGGATAATGTCTAATGGGTTCATTGGACATTACCCAGGGACAGGGTCGGGACACTGTTAGGAGATTTTAGCAGGTCACACTGTTCAGTACAAGGGACAGAGTGAACAGCAACCAGAGGGATGGTTAGCGGACTCGTCAACATTAAGAGCATTTAAATGGTTATTGGATAAACATATGGATGATATTGGAATAGTGTAGATTTGAGGGGCTTTAGATTGGTTTCACTGGTCGGTGCAACATTGAGGGCCGAAGGGCCTGTACTGCGCTGTAATGTTCTATGTTCTATATAGCTGAAGTGCTGCCGTTAGCTCCTGAGGGAACTTGGGCTCAGAGAAACTCTGAGGGCCGTTATTCGCCGAAGCTGTGGTATTCTGCTCAGAGTGGCTAGAAAGCTAGAATTATGCCGGTCACTAAATGCTGGATTGCAGCCAGATGAATCCAATCGGACTTGAAACGTTAATTCTGTTTCTCTCTCCCCAGATGCTGTCAGACTGGCTGTGTTTTCCAGCACCTTTGGTTTTTAGTTCAGATTTTCAGCATCCTCAGTATTTTGCTTTTAAACCGTAACCACTATAGTGCTTGTGCGTCACCAAAGACCTTAGCCTTCTTTATCCGAGAAAATGAGTAACAGGTGCCTGCCATTGCATCAGGAAGTCTGCAAAGCTGTACATTATAAATTCTAACAATAATGCTCTGTTCTGCTCCAACTAGTGGGACCTGATCCTTAGTGGCATGTTGGCACAATGGTCAGTAGTACTGCCTCACAGTACCAAGGATCCGGGTTCTATTCCGGCCTTGGGTTACTGCCTGTGTGGAGTTTGCACGTTCTGCCCGTGTCTGCGTGGGTTTCTTCCGGGTGCTCCAGTTTTCTCCCACAGTCCAAAGATGTGCAGGTTTTGTGGATTGCCCCTTAGTGTTCAATGATGTGCAGGTTAGGTGGATTAGCCATGGTAAATGTGCAGGGGTTATGGGGATAAGGCAGGAAATGGGTAAGTTGCTCTTTTGGAGAGTCGCTGCAGACTTAATGGGCCTTCTGCACTGCAGGGATTCTACGAATGTTCCTATTTATGAGGAAAGATTCCAACATCTGCGTCAATTCTTGAAACTAAAATTCTCAAGGAATTATCATTAGTATTAATCTTCTATTTGATTTTATTTCTGTTAATTCCCTTTGAATATCTTTTGTATCAGCTATGCATATAATGACCATGATGAACAGAGTATTGTCTGGGAGTACTGCAACTGCAATGAACAAACAAAAGCAGAGAAGAATCACAAATCTCGAGTTTTCCAATATTTATGCACAGTAAGAAGTCTCACAATACCAGGTTAAAGTCCAACAGGTTTATTTGATAGCACGAGCTTTCGGAGTGCTGCCCCTTCATCAGGTGAGTGACCTGATGAAGGAGTGGTGCTCTGAAAGCTCGTGCTATCAAATAAACCTGTTGGACTTTAACCTGGTATTGTGAGACTTCTTACTGTGCCTACCCCAGTCCAATGCCGGCATCTCCACATCATAATATTCATGCAGTTTTCGGTATACATGTTATTGCAGATTCTCTCTTTGTGTCAAGATTAATTCCATCAGTCCTCTCTCCTGTCAGTGATGTAAACAGTTTATAAGGGATGATGATGAGATGTTGGCCGAAGTTTTCCAACCCTTCCCCGTGATGGTGAACACACCCCAGTGTGTTCCCCAGTGGTGGAGGGTGAGGGGCGTGCAAAACCCTGTAGGCATTAGTGGGACCGCGAGATCCCGCCGCAAGCCAATGATGGGCCCCCTTCACCGCTGGAATATACGCTGCAATGGGCTGAAAAATATTACTCTCAATCTTTCAAAGGGAGTCCAGATGTTGAAATCCCACTATAAAGAAGAAAAAGCGGCGTGGTGTTGAGGAAGTTTTTTTTTAATGACAGTTGCAAAGGAAATACTGCAGGTATGAAAATCAATGTGTTCACATCTGACAGAAAAATTAAACTGATAGCAAATAATCGATGAAGCATCTGTGTGTTTAGGGGATACAGTGGCTTCGAGGTAATGCTGTTGGACTAGTAACCCAGAGGCCCAGGCTCCTGCTCTGGGACATCAGCCAAGATCCCACTCTTGCAGATGGTGTAACTTCAATTCATTAATAAATCTAGAGTATAGAGCTAGTCTCAGTAATGGTGACCATGAAACTATCACAATTGCGGAAAAAATCCATCTGGTTCACTAACGTCCTTTAGAGAAGGAAATCTGCTGTCCTTATCCGGTCTGGTCTACTTGTGACTCAAGACCCACAGTAGCATCATTGCCTCAGCACTGCCCTCTGGAATGGCCGACCAAGCCACTCATTCAAGGGCAGTTAGGGAGGGCAATAAATGCTGGCCTTGTCAGCAATGCCCACATCCTATGAAAGAACGTAGAAAACAAATGTGTTTTCCCCTGATATTCAGTGGGGTGAAATGATTAGGTGAAATACAAAAATATTATTGGACCATAAATCAAAGTGATAACCCCTGGCTTTTACATTCAAGTCAACCAGAAAATAATGGGCTTCATTGTACCTCTCTTGTTTGTCAATTGGGAAGGATTGAAATTTCTCATCATTTGAAAACTTACAGCTTGAGCGAGCCCAAGGAGGCAAACATTTCCAGCAGTCTGCTGTTACACCACATATTTTACATCATACTCTCCCCAGAGCTGTGAGGCAGCAGTGCTAACCACTGTGTCACCGTGCCGCCCCTATCGCAATCTAACAAAAATATATCAATCTCAATTCTGAAATATTCAATTAACCAAGTCTCAAAAACAATCCGCATTTATATACAATCTTTAATGTAATAAATGTCTAATCTTGCTGTACAAGCTTTATTAACCAGGATCTGATGCTGAACCATCTATAGAGATAGTAGGCCGGAGAACCAAAAGCCTGGTCAAAGCAGTAAATATTAAAGAGCGTCTTAAAATGTGGAGAGGTAGAGGCGGGTAGGGATGTAGGGAAGGAATTCCAGAGTTTTGGCCCTGGGCGACCGAAGACACTGCCATCAATGATGGCGCAAATCAAACTGATAATGTTCAAGTCACTGCACTTGGTGGAGTGTGGAGATCTCAGTGGGCAGTAAGGCTGAAGAAGATGATAGGAATAGAGGCGAGGCCACAGAGGAATTTGAAAACAAGGATGGGGGTTTTAAAATAGAGGCATTGCTTATCCAGTGCAGGACAAGCGAACACAGGAGTAATAGGTGAACAAGATTTAGGATAAGGGCAATGGAGTGTCACGAGTTTTGAGGTTTTGTCCCCACAGCTCTTTGGGCAGAGATTTTCCAGGTTTCTTCTGGAACTCCTGAGCAACCAAGCTCTAATTTTAAGGTTGCAGAACCATATTCTCTATATTCCACCAGAAGAAGTTAGTTTCTCCCTTTCTGTGATGCTGTTTTGTAGCCAGTCAGGGCCTAGGTAGACCCAGGCAAAATCAACTGTCACTTGGGTGGGACATGAGGAGCTGTTAGATGCCTCCCCAGGGAAGATCCGTGCCTTCAGGAGAGGTGTAGAAAAACATGGCAAAACAGGATTTAGAAAAGCCAAAAATGCAATCAAAATCTGATGTTGCTCGCTGTATTCAGAGATTGCACTTGGCCAATTAACTAGCTGCAATATTCTTTGCCTTAGGCGTTTTGTAAACTTGTACTGACAATTTTCACAAATAAAATGGCTGAGAATTTTTTATACTCTTGTAATTATTGGAGCTGTTTTCTCCTCATTTGGCCTGTAGGCTGGAGTAAGCTTTGCATAGTGTTATCTCCTGGGTCTGTTGTCTCAGCGATGTAAACTTGCCATCCTTAATATGGGGGCCTTACACTTTCACATAGTTTCTCCAGGTTTCTCAACACTTTAATTTTGGAAACTCACCTGTGACAAAATCTGCCAGCTGGATTATACTGAATGAAGGCCAACATCGCTGCCTGAAATATAATGAGCTGGCACCTCTGGGGCTGCTTTCTCAAATGCCAATGGGGCTGAAAACAGCTGAGGTGCATATTATGAATGGCACTCCTGGAGGGTGTCACTGGATCCTGATATCTACGGATGCCTATGGAAGGCGATATTATTTCAAAGGAGAGGGGGGCTGCTGGGAACCTGCACACCTCCAATTAAATGTTGGTTGAGCTTATTAACAAGCCTTGCAGGGGCAAAGCTCAGGAGAATGACGAATGGCAGATGGAGTTTAATTTAGACAAATGCGAGGTGATGCATTTTGGTAGATTGAACCAGGGCAGGACTTACTCAGTTAATGGTAGGGCGTTGGGGAGAGTTACAGAACAAAGAGATCTAGGGGTACATGTTCATAGCTCCTTGAAAGTGGAGTCACAGGTGGACAGAGTGGTGAAGAAGGCATCCGGCATGCTTGGTTTCATCGGTCAGAACATTGAATACAGGAGTTGGGACGTCTTGTTGAAGTTGTACAAGACATTGGTAAGGCCACACTTGGAATACTGTGTGCAATTCTGGTCATCCTATTATAGAAAGGATATTATTAAACTAGAAAGAGTGCAGAAAAGATTTACTCGGATGCTATCGGGACTTGATGGATTGAGTTATAAGGAGAGGCTGAATAGACTGGGACTTTTTTATCTGGAGTGTGGGAGGCTGAGGGGTGACCTTATAGAGATCTATAAAATAATGAGGGGCACAGACAAGGTAGATAGTCAATATCTTTTCCCAAAGGTAGGTGAGTCTAAAACTTGAGGGCATAGGTTTAAGGTGAGAGGGGAGAGATACAAATGTGTCCAGAAGGGCAATTTTTTCACAGAGGGTGGTGAGTGTCTGGAACAAGCTGCCAGAGGTAGTAGTAGAGGCGGGTACAATTTTATCTTTTAAAAAGCATTTAGATAGTTACATGGGTACGATGGGTATAGAGGGATATGGGCCAAATGCAGGGAATTGGGATTAGTTTAGGGGTTTTTAAAAAAAAGGGCAGCATGGACAAGTTGGGCCGAAGGGCCTGTTTCCATGCTGCAAACCTCTATGACTCTATGAGAAAGTGGGAACATACAGTGTGCGGGAGATGCCAGGGTGGAGCTGTCATGAACACTGGAGTGCCATGAGACTTAATCAATGCACTGGTAAACTTATTTCAGAAGCGGAGAATAATGCTCACTTCCTGAACTAGTGGCTCAGAGTGATTGGAGCGAAGAGGTTTGCATTTGGGTGTAGTTAGTGATGGAACTCCTAAGAATGATATGAGGCTGTTGGCAACATTTGGTCAGCAAAGTTTGGAAGCGTGCACCCTCGAGAACAAGTACAGTAGCATATTGGTTATATTACCGCTAAACCAGAAGCCAGAATATAATCCAAAATCGATCGCTATTTTAGAATTTACTTTTATCCATTCATGGGATGTGGGGGTCACTGGCTGGGCCAGCATTTATTGCCCATCACTAATTGCCCTTGAATCAGGCCATTTCAGAGGGCATTTAAAAATCAACCACATTGTTGCGGCTCTGGAGTCACATGTAGGCCACGGTAGGTAAGGACGGCAGATTTCCGGCAAATTTCACCATCTGCCATACTGGGATTTGAACCACAGTCTCCAGAACATTACCCGAGCTCTTTAGATTATTAGTCCACTGGCAATACCACAATGTCATCACCTCCCCACAATTTCTGAATTCAGTTAAACAAAATTTGAAAATAAAAAGCTAACATCAGTTTTGAAAAAAACTGTTCCATGATTGGCTTAAAAACACAACCAGTCCACGAGTGTCCTTCAGATTTGGTCTATATGTGACTGAAATCCCACTCTAATCGATTCAACTCCCCACAGAAATTGCCGAGTTATTCACTCTGCTGTAACAAAAAAACTTAGTGCAGAAGAGGCCCTTCGGCCCATCACATTTGCACCAACGTATTAGAGACACCTGAACTCCCGCCTAATCCCATCTGCCAGCACTTGGCCCATAGCCCTGAATGTTACGATGTGCCAAGTGCTCACCTGGGTACGTTTTAAAGATGTGAGGCAACCTGCCTCCACCATCCTCCTAGACAGTGCATTCCAGACTGTCACCATGGAAATGCAGTTCCAAAAGGCAACCTACCATCTCAGATTAACTGGGGATGGATGGCAAGGTTGATTTTAACAGTGAAACTCATGTGGAAAGTGAAAATAAAACTGATGCTAAAGTCTCTTTTGCGACCGACCCAATTGCAAAGAACTCAAATCTAAACAGAAAGTGTCAGGACTGAGCTGGTGTGGAGAGAGACGCAGAGTTAACCGGTTGACAGCAAAATTGAAAACAACTCAGGTTTAACTTAGTCACAGTTGTGAAGTTTCTTTCATATCCAAGCAGCGAAGGACTGCAAACCAGCCAGGTCCATCTGGAACAAACTAAGGGATTAGCAGGTTTTATAATCGCGGATTTTCCCACTAATCCAGCTGTGGCAGTCTGAAACGTCTATTTCGATCTGTACAGCCTTGGTAGGAACATAGAAATGGGAGTAGGCCATTCGGCCCCTCAAATTTGAATTAAATCATGGTTGACTCAAACCTATTTACTGAACTTTGATCTGTATCAATGTCCTTCCCTAACAAAAATCTGTTGATTTGCACCTCGAAGATTTCAATTGACTCAACATCCACAGTCTTTTGGGGGAGGGGGTGGGGGGGGGGGGGTGAGAATTCCACCCTTTGTGTGAGGCGCTTGGTGAGTTATTTCTTAAATGCCTCTGCTCTAACTTTAAGATTGTTCCTTCTGTACTAGATTTCCCACAGCAGAGGAAGTGGCTTATTTATATCAACCAATCAAATTAATATTTGAGACACCTCATTTAGATTGCTCCTCAAATGTTTAAATGTAAGGGAATACAAATCAAATTCAGCAGCCTGTTCTCACCATCAAACACTTTCAAATCCTAGTAATAGTTTGCAAAACCTATGCTGTTCCTCCTTTTGGGCCTCAATACCCAAAATAAAATGTAATCTCTATTTCGAGTCTGACCAACGCTCTGTACCTCTGAAGAATAACTTCCATTCTAATCTCCTTGTGAACAGATTAGCAAATTTGGGGATGGCACAAAGATTAGATGGGTGGTGAGGTGGAGTGTCTTGGGCTACAAGATAGACGAAATGGTCAAATGGGCAGATAAGTGGCAGATGGAATTTAACCCTGAAAAGTGAGAGGTGATTCACTTTGGAAGGAGCAATTTGACAAGAAAGTACTCACTGAATGGTCGAACACTAGGAAGTTCTATGGAACAAAGGGACCTTGCGCATTTGTCCACAGAACTCTGAAAGAGGAAGGGCATGTTAGTAGGGTGGGGACAAAAGCATATGCGATACTTGCCTTTATCAATCGAGTCACAGATTATAAAAGCAGGGAAGTCATGTTGGAGTTGTATCGAACTTTAGCGAGGCCACAGCCAGAGTACTGTGTGCAGTTCTGGTCGCCATATTATAGGGAGGATGTGATTGCACTGGAGGGAATGTAGAGGACATTCACCAGGATGCTCCCTGGGTTGGAACATTTAAGTTATGAAGAAAGGTTGGAAAGGCTTGGGTTGTTTTCATTGGAGCAGAGAAGACCGATGGGTGACCTGATTGAGGTGTACAAGATTATGAGAGACACGGACAGTGGATAAGGAGCAGCTGTTCCCCTTAGTTGAAGGGTCACTCACGAGGAGACATAGGTTCAAGGTGAGGGGCAGGATTTTTAGAGGGGGGGGGGGAATATGAGGGAAAAAATTTTTACCCAGAGGGTGGTGACATTCTGGAGTGCGCTGCCTGGGAGGATGGTAGAGGCGGGTTGCCTCACATCCTTTGAAAAGTATCTTGATGAGCACTTGGCAAATTATAATATTCAGGGCTACAGGCCAAATGCTGGCAGATGGGATTGGATGGGAGTTCAGTGTTTCTAATGTATCAGTGCAAACTCGATGAACCGAAGGGCCTCTTCTGTACTTATGATTCTATAAACAGTCAACATGCCATTTTTGGTGACTTGCTTTTAGTGATCTGTCCCTTAAATGCCTTTCTTCCTCCAACAATCAGACAATCTTCATATTCCTGCTCGCTGTGTCCTACCTCCCAATAATTGGGCCACTGGGCCAATGAATGGCATATGGAGTTTAATTTAGATAAATGCGAGGAGATGCATTTTGTTAGATCAAACCAGGGCAGAACTTACTCAGTTAATGGTAGGACGTTGGGGAGAGTTATAGAACAAAGAGATCCAGGAGTACAGGTTCATAGCTCCTTGAAAGTAGAGTCACAAATGGACAGAAGGTGGCATTCGGCATGCTTGGTTTCATTGGTCAGAACATTGAATACTTCTTATTGAAGTTGTACAAGACATTGGTAAGGCCACACTTGGAATACTGTGCAGTTCTGGTCACCCTATTATAGAAAGGATATTATTAAACTAGAAAGAGTGCAGAAAAGATTTACGAGGGTGCATCTGGGACTTGATAGTTTGAGTTATAAGCAGAGGCTGGATAGACTGGAACTTTTTTCCCTGGAGGCTTAGGGGTGATCTAATTAGAGGTCTATAAAATAATGAGGGGCATAGATCAGCTAGATCGTCAACACCGTTTCCCAAAGGTAGGGGAGTCTAAAACTAGAGGGCATAGGTTTAAGGTGAGAGGGGAGAGATACAAAAGGGTCCAGAGGGGCAATTGTTTCACACAGAGGGTGATGAGTGTCTGGAACTACCAGAGGTAGTAATAGAGGTGGGTACAATTTTGTCTTTTAAAAAGCATTTAGACAGTTACATGGTAAGATGGGTAAAGAGGGATATAGGCCAAACACGGGCAATTGGGACTAGCTTAGTGGTTAAAAAAAAGGGCGACATGGATAAGTTGGGCCAAAGGACTTGTTTCCATGCTGTAAAACTCTATAACTAATTTCCAATACAGGCTGTCTCCAATTTTATGCAGTCTTACTGTTGCCAAATTGTGCACTTTTGCAAACATGCCTTCCACAAGACTGAGCAGATAACATCCATAGATGGTATCCATCTGTTGTGAATTCCTCAAAAAATACAACTAAGATTAGTTAGACACAACCTACCTTTCACAAATCCATACTGACTCCACTTAATCAGCTGATATTTGTCTAAGTGCACAGCCATCCTGTCTCCAATGATAGATTAGTGACTTCCCCACAATTGATGTTAAACTGACAGAGATGTACAGTTGCCTGGTTTCTCCCTCTCTGCCTTCTGAAATGGAGGAAGCTTTGTATTTCTCGGATTCCAGTGAAGTTCAGTAAAACTTACCTTAAAACATTACCATTTTTTAGTTCAATTATCATTGGCTTTATCTGATTCAGACCTCATCACGACGAATGTGGCCAACTTCCCCTTGGATCACTGCATGTGCTGCCAGCAGCCCAGGTAAGAATGCTTCAGAAGCGAGACATTTATTTGACAAGTGTTGCAAAGGGCTAGCTGTGTAGATAACATTATAGGTAATGTCTTTATTCTAACTGTAGACAGTTTCTGTGAGTATGCCCGATTGTGTGCAGAATAATCAATGGCTGCCTCTGAAGTTGGATATTGTATCAGTGATGGAAACCAAATGTGTTCTTTTGCATAACACTCTGTGGTTATCAAACAATTGTTCTTTGCATGCATCAGACTGCTATTCAAAGGCAATAATAAGCTTCTGGGCAGTGAAGGATTAGCTTTGTGATATCACATGAGCTCCCTTTTGTTATGCACATTAATCATGCTAATCCATGAATCACTTTGATATCTGGCACTGCCTGCATCAATGTTGGCTGTTTTCGGCATTCAAATTAAAATTTGCCCTCTTTTTAATCTGCTTTTTTCCACTAACCTAGACACCTTGCTTAAATGATTGCTGGACAGGACATTAGTACAAAGTATTCTGCACAGGATAATCTGCAAAGCTTTACGGTACTGTTATGGTCCTGAAGTAGAAATTCCCAGGTTAGGAATTCAAACCTCGGCTTGGCAAGTTGGGAAACTGAAAATACCGGTTCACCAATCTCCTTCAGGGAAATGGCCGTGCCAATCCTACCTGGTCTACACTTTGCCTGATTCTCATTTACAGAAGCAAGTTGACTCTAAATGCCTCCACGACAAGCAGAAATGGACAGCCTAAAGTGGCCTTGCTAGCTAGCAATCCTGAGGGAAAAAGCACTTGTGATGCTGCAATATGCAGACATAACAGGTTTTGATAGGTTTCCCTTCCCTTCCCACTGATTCCTCCTGATTTCATAACTTTCAGCATCTAGAAAGACAAGGGAAGCAGGTATATAGGAACGCTGTCATCTCCAAGTGACACACGTATTTGTATTCATCCTTATTAGGTTAATGAAGCTCTGCTGTATTAATGTATTCATGTATTTAAAGTTCCCAACATGGGAAACAGGCAGAGAGGAAGCAGCCACGAAAGAGAATACACATCTGTAACTAAAGCTCCATTATTTTAAACTCTCCGTGCTACCTAAAGCAATCTCCAATATACAACATAATAACTGGACAATGAGCTAGCCATCTGGAAAGAGAACTTTACCAAGGAAAAAGTCAGGAAAAGAAAAGTTGGAAAAGAAGCTTTTCACATGTGCTCTGGACCCGAAAGGCTAGGTGGATGTGAGTAACGATACTCTGCAGTAGTTAGATAGCTGGGTGTGTTAAATTAGAGGCTGAAGCTCGGGTTGTTGCCTTGTGTGAATGAAAAATCAAGGTAGCTGCTGGAAACACAAAGCGTGCATATGGGACACTTCCATGAGTAAGAAAAATGGCAGCATCGTGGGACACCCCTATGGTGAAAATGTGGAGCGATGGAGCTCCTATACTGGACATTTTGATTATTGTGCGCAGGCGAACAAAATAGCTAAAGATATTAAGGTGCCCACTTTCCTGAGCGTAATGGGGGGATAAAATGTTTAATCTCCAAATCTTAGTGCAACCCGAGAAGCCAGGCACTAAAATGCATAAACAGATCATAGATATTTTGTAAATGTGTTTTTTGCCAAAGATTTTGATAATTGCAGAGTGCTTTAGATTCCACAAAAAAGATACCAAGAGAGGGAGTCAATTGCACAATGCATAGATTTTCTTAAAAGACTTGCAGACTATTAAAAGTTTGGAGATGTGTTAGATGATACAATTCAGGACAGATTTGTTTATGGTCTGCAGTGAAACAAAACAGAAATGCTTGCTAACAGAAAATAACCTTACTCTGAAAAAGAAATGGAAATTGCTGTTTCGATGGAATTAGAATCATAGAATTCCTACAGTGCAGTAAGAGACCCTTCAGCCCATCGAGTCTGCACCATGTATTTACCCTACTAATCCCCCTAACCTACACATCTTGGGACACTAATGAGTCATTTAGCATGGCCAATCCATCTTTGGGAGGAAACTGGAGCACCTGGAGGAAACCCATGCAGACACAGGGAGAACGTGCAAACTCCATACTGTCATCCAATTGTCTTCCAATCTCTGGAGAGTGGCATCCAAATTCCGAAGGTGTTCTTCTTCTTCAGTGACTAGAAAGTCATGCAGGTAGCACTTGACTCACTCAGTCCCCTCAGGATCTGATCCATTATTCTTGGGAACAATGCAGGAGCTGATGTGATACCAAATGGCAATCTTCTATACCGGAACAAGTCACAAGTTCCTGTGACGACTTGTCCATATTCATCTGTAAGTAAGCCGAACTCGAGTCAATTTTGCTAAAATGTTGGACTCCTGCCATCCCACAAACAAGTCATTGATGTGGGGCAATGGGTGCTGGTCTGTACGTAAGATTGGATTATGGCGACCTTGAAGTCTCTGCAAATACTTATAGATCCATCCATCTTGATGACTGAAGCTATTGGCATGGCCCAATCACTAATGCTGATAGGCTCCAAGACTCCCATCTTCACAAGTCGCTCCAAGTCAGCTTTCACCTTGAAGACAAGGTCAGTATACAGACCTTGTCTTCAAGCATTTTACTTGGCTTCCTTCTTTTATTTTCAGTTGAACTAAAATATATTTCATGCTTCCTAATTCTCCACCAAACACAATCATGTGCTTCTTTAAAATTTTTGTGAGACATGTTTCTCCATTGGTCATCATGTTGATTTTGGCCCAGTTCAGTCAAATTGTTTCCTGTCATGTTCAACCCATCAACGCTGGATAGTTGCCCTGTTACTACATGTAAAGACAAATCTGCTGTTTGCCCATTAAGTTGCACAGCTACTTCAATGCTACCCTTCAGCGGAACCATTTCTCCTGCGTACATCTTTAGCACTATCCTTGAATTCTCCAAGGGAATGTGCTTAAGTTTCTCCATGTAAATTGTTTCTGGCACCAGCGAGACTGCTGCCCTGGTGTAAACTTCCATATTTATTGGCTGGCCATCCAATGGTGGAGTGACTCGGTATCAATGTGTAGCACCAGCAATGGCTAGCACATTTTAGTGATAATTCCTCCTCAAACTGAGTTGCTTAGTTTTCCTGATCCTTTTGTCCAGCATGAACATTTCTCCCTTTGTTCTGTTTAAATGCTGTCTTGTTTGTTTTTTGCTGTTATTTTTACTTACAGCGTATCTGTAGAAAGAAAAAGCAAGCTCTATGTGTCCTTCTTTCCACTTTGTTTTTACACCACCATTGAGCTACAGAATCCCCTGGCTTTGCACAGTAGTGACATGTATGAATTTCGATGTTCTTGGCTGCTGATTCTGGTGCTGCCTCACAGCACCAGGGACCCGGGTTCAATTCTGAGAGCCCAGAAGGACAAGTGTGCAGTTTTTCCAATCCTCCATTGAGTATTTGGGACATGTGATTGATGTCACTGGCATTTACAAATCTCTTTCGAAGGTTAAGGCTATCACAGAGGTACCTGCACCACAGAACATTCCTCCCTAGGATTTTTGTTGAACTTTTATGGAACATTTATTCCAAATTGGCAACCATTCTGAAGCCATTACATAACCTCTTGAGCCAGAAGTAGTAGTGGAAGTGGTCATACCAATGCAATAATGCTTTGTGCAAGCCTAAGAAGCATTACTTCAATCTGAAGTTCTTACACATGTTGATCCTACTCAACCCCTAAGGTTAGCTTGTGATGCAACCCCTTGTGGTGTAGGAGTGTTGGTCTCCCACATCACACCATTGGGTGAAGAAAGGTCCATTACTTTTGCATCTCAAACTTTGAGCAGGGCTGAAAGTAACTTTGCAGATTGAAAGGGAAGCATTAGGGATCATCCTTGGATAAATATGTTCCCATACGGGAAAGAATTTAACTTGTTGACGGCCCATAATCCATTAATGACCCTTTTTGTGCCACATACATGAATTCTGTCACTTGCAGCAAGTAGGATGCAGAGATGGGCATTGCTGTGGTCTGCAGACACTTAGACCATTAAGTATCAACAATCCATGCTAATGTGGATGGACTTTCAAGATTGCCACTGCTTGGTAGTTCATCAAACTACTTTAGCGGGAATATCTTCTACTTTGAACAAGTGAACAATACACCAGTCACTTCTAGACCACTGAGGAAGCATACTCAGAGCGATCCGATACTCTCAGATGTGATGGATATGGTATTACAAGGGAAGATCTCATAACTAACATCTAAGCTGAAACCGTACTACTCAAGCAGATTGGAGCTGTCAGTACAGTCAGGATGTCTTTGGGAGTTCAGAGTCAGATCATTCCATCACCATGGAGAAAGCGAGTGTTAAAGCAGTAACACGAGGGCCATAGTGGAATCATATGAAGGAAATAGTGAGGAATTATTTCTGGTGTCTTGCTCTGGATGTGGTAATTGAAGAGAAAGCAAGAACATGTTCTTCCTGTGCCAAGTTAAGAAACCTGTCACCCTTAGTGTTGCTGCATCCATGGGAACGGCCTGAAGAGACTTGGCAATGAATGCATGTGGATTTTGCAGGAACCTTTTGAAGGACGTGTGTTCTTAGTAACAGTTGATGCTCACAATAAGTGGCCAGGGGTCGATTTGATGAAATTTACTTGATCGGAGAAAACTATCGAAAAGTTGGGAGAAGTATTTAGTTGTTTTGGATTCTCTGACCAACTGGTAAGTGACAACGAACCTCAAATTGTATCAAAGAATTTGAAAATTTCTTTCAAGAGAATGGCATTCAACATATTAAGTCCAAAATGCATCAGCTTGCTACTAATGGACTAGCGGTGAAACATATTTTAAAAGCAACCCGGGAACAAGGTTCGCTGATCAAATGTCTTAACAAATTCCTACTAGTGTACGGGAATACTGGACATTTGATGAACAAGACCTCTTCTGCGTTACAAATGACAAAGAGACAACTACGATCAGATTTGCTCATCACTCTCATAACGGTTGAAAGCAAATACCTGGTGTCTTCTTTACACTGGTGGTAATCTCTGGTATTGATGCAGGCACTAGACTAATCTGTGTCTGATCTGTAGGTGAGGTGTTATTTTCCTCAACTGTGACAAGTGGCATTCCTCAGGGATCAGTGCTGGGACGTTTGCTGTTTGTAATATATATACATATATATATATATATAAATGATTTGGAGGAAAATGTAACTGAATTGATTAGTAAGTTTGCAGACAACACAAAAGTTGGTGGATTTGCAGATAGCGATGAGGACCATCAGAGGATACAGCAGGATATAGATCAGTTGGAGACTTGGGCGGAGAGGTGACAGATGGAGTTTAATCCTGACAAATATGAGGTAATGCATTTTGCAAGATCTAATGCAAATAGGAAATATACAGTAAATGGCAGAACCCTTAGGAGTATTGATAGGCAATGGGATCTGGGTGTACAGGTCCAAAGGTCATTGAAAGTGGCAATGTAGGTGGAGAAGGTAGTCAAGAACGCATACGGCATGCTTGCCTTCATCGGCCAGGGCACTGAGTTTAAAAATTGGCAAGTCATGTCGCAGCTTTATAGAATCTTAGTTAGGCTGCACTTGGAATATAGTGTTCAATTCTGGTCACCACACTACCAGAAGGATGTGGAGGCTTTGGAGAGGGTACAGAAAAGATTTACCAGGATGTTGCCTGGTATGGAGGGCATCAGCTATGAGGAGAGGTTGGAGAAACTTGGTTTGTTCTCACTTTTTCCCAGGGTGGAAGAGTCAATTACCGGGGGGAATAGGTTTAAGGTGCAAGGTTTAAAGGAGATGAACGAGGCAGATTTTTTACACAGAGAGTAGTGGGTACCTGGAACTCGTTGCCGGAGGTGGTAGTGGAAGCGGATACGGTAGTGACTTTTAAGGGGGGTCTTGACAAGTACATGAATAGGATGGGAATAGAGGGATATGGTCCCCGGAAGGGTAGGGGGTTTTACTCCAGTCAGGCAACATGGTCGGTGCAGGCTTGGAGGGCCGAAGGGCCTGTTCCTGCGCTGTAATTTTCTTTGTTCTTTTGATCTGTTGAAACTTCCAAAAACTAAAGAGATCATAAAGCAGCAACAACAAGGACAAATGGAACAGCGTGAAAGCAAAACAAAGCATACAGATTGAGTTTTGGCTAGGAATTAAGGAAGTGAAATGAGTTTCTGCCACAATCCTTGCACAGATTGAACCTGTGTCTTATACTTTTCAGACCAGGAATGACGCTCTTTGGAGGAAGGCATGAAGACCAGTTACTGGCTGGGAGAACCTGCTGAGAATCCAGATTCAGCTGCAGATTCCTGACCGGAACCTTTCTACAACCCAACACCCACAGACACTGTTGAGGAAAATAACACCTCGCCTGCAGATCAGACACTGAGATAACTTCTAGTGCCTACATCAATGCCAGAGATTACTACCAGTGTAAAGAAGAAGACACCAGATGTTTGCTGTCAACTATTATGAGTGATGAGCTCCAGACCATCTGATGTATTAACAGTGACTGTCTTATTGATTATTATTTTGAACTTGTTTCGATGTTCAATTTAAGCAGGGAGGAAATGTTACTTATTTGTATTAATGCTTATTAGCTTACTGAAGCTCTGTTGTGTTAAAGTATTATCGGAAGTGACGTCACAAGTCCTTAGCACGGGAAACAGGCAGAGAAGATGCAGCCATGCAAAAGAACACACACCTGTAAATAAAGCTTCCCTCCATGCTACCGAGTGTCATTCTCCAATATACAACACACACTACCCTGACTGTGAAATCTATCACCACGCTTTCACTGTCATTGGGTCAAAAATCCTGAAAGTCCCTACCTGACAACTGAAGGATGTGGAGGCTTTGGAGAGGGTACAGAAAAGATTTACCAGGATGTTGCCTGGTATGGAGGGTGTTAGCTATGAGGAGAGGTTGGAGGAACTTGGTTTGTTCTCACTGGAATGACGGAGGTTGAGGGGCGACCTGATAGAAGTCTACAAGATTATGACAGGCATGGACAGAGTGGATAGTCAGAAGCTTTTTCCCCCCCCAGAGTGGAAGAGTCAATTACTAGGGGGCATAAGTTTAAGGTGCGAGGGGCAAGTTTTAAAAGAGATGTACGAGGCAGATTTTTTACACAGAGAGTAGTGGGTGCCTGGAACTCGTTGCCGGGGGAGGTAGTGGAAGCGGATACGGTAGTGACTTTTAAGAGGCGTCTTGACAAATACATGAATAGGATGGGAACAGAGGGATATGGTCCCCGGAAGGGTAAGAGGTTTTAGTTAAGTCGGGAAGCATGGTCGGTGCAGGCTTGGAGGGCCAAAGGGCCTGTTCCTGTGCTGTAATTTTCTTTGTGGGATTACTGCCACCACACGGACTGCAACACTTGAAGGTGGCTCACCACCATCTTCTCAAGGGCAACTAGACATCTGTAATAATTGCTGGTACTTGCCAGTGACACTTCTTGTCCTGAGAATTTTTTTTAAAAACTGACAACTTCCCATTGAAAACCTAGAGGGCTGATAATTAAGGCAATTAAAACTAGTTAGATAAATAAAGAGCTCCCAGAATAATACAGGGAAAGCTTTCTCCAACTTGAACAATCAGAGCTAGGAGCCATGGCTGGCAGGCGTGTGATGCCCAATGTTCTCAGAAAAAGTTCAAAGTGACTGAGCTCTGCTGACAGCACCAAAAGGCACCAACGACATACATCCGAGCAGCAAGAGAGGCCTTGCTTTCAGCTGGCTCACATATCAGAGCACAGAACCTCACTAACAACACTGACATACTGCATTTCAGGAGCCCCAGTACAGGAGAGGAAGTGGGTGAGTCCCCACCCTCCCAGACAGCAATGATTACGAAACTCCACCAGGTAACACAGGAGTACGGTGAACTGTTGTCCGAGAAACTCCACTGCTTGACTCTGCACGGGAGCCCGATACTGCTCAAGGCAGCAGTGCGACACCAAATTCGTGATCACCTGCTCATCTCCACAACATTGCGGATGTCAAGGTGTGGCCCAGCAAGCTGAGAGGACATCTTGGAGGGGGAGAGGGTGAGGAGGAAGAGGAGCAGCAGCAGGTAAAGAGGAGGCATCTTGGACCCCTTCGCTCCAGAAGGTTGTTCCTGAATATCCTCAGACTCTAGCTCACCTAAGATGGCACCCCACCATGACCATAGCTCCACAGTTTCATTTATCTCCTCCATTCCATCTCAGCTGGAATGCTGTGTACAGTTCTGGGTGGCACACCCAGGAAGGATGTGAATGCATTGGAGAGCGTGCAGAAGAGGGTGACAGGAACGGTTCCAGGCTGAGAGAGATCTGATAGAGATGTTCAAAATCATGAAGGGGCTGGACAGAGCAGATAGAGAGAAACTGTTTCCCCCTCATAAAAAGGATCCAAAGAGGGCACAGTTTTAAAATGATTTGCAAATAAAGAAAATATCATGCGAGAAAAAATATCTTTCATGCAGTGAGTGGTTGGAGTCTGGAATGTGTTGCTTGGGATTGTGGTGGAGGCAGATTTAATTGAGACATTCAAGGGAGAATGAGATGATTTTTTGAATAGAAATAACATGCAGGGTTACAAGGAAAAGTAAGAGAAATGACATTAAGTTATGATGCTCGGTTGGAGAGCCGGTTGCAGACATGAAGGACCAAATGACCTCCCTCTGCATCGTAACAATTCTGTGATTCTGTGTCTTCTTGGCCAAAGACCTGAAATAAAAGCCACCAACAACTAAACCATTCCATAACTTAATCTAACAGCACGTACAATTATACCCACAAACATAAACTAACCAACCCTTAAGTGTTGTCCTCCATGAGTCTACACAGCCTAGGGATCCTATGCAGTGCTACCCCAATAAGCATGGCTGGTGGAATGCTGTTAAATTTCACTTGATAACAGATGGCATCGCAGCCCTCAAGCAGTTCTTGGTCGTGGGGACCCAGCCTTTCACCACCTTGACATGGACGCTGGTGGTCTAGGCTGGCTAATTGAAACACTGCAGCAAAGGCAGTGTTGATAAGTTTTAGGAACATGATTGCTGCAATATCCTCAGAGAGGACAACAGATTCGGGCAGCCACTCCTCCAGGGTGTTACCTCAGCAACATTCATAATCTGTTGAGAGGATGGATTACATGGCTGCAATGGGAGTATGCAAGCTCCTCAGAGCCCTGATATCAACAGCCAAGATGACAACAGTCTGAACAGACATGGCAGCAAACACAAATCTCAGTCTGAGCTTCCGGGGGGGGGGGGGGGGGGGGAGTGGTGGTGGAGGGGGGAGAAGAGGGCCTCGGCCTGTGTTGTGATGGAAGAGGAGACGTCGGCCACCAGACCCTACATCATGGGCAAGTTACAAATACTGTCATAAAGCTGGCCATCACTCCATGGTGAAAGAATGGGCTCTGGGTTCTGCATGAAGCACTATCCCGAGGTGGAACTGGGCTCCTTGACAATGATAGCAGGTTGTTTGGCAAGCCTGCCTGTTCCTGAAGCACCTTCACACCAACATCGTTCTCTGGGCCATCCCATCCAACAAAATCCTCTCTCATGTCCCCAAAGCAGAATCTGTCAACAACTCAGTCCTCCAGGGAGCTGGTACATTTGAAAGCCAGGAGCAACTCCCCCTTGCCAAGTTCCAGAAGCTCTGGCATGATTCTGTGCCCATCAGACAATTGGCTGCCTGCCACTGGAACTCTGCTCCTGTTCGGGGCAGAAATGCTGCCTCCGAGAGCTGCCCGGCAATCGGATGGCCCGCAGTTCCTCAGTGTCAGTTGTCTCCCATGTTACAGAGCAACCCTTCATGCCAGATAGCAGGATGAGGGTGAAGCAGGATTTGAGAAAGGACACAGGGCAGGGACATACCTTCATCGTTAATGTTCTCTGAGGCATCAGCCTCTGTCAAGTCCAGCTCCATAATGCTGAGCATAGTCTCCTCCAGTGAGCTCATACTCCCTGACCTTATGTCAATCCTCATTACTGCCTGAATGGAGATAGCAGTTTAGACAATCTGCTCCACACACACTGTTGATGTGCAGCTACCATCTAACACTGCACAGTTACATGAATCCACAATTAATACACTCACCACTGGACTAAATTTCCTCCTGACGAGATTCCTTCAGACTGATCAATATCTTTAGCTTCCAAATTCTGTGTCAAGTGTCACTTCCAAAATCTTACTTTTCGGCTATATTTTGAGTCACACCTGAAACATCTGTTAAATGCTTCCTGGACATCCAGTTGATCTCAAAATATCACAATAATTGAATCCTCCATCCTATGCAACACTGTGGAATGTTTCGTTTCTCCCATTAAGACTCCAGTGAAAGACTGCTCCCCAAGGAATTTTTTTTAATGCAGCAGACACCTGGTCCAAAAGAGGATCTCTTTCTGAGGATTGAGCCCCAGTTAAAACTTGGAGCCTACCCACATGCGAAACATTTGCACAACCCTGCAACTTAAATACAAACGCTTAGCAAGGAATCTCCAAATTGAATTTATGCAATTTTTATACAGTCAAGAGACACATAGAAAATAGGAGCAGGAGTAGGCCATTTAGGCCTTTGAGCTTGCTCCACCATCCATTATCATAGTTGATCATCCAACTCAATATCCTGATCCTGCCTTCCCCCCCATATTCGTTCATCCCCTTTTGCCCAAGAGCTATATCTATCTCCTTCCTGAAAACTTACAATCTTATGGCCTCAACTGCTTTCTGTGGTAGCGAATTCCACAGGCTTACAGGCAGCACGGTGGCACAGTGGTTATCAGTGCTGTCACAGCACCAGGGACCTGGGTTCAATTTCAGCTTTGGGTGACTGTCTGTGTGGAGTTTGTATGTTCTCCACGTGTCTGCGTGGGTTTCCTCCAGGTGTTCTGGTTTCCTCCCACAGCCCAAAGATGCGCAGGCTAGGTTGATTGGCCATGCTAAATTGCCACTTAGTGTCCAAAATATGTGTAGGTTAGGTGCATTAGCCATAGTTACAGGGACAGGGCAGAGGGAAGGGCCTGGCTGGGATGCTCTTTCAGAGGGTCGGTGAAGATTCAATGGGCTGAATGACCTCTTTCTGCATTGTAGGGATTCTATGGTTTGTACCACTCCTGGTGCAGAAATTTCTCCTCGGCTTAATCCTAAAAGGTTTACCCCGTATCCTTAGACTATATTAGAGTCTGTTAAAGTCCATGATACATGCCTACATGGAATGACCATATGATTTTCAAAACCTGTTGAAGACTGACCACGCCTCGGAGGCATCAAGTAGATCATCTTTCTGGTAAAATGTATCCATGAAACTTAAGGAAACCTTCCTCAATATCCAACTATCTAGCTCACAAAAAACTTTGCTTCTTATTCGACATTTGTTAGGAAGCGACAGTGCCAATGCCAAAACATGGCCTAAATTTTCGCCCCCAACCCATGGTCAATCTACCTAACGTGCACATCTATGGAGTGTGGGAGGAAACTGGAGCACCCGGAGGAAACCCACGCAGACTCAGGGAGAGTTTGCAAGCACCACACAGACAGACAGTGACCCAAGGCTGGAATTGAACCGGATCCCTGGTGCTGTGAGGCAGCAGTGCTAACCATTGTGCCACCGTGATGATTCTAATGTGCACCCTCAGGGGACAGCCCCTGCGGAGCTGTCTCAGGAAGCTGCAGACTGGTGAAAAATAGATGGCAACAGAACAACTATGCAAAGAGTCTCTCGGCAGAACATTCAAGCACAAATCTCAGTCTCCAGGCAGCTTTTAAAAGTTTATTTCAGCTCTGAAAGTTCATCCCGCTTTGATTGAGGTTGCGGCTAAAATGTAAAGGCGGCCTGGCCAATCAGCCTGCGCGCCAACCACAAAAACAGACAGGCCACGTAAAATTGTTCAGCTGGTCCCTAAACGGATTGAATTGTCTGCTTGATTGTCAGCAGGTGGGCTTCCAACCAACGCTCGCACATGCCCATTGACTGGTATATTGCTCAAGAGCTTGATGATGTCAGGACACTCGCCAACCACGGGTGAGCCACGCGCCTGCCCGAGCAACAGAAAATTCTGGCCCTTGTTTCTTCTTCAGTAGGGACGTGATCAACATACCCTGACAATTTACACTTGCTTTCAACCATTCTTCAGAATAGCTCCTCAGGTTGTAATTTCCTGTCTTAAAAAATCCAGAGTTTCTAACCTTCACCTTCAGGTAGCCGTTCTCAGTTACCATGTTAAAACCTCTCAAAGTCATTTTGATGAAGGAGGACATGAGGGGTGAAATATTACGAGAATGATTCTAAGTATCCAGCTAGCGTGAAAATGGGAGAGTTGCAGATCCATTTTTTGGGCGTGTTTTCACACCCAATCTGGTGCACATACTGCATGGAAAAATGGTCTCGACTGTTTCTAGCTGCTGCAGGCAGTGAGCTGGGCTTGATTTGCCAGCCAGCCTGCAGAGGGAGCTATTATGTATGTGCAGACCTCTGATTCTGCACAATAGCAGCAGCAGAGGTCTGACAGACAGAGAGAGAGCTGTCAGGCCCCTACTGCTGCAGGCAGCCTCAACAAACTCTCCCTCTGACAATCACGGGGGCCCGTGGCCGATCTTGAAGGCCACATGCCCAAAATTCAGCCCCTGCCATCTGCCCCCTCCCACCCCCCAAACCGATCACGTCCCCCTCAATGATCGCAATGCAGAGCAGGCCCCCCAATCCCTCCTGATAGCGATTGCCTGCAAAGCAGCAGCGGGCGCCCCCACCTGATTAGATCACAGGCAAAGTCCCCCCCCCCCCCCACCGATCTCATCACAGGCAGAGTACACAGCAGCCCCTCCCTCCCCAATCGGGCTGCCCCTTCAGGCTCCATCCACAATAGGCTCCACCCTGATTGGCCCCACCCCCATAGGTCCCACCCATAAGCCCCACCCTCGGCACTGCCCACCGGGCAGTACCAAGGTGCCAGACTGGCACTGTCCAAGGGGCACACCCCTTGCCCTCGGCCTCCCCAGCGGGCCTCTGGTTCTACCGGCAAGGCAGCATGACTGTTCCCCATTCATGGGGAGCAGGTGTTTTGCTCGCTGGAGAGATAGAGGAGAGGCCATGAAAGCAAGTGAGTCTGGATGATTTAACGCCAGGCTCGCTAATACCATGCAAATCAACATTAAAATACATTTGAACAATTTATTCAGCCTCTCGCCCATTTCCAGCAAGAGGCTGACCTCGCCAGAGCCGGCTGTCGTAAGATCATGAGAGTCGAGATAGCGGGCTTGATCCTAATTTCTTGCGCAATTTTACCAGCTCATTCCGCCCATCGATGGGGGGGGAAGGAGCTGGTAAAATCCTGGCTCGGAAGTCAATCATTGCTGAGTTTAGATTTATTCCTTTAGGGAAGGAAATCTGCCGCCCTTACCTGGTCTGGCCTACAAGTGGCTCCAGAGCCACAGCAATATGGTTGACTCTCAACTGCCTTCCAAGGACAACTAGGGATGGGCAATAAATATTGGCCAGTCAGTTATGCCCATGTCCCACGAATGAATTAAAAAAATCATCAAGTGAAATATTACAAGTGCATAGCTTCTGAACCTACCCACGCCTCAGTGTCAATAAGTTTATCTTTACACGTGTTCAAACAATGAATGGCCCCAACCTGTTTATCCTCACCCTAAATTATTTATATAGTTAACAATGAAGAAGGCAACAGTCACTTTGTCACTGAAGACAGAATCTTGCCCAATTTCTGCGATCATCTCCTGGTCTCGGCAAAGACCCAGCTGCAATTAATTGCTCCTGTCAGAATAAAGCTCTTAGAAGCACGGAAGATTCCTTGCAATCTGGAGCCTGCAATGCACACATCTCAGTAATTGCCTCCCCTGTGAATCCAAATTTCTTCAGCCCTGCTCCTTAATTAAAAGCCAGCTAGTTCGCTGGGACTGAACACCTTTTCTCATATGCAAGGCTTTCTCCCTGTTGTCTTCCATCTTTGCGGCCACAGGTCCCTGTTCTTCTTGCTCTTTGCAAATTGTATTGCGGCTAGTGTCAGCATCTTTCTGTTCATCTATTTTGTCCTCCAGTTTCTAACCCTGATCCTACTGCAACTTAGACGACTAGTATCTTTATACTAGGTCAAAGTTCAGAGTACAGTGTTAAGTCAGTGGTACCCATTTATCACTGTCAAATCTCCAAAGTGCAGAGTCCATTTAACATTTCGATTGTTGCATTCTACTTGTCGCTGAATTTGCTGACATTGTTGACAGGTTGCCTGTTGACTTCTTATTGTTGAGAACCAAGTTCAAAGCCAGTGCAGGCAAATGGGATGAAAGCAACAACTCTCCTTATAAGCATTGTTAAAGACTGACAGCTTTCCATTTGTAAACTGGCACAAAAATAAATCTAAGAATAGAGATGTATTCAGAGGGAAAGAAAATGATGAGTAATTCTGAACCAGTAAGAAAGGGCATTTTTCTTCAAGAAAACAGGGTGCCTACATTTTTTACTCCTATGTAGTATCTTGAAAGAAGGACAACCGACAAGTAGAATAACTAATAAATAATTTATTGGAGGAAAACAATTATTTACAGAGAGCGACAAAGGTGACCGTCCGACATAACTCCAGACTTCTAACTGCAGGGAAAACCCGCGCTCAGCCCTGATTGGCCAAATGGATGACATGGGCCTCTGGGAGACTCGCCCTTTAAAGGGGCACGCTACCACATCAACTACAAATTTGGCTGTATACAGTGATGGAACATCAAAATGAAGAGACCCAGAGATTTAAGCGAGTGAAACCTTGAACCATACCAGAATAAATTGGGAAAACTGCGAGCACCAATCTGGCGTAGCTCGCCTGTCAGGACCTTACAAACTTTGCCCTATGCTGGGAGTCAGAGGTACATCTGGAGAAACAAATAACGGCGGTGGGGGGTAGTAAGGGTCAGGGGATTGTGTGAGGGCGGCCCACCGGCAGCCTACAATTTCTTGGTCGAGCCAGGAGAAGCACTTACACTCTTTTCTGCTCTGTAAAATTACTAAATATATTCTAAGTTTTTGTGGTTTTCTGTGGTCCCTTTCAGATGGTCAAGTCTGTGTGCTCAAGACCTGAAAATACCTCACCCGAGGAAAATACTAGTCGGAATTTGTGCATCAAACACTCTGGCGTGGGAGAACAACAATTGGAGATCAACTCTGAAATGAGTGCAGCAGCTTTGCTTCAATATTAAAATGAGGCTTTTGCACAGCGGCCTAAATAAAAGGCCCCGACCAACTTAGCAGTGGTTTGAACACCCACGTCGATTCGGCAGGGCTCCCTTGCAGCTAAATTGGCGATCATTCCTCCCATTTTAAGCCCGTGCTCTTGTTGAGGATTTGATAGTTAAGAGTTGAGAAAGCAGGAAAAGTAGTGAAGACAACAAGCCACAGCTAACCTAACGCACCGTACTCCACGTCAGGTGGTAAAAATGGATGCCTCACAATCTATGGGTCACAGGCTGATATCGTTTCTATTCAGATCTGTCAGCTTCAATTAGCTTCAACAACTCAGAGACAGATCACAAGCACACATCTTACCCGGTCAGCCTTTAAAGCGAAGGTTAGTCAGAATAAAGTCCTCAGTGAACTTTCTTTTTTTTATCTCCAGTTGGTTCATAGAAAGGACGAGATAAATCACGTTAAAAAGTTCAAACAAACTAAATAAGGCGCAGTTCTTCCTATGGCCTCAGAAAGCAAAATCAAAAATCTGACTGATGTTTTTTTTCATGATGACAGTTCCCCTTTAATGGAAACCAAGGGCGGGGTTTTACTGCCAACGCATGGCAGAGGAGGGGCCCTAAAAATGCAGCAAGCCATTCAAACTCCATTGACTGCAGCAGGATCGGAAAAGCCCGCCAGTGGGATAGGCCGAAAAATCACACCCCTGGCAATCAGTTGGGGAAGGAACGGAAATGGTGGTGGGGGAGGTGGGGGTAATAGGGTGGGGCAAGGGAGTCGGCAAGTTTGAGAGATAAAATAAGTGCAACGTGTAAGCATAGAAAAATTAACGAACAGAGAGCAACTTGAAATCTTTTTAGGAGACCTGAACGTGGCAGGAAAATGTTGCTCAAATGTTCCTGCAGGATTGCCGAGAAGCCTGCATGTTTACATTCTGTTGAATGCAAGTCCCTCTGCTGTGGTATTAGTCTTTAGGTGCCTGTGAATTGCCCTGAAAAAACTGGGAAGGACAAATCTGAAGAGTTCCAACAAATCAATCGTACTGTCCAACCTTTAATTCCATCCCATTCGCCATTAGATAGTTTATTGTCAATGCAATGAGCCAGCAGTGAAGTGTGGCTAGAGAAATGGAATGAGACAGGGGTGATGAATAGTGATAGATTTTGCAACGCTGGGTGCTCTCAATCACACCGACACTGGGTCACATCGGGGCTCTGCACTGACCACACCACAGGATGCCTCAAAAAATACTCGCCCGAATTCACATGGTTTGACCCGAGTACCTCAGCGTGATTAATGAGTGGACACAGGCTTCTCAAAGCATGCAGAACACATTAATGCGCTTGCTTAAAGCCAATAGAGCAAATGCGACATCCAAATATAACATGATTAAGAAAGTGATTCAGATTTGCAAACAAGTAGTACATCATTTCGTTGGATTTTCCACTGTAGATAACAGCAAATAGATGCAGTTTGAATTGATTCATTATGTGACAGTAGCTGAGGTTGGCTCCAAATGTTGTAGGAATAGAGTTAGGCCATTCAGTCACGCCAACACACTCGCCATTCAGTTAGACCAAGGTTGATCTGTCGCTCAATTTCATTTAACTACTTTGGCTCTATATTTCTTGAGACCATTAATTTAAAATTCTATTGCTTTCAGTCTTGAAGGCACTTAAAAGCTCTAGATATCTACCTACCATCATTTCGCAAAAAAAACATCTCCCTCTTAAATGGCTTGGCTTTAATATTAACATGATGACCCTTCATTCTTGATTCCCCTATCCCATGAGGGATTGGCCTGGAGTCTCCAGGAATTGAAGATTAATCTCCAGGACACTGCAATGTGCAACCCTGAAGAGAAATCATTGGGATATGAAAAGAAATTCTTTATTTCTTCATTCTCTTTGAATATTTCCCATCACCAGATGTAAGAATATCGAAAATGGGATAAAGATCCATCTGGCTGGCAAGTCAAGCATCATCCAATTGGGTAGCAAGTCTTTTGGCTTTCCAATTGGCTTAGGAAGGCAGTACGTCACATGGATGGATGTATTGGCCAGTTAATGGCTGAAGTGACGGGCCAAGTCATGTGGTGAAATCTCCAGGAATACAATTAGTTGTAGTTGGCAAACCTAATCACAGGGAACCAAAGGAAAGTATTAGAAAGGAATACCAGGGTTCAGAAAATACTGGAAAGGACAGATAGCACTGGTATAGAGAAGAGTAAGTTAACAAGTGAAGTCAGAGCAAGGGAGAAGGTCATGCCATCTAAATCAGGGTTACTGTGCATGTAATGAGAGATCATGAAGTATAGTAAATAAGATTGGGGAGTTACAGGTGCAGACTGTGATGTGGAAATAAGATGTTGTGGCGACAACAGAGATCTGGTTCAAGGAGGGGCAGGACTGGATGTTAAATATTCCTGGGTACAAGGTGTTCAGAAGAGATATGAAAGGTTTAGTAGCAATGCAGATACAAAATTGACTGAATGATAGGAAACAGAGAGTAATGGGCTGGAGGAAGGTTTGTAGTGGAGTTTCTCAGGACTTGCGATTGGGACCCTTGCTTTTTCTGATACATATTAATGATCTAGATCTTGGTGTGCAGCAGACAATTTCAAAGTTTATGGACGATACAAAATTTGGAAGTATTGTAATCTGTGAGGAGGACAGTGTAGAACTTCAAAAGAACAAAGACAAGTTGGTAAAGTTAGCAGATAGGTGGCATACACAGTTCAATGAGGAAAAGTATGAGGTGATGTACTTTGGCGGGAAGAACATGGAGAGACAATATACAGTAGGGGTACATTTCTTAAGAAGGTTGCAGGAGCAGATTGACCTGTGTGTATATATGTGTTTCGATCATTGAAGGTGGCAGCAAAGATAGCGAGAGGAGTTAATAAAGCATATAGTAAGTATCCTGGGCTTTTTTAATAGGGTAAGAGTTTTAACAACACCAGGTTAAAGTACAACAGGTTTATTTGGTAGCAAATACCTTTTTTTAATAGGGGCAAAAAGTACAAAAGCTAAACTAAGACAGTAGTTAGACCTCAGAAGGATGTACAATTCTGGGTGCCACATTATAGGAAGGAGGTGAATGCATTTGAGTCCAGAAGAGATTCACAAGAAATGGATCCTGGTTAGGGGGTGTGGTTTGAAAGGCACCATTCTAACATTTGTTGCCCACAGTGCCACAGCTCATGCACAAGTTTTGGATGCGAGTGGCCTCATAAATATGCTTGAATCTGACCTCAAGGTATTACTGATTTTAGTGAAAATACCAGACTGTGATCAGGTATAAGAATCATGGTCAATTGTCCCGACTCTATTCCAGAGCATTTTGAAGCAGCTGCAGCATCCCTTGCTGTCACCTCAGTGATTAGTAAATGCCAAGAATTGTCGATTGAATATGGTCTAAATCTTAGAATCACAAAGCACAGAGGGAGGCCAATCATTACACCATACCTGGCCAGTTCTTTGAAAGAGCTATCTAATTAGTCCCAGTTCCTTACTCTTTCCTCATAGCTCTGCATGTTTTATTCCCTCAAGTATTTATTTAATTCCCCTTTGAAAGCTACTTCTGCTTTCACCAACCTTTCAGAGAATGTACTCCAGATCATTATAACTCACTGTGTACATTAAAAAAATCTCATCTTTCCTCAGGTTTTTAGTCCAATTATCTTAAAGCTGTCTCTTCTGATTACTGATCTTCATTCCAGTGGAAACAGTTTCTCTTTATTTACTCTATCGGAGGACCTCATAATCTTTATTACCTTCATTAAATTTCTCCTCAACCTATTCCTCACTGAAATAAGCAGTCCTAAGTCTGTAATCTCACAACACAACTGAAGTCCCTCATCAGTGGTTCCATTCTAACAAATCCCCACGGCATGCTAAGGACTAAATCTCATCCTTAATGTATGGTTCCCAGAATTAAACACAATACTCCAGCTTTGGCCGAACTGGTGTTCTATAAAACCAAATGCTTCCTCAGTGTACCTGAACAGAGGGTGGTGAGTGTCTGGAACAAGCTGCCAGAGGTAATAGTAGAGGCAGGTACAATTTTGTTTTTTTAAAAAGCATTTGGACAGTTACACATGGGTAAGATGGATGTAGAGGGATATGGGCCAAACGCGGGCAATTGGGACTAGCTTAGTGTTTAAAAAAAAGGGGCGGCATGGACAAGTTATGACTCTATGAACAGGTGCTGGAGTGTGGCGACTAGGGGATTTTCATACCAACTTCATTGCAGTGTGACACTAATAAATAAACTAAAATAAAAAAATAAATAAAAGATTTAGCATTAGATCCTTGCTTTTGCACTCTATGCCTGCACTTGAAATTGTCTACATGGCTTGATTATACACTGGATAATTTTGCAGAGCTTTTAGGGGGGTAACCGGGCAGTTTCTGCCGTGATCCTGAGCTAACATCCTAACATGTCTGAGTCATTTTTTGGGTTATTTAGCTCTCCAGTACACCATCATCATCCCATCCCCCACCCTCCCCTCCTCCACCCCTCCCAGCAGTAGAGTTTTTTTGTCCTCGTTTAGACATGTATCATCTGTGGTTAGGTGTGAGTGATCTGAACTCTGGTCCATGCCAATACCACCTGATTGAGCAACCCACAGATAGCTCACTTCCCACACTGATGCTGCTGATATGGAAGAGCCAAACTCGAGCAGAGGATCCGACTGGTATTCAGCTGTGTTCCAGTGCTGCATAGTTACGGTTCCACAATGCTAAGCCAGTACTATCATAAGGTTCAAAGACAAGAAATAAAACTCCTCCACGCAACAACTATTTTCACCATCCAGAAGCGCATTAATCCAGTTGCAGAGTGAGTTCTATTCAGTTGAGTGGACACTTGCAATTATGTAATAATATGAGTGTGCTTGTTTATTTTAATGATGGGCACTTCTGGACATGTGGCTAGCTGAAGTATGCTCACTGAGTGCTTTTTTTGGTGTGGCAGGAGTGGATGGTGAAATGTGCTATGTCCCTTCATCCAGTACTGAGAATTTCTAGGTTAGTGAGAAGGAAGAAGAATCTTTTCTTTTGTTGTAACCCTATGATTTAAACTTAATCACATGAGACTAGTCCATTTCACCCTAAGAGGATAGCATTATTGCTCAAAGCCTTACAGATTTAACTGTTTAATGATAGGGGTTAAAACTGAAAAAAAATCTCAACAAATGTCAAAATTCATCGAGAAATGTTACTGCTGTGAAGTTATGAGCTTTCTAAAAATACAATGCCCTGCCATTCCTCTGACAACTCCTTTTATTTTCCAGTACAATGCTGGCAATTATATACTGGCCCTAAGGGTAACTTGCTTTTTTTCTGAATTGGTTAGAAATTTAAGTATGATGTTCCAAATCACATTGAAACATGCAGATCATCATGAAAACTAACACACACCCTAACACACATACACCTCACCCTAACACACACTCATCCAAACACACACACACACAAACACATTGATGTAGAATTCAGGGCTGTTTTGACCTGACATGCCATTAGAAGGCTAGGGATTTTCTACGAAAAGATTTGAAAATAGGGATTTGTTTCCAAACCAGCAGGGTGATACATTGGATATTTTAGACGGCATTATTTCTAAGTCCGCATCTATTTAAGCACACTACTCATGAATAGATCAATTGATTGCCTGGTTTTACGCAGCCTATTCTTTGCTTCGAGGGAGCAGCATCACCTCGAGAGAGTCACCATCAACTCTTCAACATCAATTAACCCCAATTAGCAGACCATGTTTCAAGCCATAGGAATTCTTTAAGTAAATGTTACACCAATACAGCTCGTCACTGGACTTTAACCGTTGTCCACGTCCCAGATATTCCAGTCTCCTGATCGTTGGAGACCAGACGTATGACCCAAGATGCATGTCGGGACCCCGCAGAAGTCCCAACATGCTGACTCTGTGGGTATTGCCTGCGAAGTTTGAATTTCCAATGGATAATTCCCCTGCTCCTCAGGACCCTCTGGAGCTGGAGACTGTGAACAGTTCTGACTTCCTTACCTGGATAATTACTCAGGAAATGTCAGACAAAAAAAAAAATCCTGGTCTAACCCCTTAGTAACTATACAACTGACCCTGAGCCCCCCTAGTCGCTCATACTGACCACCCAACTAATCCTCTGACCCCCTCCAACTTCCCAACTCCCCAGCTACCCCGCCACCTAACCCAGTCCAACCACCTGTCCCGACCTGACCTGACTGACCCCAACCTGACATTCCATTCACCCACTCACCCATCCTATCACCCTGAATCTCTGCCATTCTATCCACCCACTGTTTCATATGTTGGTCACTTGGCTTATCTGATCTTGAATACCTCTGATCCTGCTCGGGTAGGTTACTTCAATCTGTTATATTAGATAGGCTACAGAGTAAGTATTTCTCTCTTGTGTACAGACTATTTCATCTGCTTTAGCACATAACTGCTAATGTCACCGTTACATCATGATGCACATCACGGACACATTACCATCACTATTAACCTGCCTACCCTATACTACACCTACCCCCTCGCTCACCTCCCTATCACCTCAACCATATGCCATCTTGCCATCAGATCCACCTGCCACCCTACCCACTAACCTCATCAACCTACACATTCACTCATCCATTCACCAACATTCACAATGGACATTTAAACTTACCTTACGGCAACTAGTGCTATAAAAAATGGGGGTTTATCTTCTTTTCTGATTCCCTTTGCTGCTCTCTATGTGGATTTCTGTGCTGATGGAGTTCTTTTGGCTGTTCCATCAGAAGTCAGAGGCTTTCAGACATCTTGAGGCAAGTACGCTGTTTTCTGATCAGCATCAGAAGCAGCAGGTCCAACACTGATCAGAAGATTTGGGCCTAGATATTATTACGAGAAAACATTCACAACATCCGCCTCTTAAAATGGGGCAGCACGGTGGCACAGTGGTAAGCACTGTTGTCTCACAACGCCAGGGACCAGAGTTCGATTCCCGGCTTGGGTCATTGTGTGGAGTTTGCATGTTCTCCATGTGTCTGTGTGGGATTCCTCTGGGTGCTCCAGTTTCCTCCCACAGTCCAAAGATGTGCGGGTTAGGTGGATTGGCCATGCTAAATTGCCCCTTAGTGTCAGGGGACTAGCTCGGGTAAATGCATGAGATTATGGGGATAGGGCCTGGGTGGGATTGTGATCGGTGCAGACTCAATGGGCCGAATGGCCTCCCTCTGCACTGCAGGTATTCTATGATTTTATGATTCTAATAAAAAAATGGCCACTTACTGAACTTGAAAGTGTTGACAACAATTATCATTTCACATGAGCAATGATCATCAGCCGAAGTCAGCTCTGCCATTTGCACTCAGCACCATTAAGGGGAAATCAGCACAACTGCCGACACCAGTCCTGTCATTTGCTGCTTCCTCATTTTATATTACGATCTTGTCTGCCATTCAGATTAAATAAATACTTCAAATAGGAAGCACAATTTCCTCAGTCCTTTTAGAGCCAATGATATCTACCTGAAGTAGAGAGCTATGTAATGTTGTGTACAATAATGAATAAACCCCAGAGTGTTCTCCAAATATTATTTTTTTTAGGTGCTTTCATGGAGTAGCTATAACCTATTCATAGAGCAGTGTACATGGGTCATGGCGAAGCATTGAAATCAGATATCACTGTGTGGACAGCCACTGTCACAAAATCTGTGTTGCTATTGGAAACGGCCTGAACGATTCTGATAGTTGGTTTATTGCCTGCAATTGGTTCGAGAGATGTAATAAAGCACTTCAGCAATTAGCACTCCAAAAAATATTTCCCCGAGATGCAAAGGACAAACCTCACATTGCCAGCTAGATGGGGTAAATAATGTTTCATGCCAGAATGGACCAGATAATGAGCACTTCTGGCCCTAGCTTTCATGCATGTTCCCTTCAAATAAGCATCATGTTGTTGACTTGCCTCCCCCATGCTGCTTCTGCTTAGATGGCCCGTAAGACATTAATAGCATGACAAAGTGTGACTTACATTGAGATGAAGGTGATCTGTCCATTGACCAACTCTGCGGTAGTCCCAGGTATTGTTGCCAACAAGCTGATACTGAAAGATATCATAGCGGCCTGGTGCATCACCTTTATCATCAAACATTACAGGAGTTCCAGCACTACCTGAGGAGAGAGGGAAACATGAACCAATGTAATTGATAGAACAGGCCAACAGACAGAGAAACTTGTGGTCACATATTTCACCATCCCAAGTGATTAATCAGCAAAGCTTACAATAAGCTATGTTAACATTTTCTCTTCCAAAGTTTAATGGGAGACCAGAATACAAAGAACAGTACAGCACAGGAACAGATCCTTCGATCCACCAAGCCTGTGCCAACACATGAAGTTTTTCTAAATACCTTTTGCCTCTATGCGGTCTGTACCCCTCTGTTCCCTGCCTATTCATGTACCTGTCAAGATGCCTCTAAACATTACTATTGTATCTGCTTCTACCACCTCCTGTGGCAACATGTTCCAGGCACTGTAAAAAACTTGCCTCTCGCATCTCCTTTAAACTTCCCCCTTTCACCTTAAAATGGCACAGAGTATTAAAACTAAACCCCACAGGGGATCTCTAAAGAGAAGCAGATCAGAGAATGAAGCCACAAAATATTTTGGTTTTGCCCCAGTAATTTTCCATCTGCCTTCGAGAGATATCAGCATTAGATGACAGACTTGGTTGAGAAATCTTGACGCAGTTTTAGAAAGAGTCCCCTTCAAAAGATATTCTTCTTGTGGTAAACATTGTACAAGGTTGGAAGCTGAGAAAATAACAAGGACTGTTTTGCTTTTGTTCAATTTGGCATTTTCCTCAACCATATAGATTAGGACATGTTCTGAAATACATTGCATTCCTTTTCAGGGGTAACTTGTTTTGCGGCCAGATAACCGCACATAATAATTCAAATTTACTGAGAATGTTTGAGCTACAATTTTAG
Organism: Mustelus asterias; assembly: GCF_964213995.1. Classification (NCBI taxonomy): domain Eukaryota; kingdom Metazoa; phylum Chordata; class Chondrichthyes; order Carcharhiniformes; family Triakidae; genus Mustelus; species Mustelus asterias. The sequence goes on along the minus strand of NC_135803.1, from coordinate 101,363,922 downwards.
ACCACCTTTTTGCGTTACACTCTCATTGAGTCAACTGACAGGTTAAATACAGCAGTAAATAGTTCCCTGCACTGTCATCTGAGGTATGCACCAATTTTTTACGTTAAGAAAATAAGGAACTTGCATTTACACAGTTCTCCTAACATTCTGACAATGCACTAAAGCAATTCACAACCAATGAAATATTTTTAATGTTAGTCACAGTTGTAATGTAAGTGGGTAGACAACAATTGTGCTCTGATGAAGAGTCACGCAGACTTGACACATTGGCTCTGTTCTCTCTCCACAGATGCTGTCAGACCTGCAGACATTTTTGATTTCCACTATCTTTTGTTGGAAAGTAAAACACTTCCTGATTTCATTAAATGGTCTAACTTTAATGATTATGTCTCCGTGTTCCAAATTATACCACTAGAGGAGATAATTCATCTGCATCAACCCTACTGAGTGTCTATTTCAAAGACCTTGATTAAGTCACCTCTAATCCATCTAAATGCAAAGGAGTAGAAGCCAAGTTTATGCAAACTATCCCTGTAACTTGAGCCTTGTTACCAAAACTGTAGATAGCATTCCAGATGTGATCTAACAACTCTGAACAACTGAAGCATCAATTCCTCACATTTGAATTCTAACTTCCCTGAAATAAAAGCCAACTTTACTTTGATTACTTTTTGTACCCGTGTTTTCACTTTTAATAACTTGAGTATATATACACCAATTTTCCTTTGCTCTTGCTAAAAGATAAGTCATGATCCTATGCAATGATGGAGCAGGTTTGTGGGGCCAAATGATCTACTTCTGCTCCTATTGCGCAAGCTCGTATTACAGTTTTCAATCTTAACGCCTCTCAACCAGTTTCGAACCCACGCCACTGGAGCATTTTCATTTTCACATGTTCTCCTTTTTGATAATTTCTTTTGTTTCTTTTTATTCATTCATGGGACATGGGGGTCGCTGGCTAGGCCAGCATTTATTGCCCATCCCTAGTTGCCCTTGGAGGAAAGTTGAGACTCAATCACATTGCTGTGTCTCAGGAGTCACATGTAGGCCAGACCAGGTAAGGATGACCAGATTTCCCTTTCTAAAGGGCATTCGTGAACCAGTTGGGTTTTTATGACAACAGACAATGGTTTCATGGTCATCAGAAGATTTTTTTTATTGAATTCAAATTCCACCATCTGCCATGGTGGGATTCAAACCCGGGTCCCCAGAACATTAGTTGAGTGTCTAGATTAATAGTCTAGGCCATCACCTCCCTGTGCAGATACCTATCAAATGTCTTTCAGGAGACCATGTAGATAGCCTCCAAAGACACTACCTGTTCACCATGTCAGTGCCCCCCCCCCCTCAAAACATTTAACTAGATTAGTCAGACAAGGCCTATCCTTTACAAATACACACTGACTCATTTTGATCAATTGAGACTTGTTCAATTGCACAGTCACTTTATTGCTGTTGATAAATTCTAGCTTCACCATGGATGATATTCAATTGATAGTTCAGGACAAATGAGGCAATCTATCTTCTTAAATAACGGAGAGGTGTTTGGGCCCGTCATGACAGGGCCCACTGAGGGAAATTTGGCGGCACAGACAAGAGCCCATTGATTTTTGGCGGGATAGGATGACCCCAATGGTGGGGAGCTGGAAAATCCCATCCTTGGATTCTCAGTTTCTTAAACTACTGAGCTTTTGAAAATTCAAAACAAGGAAGAACTTTGTAGTAGACTTCAGAATGTCCCAAAAACATCCCTAGGACGTACACTTGAGCGGTCATCAAAGTTGGAAATGTTGGAAACGCAACAACCAAATGATGCATAGCAAGGTCACACATATAGCAATTAACTAAAAGACCAGATTCTTTAGTAATTATAACCAATGCATCTATAATTAACCATGTTTAAGGAACAGCTGGAAAAATATGTTTGCTTTCCAAATTACAGAGTTCACCCAGATTTTGAAAGCTTTGGCTTTAACATGTTGTGAAAGCTGCACAAAATACAATCTCGTAACAAGAATTTTCTGCTGTCCCAAACCTTAATTCCAACAAGCAACACTCTAAAAGCCATAGTACCCGAGTAAGGTGACCCTTCATAGTTCTAAGAACCTTGGCGTACCCTGTGAGTATTTGTTTGCACTGTGGGCTTTTCCTTAACCAGAATGGAACCAAAGCCACAAAAATTCAACAATCCCTGGCCAGAAAAGACAGCAACACAAAAAAGATTTTCCATCTCTTCTCCTGCTTGAGTTTCAACATCACATCAAAAGTCAACTCACCTTATTGTTGGTTTGAAGGACAATACAAACCATCCTGTACATAATTGGTCACAAACAAAATGCATCACAGTGATAAATGACTTTACAAACTCTCAATGATTGTAATTCAGCTTTGGCACAGTAATGCTACTCTATGAGGCTGGCTGTGATGAGAAAGGCAATGAAGCAATATAGGAAGTCAAGAGATTATTTCAGTATGTGTTCTGAAGTGCTGGCTGACAATTCATTCCAATAATTGAGGGACAGGATAGAGTGTAAAAAACACGTAGGAACCATACTTCAGGTACAACAGGTAATGTCAAAACTACGAGTATATTGGTTAAATCAGAAGAGAGGAATAATAAACAGGTGAATAAAGCATCATTGCTGAGGGACAGGTTAGAACATATGGCACAAATAAAAGTTCTATATACAAATGCACAGAGTGGAAGGGATAAATTGAATGAGCTGCAGGCACATATTCAAATTGGAGATTATGATATAGTAGCCATTACGGAGACATGGCTGCAGGAAGGTCGAGGCTGGGAATTAAATATACCAGGTTATAAGGCTTACAGGATGGATAGGGAAAATGACAGAGGGGATGGAGTAGCATTACTTGAGTAGAAACAAATTATTTTCAATGGTGAGGGAGGATTTGAGAGGAAAGCATCCAATGGAGACCTTATGGGTGGAGCTGAGGAACAGTAAAAGACCTAAAACTGTAACAGGTATTGTGTATAGACCTGCTGGTAGCAGCTCTGAAGTGCAGGAATTAGGCAACGGTAGAGTCATAACAATGAGGGACTTTAACTTTAACATAGATTGGGAGAGGCAGGCAAGCAGCTGTCAGAAAGGTAGTGAATTTCTGGAGTGTGGTCATAGAAACTAGAAGCAGGAATAGGCCATTCGGCCCTTCGAGCCTGCTCCACCATTCATTGTGATCATGGCTGCTTATCGAATTCAATATCCTGATTCTCCCCTTCCCCCCCATATCCCTTGATCTTTTTAGCCCCCAGAGCTATATCTAATTTCTTCTTGAAATCAGACAACACCTTGGCCTCAACTACATTCTGTAGTGATGAATTCCACACATTCACCACACTCTGGGTGAAGAAACTTCCCCTCACCTCAGCTCTAAAAGGTTTCCCCTTATCCTCAAACTATGACCCCAGTTCTGGACTCCCCCACCATTGGGAACGTTCTTTCTGAATCTACATTGTCTAACCCTGTTAGAATTTTATAAGTTTCTATGAAATCCCCTCTCATGCTTCTAAACTCCAGTGAATATAATCCTAACTGACTTAATCTCTCCTCATATGACAGATCTGCCATCTCAGGAATCAGTCTGGTAAACCTTTGCTGTACTCCTCTGTAGCAAGGACATCCTTCCTCAGATAAGGACACCAAAACTACATACAATACTCCAGGCTGGCCTCACCAACATCTTATACAATTGCAGCAAAACATCACTATCCCTATGCTCAAATCCTCTTGCTATGAAGGCCAGCATATCATTTGCCTTCTTTCCTACCTGCTATACCTGCGCACTTACTTTGAGCAGCTGATGCACGAGGACACCAAAGTCTCACTGAGTATCCACCTCTCTCAATTTACATCAAGTCAAGTAATAATCTGTCTTCCTGTTATTGCGACCAAAGCGGATAACCTCACATTCATCCACATTATTCTGCATCTATCATACATATGCCCACGCACTCAGCCTGTCCAAATCACGCTGAAGCATCTCTGCATCCTCCTCACAGCCCACCCTCCCACCCAAGTTTATATCATCTGCAAATTTGGAGATAATACATTCAGTTCCCTCTTCCAAATCATTAATATATAATGTGAACAGCTGGGGTCCTAGCACAGATCCCTGCGGAATCCCACTAGTCACTGACTGCCAATAAGGAAAAGATCCATTTATGCCAACTCTGCTTCCTATCTGCTAACCAGCTTTCTAACCATCTCAAGACGTATCTTCAAACCCATGTGCTTTAACTTTACACAGTATTCTGTTGTGCGAGACCTTGTCGAAAGCCTTCTGAAAGCCTAAATAAACCACATCCACTGGTTCTCCTCGGTCAACTCTATTAGTTACATCCTCAAAGAATTCCAATAGATTCGTCAAGCACGATTTCCCTTTTGTAAATCCATGCTGACTTTGTCTGATTATACCACTGCCTTCCAAGTGCTGTGTTATGAAATCCTTGAGACTCCAGCAACTTCCCCAGAACTGACACTAAGCTCATAGGTCTATAGTTTCCTGTTTCCTCTCGAACTCCCTTTTTGAATAGTGGGCTTACATTAGCTACCCTCAAATCTGTAGAAACCAGTCCAGAGCCCAAAGAATTTTGGAAAATAACCATCTACTATTTCCAGGGCCACTTCCTTAAGTACTCTGGGATGAAGATTATCAGGACCTGGTGATTTATCCACCTCCAATCCCATCAATTTCCCGGGAGTGTCCGGGATAATTTCCTACAGCAACGTGTTCTTGATGCAACAAAGGGACAAGTAATATTGGATTTAGTAATAAATGATGAGCCAGATTTAATTAGTAAAAACTGCCTGCCTAATAAACTGGAGATCCTTGGTTTAAATCCCAGCAAAGCTTTGTTCCATTTGAATTGATCTGTGTAATTGAGCACTTCCTCCATAACAGGACAAAGTCTGTTTCAGGGCAGCATAGTGGCACAGTTGTTAGCACTGAAGCCTCACAGTGCCAGGGACCCAGGTTCGATTCCAACTTTGGGTAACTGTCTGTGCGGAGTTTGCACATTCTCCCCATGATGTCTGCGTGGGTTTCCTGCAGGTGCTCTGGCTTCCTCCCACAGTCCAATGATGCACCGGTTAGGTGGACTGGCCATGGTAAATTGCCCCTTAGTGTCCAAAGATGTGTAGGTTAGGTGGATTAGCCACAGTAACTGCATGGGGTTACAGGGATAGGGTGAAAGGAGGGCCTGGGTAAGATGCTCTCCTGGAAAGTTGATGGAGGCTCGATGGGCACGTTGGCACTGTAGGGATTCTATTCTATTCGATTCTTGCCTAATTGTGCAGGACATTTATCAAATAGTGATCATAACATGATCGAGTTCAATATAGTGTTTGAAAGCGAAAAACACGAATCAGCTACTAGTATTTTAGATTGAGATAAGGCCAACTTAAAGGAGATGAGACAGAGGCTGTTCACAGTAATCTGGGAAAATCTGCTAAGGGGTAAAACAACTGAAGAACAGTAGAGGATATGTAAAGAAACATTTAACACAATACAGAGCCAGTACATGCTGCTGAGAAGGAAAAGCTCCACTTCACAGGAAAAAATGCCCCAGACAAATTAAAAAAGGGACAGCATTAAACTAAAAGGAAGAGCTTATAAAAAGCAAAAAACAGCACAGATCCTATTGAATGGGAAAGATACAAAGACCAGCAGAGGGCCACAAAGGGGCTTATAAGAGCTACTAAAAGGAATTATGAAAGAAAACTTGCAAACGACATCAAGATCAATAAGAAAAAAAATTATAGTTACATAAAAGGAAAGAGGGTAGTCAGGAGCAATGTTGGCCCACTAAAGACTGCAAGTGGTCTTAAAGACTGTAAGTGACTGCAAGTGTAAAGATTGTTAATGACTATGTGAAAATGGCAGACATGTTAAATAGCTACTTTGCCTCTGTACTTACATAGCTTGCCTGAAGTCCCGAGAAAATTAATAGTGGATCGAGGACAGAGATTAAATACAATTCATGTAAGTAAAACATCGATAATGAAGAAATTAACGGAGCTAAAGAGCGTCAAATCCCTATGGCAGTTTCCATTCAAGGGTGTTAAAGAAAGAAAGGGATGCCCTAACTACAATTTTTTCAGATTTCCCTAGATTCAGAAGCTCTTGCCCCTGGATTGGAAAGTTGCAGATGGACAAAAGAGGATAGCCAGGGATTAAAGACCAGTTAGCCTAATATCTGTGGTGGGGAAATTATTGAAGTCTAAAATAAAGGATAGGATAACTGAACACCTCAGAAATTTTCAATTAATCAGAGTGAGCCAGCATGGATTGGTGACGGGTCGGCCAAGTCTGACAAGTCTCATTTAATCTTTTTTAAGAGCTGACTAAGGTAGTGGATAGGGGAATGTCTATGGATGTTGGTTATATGGACTTCCAGAAGACTTTTGATGAAGTCCCACATTAGAGACTGTTAACAAAGATAGAAGCCCAGAGAATTGAGGGCAAATTACTGGGAAATTAGTTGAGTGGCAGGTGACAGAAAGTAGGGATAATGGGAAGGTACTCAAATTGATGGAATGTGATTATAGTGGTGTCCCACAAGAAACTGTGTTGGAGCTTCAATTCCGCACATTATTTATTGACTTGGCACACAAACTCATATATCTAAATTTGCTGATAACACAAAGTTATGCTGCATTGTGGACAGTGTAGATGATAGCATAAAATTACAAAGAGATATTGATTAACGAGGTGAATGCGAAAAACTGTGGCAGATGGATTTAGAACTAAGCAAGTGTAAGGTTTGGACCAAAAAAGGATAGAGACGAGTACTTGCTAGATGGTATGAAGTTAAAAACAGTAGATATCCAAAGCGACTTGGGGGTTCAGGTGCCAAGATCTTTAAAATGCCGCGTACAGGTGCAGAAAATAATCAAGAAGGCTAATGGAATGTTGGCCTTTATATCGAGAGGACTGAAAAAAAAGGATGCAGAAGTTATGCTGCAGCTACAGGAACCCCTGATTAGACTCCACTTGGAGTACTGTGAGCAGATCTGGGCACCACTCCTTCAGAAGAATATATTGGCCTTGGAAGGGATGCAACGTAGGTTTACAAGAATGATACCAGGACTTCAGGGACTTTACAATGAGGAGAGATTGTACAAATTAGACCTGTTTTCTTTAGAATTTAGAAGGTTATCAAAGTCTTCAAGACATTAACAGGAAAAGACAGGGTGGATAGAGATAAACTATTTCCACTGGTTGGAGATTCTAGGACTAGGGGGCACAGTCTAAAAATTAGGGCCAGACCATTCAGGAGAGATGTTGGGAAGCACTTCTACACACAAAGGGTGGTAGAGGTCTGGGACTCTCTTCCACAAATGGCAGTGGATGTGAGATCAGCTATCATCTTTAAATCTGAGACAGATAAATTGTTGTTAAGCAAAGGTGTTAGGGGATACGGGCCAAAGGCAGCTATGTGGAGTTAGGCCACAGATCAGCCGTGATCTCATTAAATGGCGGAACAGACTTGATGGGCTGAATGGCCTATTCCTGTTCCGAATTCCGCATCGTAGGAGTCGCGGTTTGGTTGTGATATTAAACTTCGGCCCATTGTGTCCATTCAGAGATACATAAAATACCCCACAACGCTATTCAAAAAGAGCAGGAGCATTTCCAGTGTCTTGGTCAATATTCATCCTTCACCCAACAACAATTTAAAAAAAGGTTTAGTGGTTATTAATTTAATTTGTTGTTTATGGGACCTTGCAGTGCAAAGAAAGGCAAATGTACTTGCTTGTGTACCTATATTAGCTAAACTTTAAAATAACTTGTTGGACGTGAAGTACTTTGGGATATCCTGAAAATATGATAAGCCACTATGAATGGAAATTCTTTGTGCAGGTTTAAAGCATGAGGTAGAAATTCCGATGGAAATTATGCAATCTGTGTGGGATAGAGCTTTCTAGTGTTGCTTTGGCTACACAATGACATTACCCCAATTCTTGGGCAAAGGGCCATCTTCACATTGAAGGCAGGCGCTTCAGTCAGTAATGGCACCATCAGGGTGCCCTCTCCTATTACATTGCTGGATTTCATAGCAACTCTTGGCTCCTTCAGCTGGATTCCAACATGTTGCTGCGTTTGAAACACTTGCTGCATTCTGGTCCTGTGGAAAGACTCACTGGATTGGCGATTGTGGTCAGCATCTGGCAGTGGACAGAGGAGGCACTCATAGCCAACTCTACAACCACATCCCCACCACATGTCAGAATTTGTTGTGCCTTAAATAACGAGGTGGGAATTCCAACTTCCATTACCTCCACTGACTCCATTTTCAAATGTCTCCCCACAAAGTTGTGGTATTTCTTGGCTCAAATGCTTATCCTACCCTATTATCATATCATAAAAATGATCACTAAAGAAAAATCATGACACTGTTCCACATACACTTTGTTATTTTTGTTGCTAAGAAATAATTCATTGTGGGGCCAGAATTCAAGGGCAGGATTCTCCGATCTCGTCCCTTCCTGCCCCACTGCCAGTGTGAACGGAGAATTTTGTGCCCAGCCAAAACTCCATTCACTGCAGTGGCACCGGAGAATCCCAGCAGTGGATGAGGTCGAAGGTTTCATAAGAACATAAGAACATAAGAAATAGGAGCAGGAGTAGGCCATCTAGCCCCTCGAGCCTGCCCCGCCATTCAATAAGATCATGGCTGATCTGACGTGGATCAGTACCACTTACCCGCCTGATCCCCATAACCCTTAATTCCCTTACCGATCAGGAATCCATCCATCCGCGCTTTAAACATATTCAGCGAGGTAGCCTCCACCACCTCAGTGGGCAGAGAATTCCAGAGATTCACCACCCTCTGGGAGAAGAAGTTCCTCCTCAACTCTGTCTTAAACCGACCCCCCTTTATTTTGAGGCTGTGTCCTCTAGTTTTAACTTCCTTACTAAGTGGAAAGAATCTCTCCGCCTCCACCCTATCCAGCCCCCGCATTATCTTATAAGTCTCCATAAGATCCCCCCTCATCCTTCTAAACTCCAACGAGTACAAACCCAATCTCCTCAGCCTCTCCTCATAATCCAAACCCCTCATCTCCGGTATCAACCTGGTGAACCTTCTCTGCACTCCCTCCAATGCCAATATATCCTTCCTCATATAAGGGGACCAATACTGCACACAGTATTCCAGCTGCGGCCTCACCAGTGCCCTGTACAGGTGCATCAAGACATCCCTGCTTTTATATTCTATCCCCCTCGCGATATAGGCCAACATCCCATTTGCCTTCTTGATCACCTGTTGTACCTGCAGACTGGGCTTTTGCGTCTCATGCACAAGGACCTCCAGGTCCCTTTGCACGGTAGCATGTTTTAATTTGTTTCCATTGAGATAGTAATCCCATTTATTATTATTTCCTCCAAAGTGTATAACCTCGCATTTATCAACGTTATACTCCATTTGCCATATCCTCGCCCACTCACTCAGCCTGTCCAAATCTCTCTGCAGATCTTCTCCGTCCTCCACACGATTCACTTTTCCACTTATCTTTGTGGTTTCTGGTGCAAGAGTAGCACCTTTGATGTCAGGTTTCATCCAATGCAATACATCATACACAACTGTCCTATTAGGCGGGTTTCTGGGTTTTATCTTAAGTTAATTTGATTAACATAATGCAAAAACTTTTACAATATATAAATCTTGAATTCTTTCATGGAATGTGGGCATCTTTGGCAAGACCAACATTTATTACCCATCCCTAATTGCCCGTGAATTGAATGGCTAGCATGGCCACTTCAAGGGGCAGTTCAGAGTCAACCACATTGCTGTGGATCTGCAGTTACATGTAGGCCAGACTGGGTAAGGATGGTAGATTCCCTTCCCCAAAGGACATTAGTGAACCAGGTGTGTTTTTACAACAATCAACAGTTTCACAGTCACTATTACTGAGACTAGCTTTCAATTCCAGATTTTTTTATTAACTGGATTCAAGTTCCACCAATTGCCATGGTGGGATTTGAACCATTTCCCCAGAACATTAACCTGGGCCTCTGGTTTACTAGTCCAGTTAAATTACTACTACACCACTGTCTCCCAAATAATATGCAAATACTGGGATTCTCTAAACTCCTAAGAGATCATTTGATAATAGATGCCATAAACCTTAGTGCATCCTTTATAAATCTTTATAAAAATTGCAATATTTGCCTTAGAACCAGAAGACCAATACTGTTCAGTAAAATGCTGTAGTTTGAATATTTTTGGTCAAACTAAATCACAACACAGGTTCATATGAAGGATGTTAGCTTAATTTAAGTGCATCATTTTATAATATCAGTCTAGTGTCCTGCCATTACACCATCTGCTTTCTTCCTAAATGATTCCTAAGTCATCATCCTTCACACATTAATGATCGCCGAAGCATTCTCAATTGGGACTTCTACTCCCAAACCGTAGTCGTTTCATTCTATTTCAACCCTTCTCCCAATATTCAGCTACCAAACACTAACATTCTTTGCAAAACACTGCAATAAGGAGAGAGACGAGACACAAACTAAACACACAACGCGAGTATCAGCAAGAGAGAGATATCAACCCCCGCATCTCTGATTTTTTGGAAATGTATTCCTTTGCAGGATGTGGGTGTCACTGGTTAGGTTGGCATTCATTGCCCATCCCTAATTAGCCTCGAAGGTAATGTTGAGTTGCTTTCTTGAATGTCTGCAGTCAATATGGTGTAGGTACACCCACAGGATTGTCAGGAAGGAAATGAATCACTGAGTGATTTCTTCCTCCTCTCCAACACACCACCTCTCATCCTTCCTGCTTTTCTATCAATGATTACCAATATTAGGCATATCCAACCATTTCAATCTAATACACAGATAATTAAAATTCTTCCAAGTTCCTTTTTTTATTCTAACTTACTTATTTAATTCATGACACACAAATTGGTTATTGATTTTTCTTGCACATATTCAAAGAGGTAACCACTGACAAGTCCTTATTTTTGTTGCCCTTAAATAAATAACTGAAGAACTCCAAATACTTTTTAAAAAAACTTGATGTGAAATGATTTCCCACTGATGGGTTGGTTTTCTCTCCTTTTCCAACCCGTCAGATTGGTCTGAAACCTCCAGGAATCTAAATTAATCTCCAGGAAACTGCTGAAAGCAATCCAGGTGAAAAACCAATTAGACTCATGGGCCCTGATTTTACCGGCATGGCCGCCCGAGGCTCGTAAGATCGTGCCTGAGGCCAATGGGGAATGCCGTTCTGCGGCCGTGCCTGTAAAATCAGGGCCATAGAACAATTTACGGAACAGAAGGTGGCCACTTGCCCCATCGATTTCATGCCAGCTCCCTATGGAACAATCCACTAAGTGCCACTCCAAAGTAATATTTTATAAATTTTTGAACATTTCCATTTATCAGTTATAATGCTGATGTGAAAAAAGGCTGTTACAATAATATTCAAGAATCGTCTAATTGAGCAATTCCAATTCACTTTCCAATTGATGTAGGAAGGCAGGATGCCAGGAAGATGGATGTGTTGGGCTTCAGTATAGGGGTATGGTAATCAGCGGCAGGTGGTCATGCGATGAAGTCTCCAGGAATGCACTGAATCGGTGCCGACAACCAATTCATTGCCCCATTTTGTTATGTGGTCATGATTTTCGGGGAGGCCTCCGTTGAAGCAATCATTGCTCCCATTGGAGATGGACGAAAGCTTCATGACTGTTTGAAGGAGTGAGTCAGACACTGATCCCCGGCATAAACCTGACAGAGGACAAGGTCTCAGGCTAACCTGCAGTGGGAGAGTTTTTAGAAGCTAGGCCCACCCATTTTCAAGGTATGTGCATTTAACCTTTTGTTTTTAATTTGTTCAAGGGATGTGGCAAAGCTGGCATTTGTTGACCATCCCTTAATGCCCTTAAGGTAGTGGTGAGCTGCCTTCATGAACCACTGCAGTCCATGTGCTGTAGGTAGAGTCCTGTTAGAGTGGTGGATCTTGGATTTTGACCTAGTGAAGTAAAGGAACGGAATGGCAATTTAATTCTAGATCAGGATGATGAGTGACTTTGAAGTGGTTGCATCCCATGCATTCTGCTGCACTTATGGTGGTAAGTGTCACAGATTTGGAAGGTGCTATGGAAAGAGATTTGGCAATTTGATGCAGTGCATCATATATGGTAGAGACTGCTGCTGTTGTGTGACGTGAGTGTGCCTTTAAGAAATGTTCTTTTCTAAATCATGTTCCCTTTAGTTTAACAGCTTTGGCTTTATTATTGTTGCTGAGTTATCTGCTAAAAGTCTTTTATTGCTGCTTCAATGGTTTAAATGGGGTCTTATTTATTTTTAATCTGGACTTAATGCATTGACTTGGAATTTACGACTGGGTGGCAGGTCATGTGTTTTGGACAGTTTCTTTCATAATGAATTCAAGGTTTCACTGTCAGTTTGATTGCTGGCTGCTGTTTTATTTAGGTGTTTGGACATCAGATTGAAAAGCAGTGCTTCTGTTTTTCTCTCTCCCTGGTATTGGAAATTCTGCTGGCTCGCTGGAAGCAAGACTTCTTGCCTTCCTGGAGTGAAAATTCTGCTGTTGGTGGTTTGCTTGTAAGTAATTAGAGTCTCTCTCTCTGGTGTTTTGGGAAGCTGTTCTGACTTCAAGCTTGTCTGTGTGTATCAAGAGATACATCCAACCAAGGGATTAAGTTCCAGCATCACATGAGCATTTGTATTTTCTGTGCTAAACCTCTGGCAAGAGTTTTGTTTATGGGATTTGTTTGGTTGGAACATATTTAGCTGTTAAGGGTTATACAATATCATGGGTTTTTTTTTCCTGGTTTATAATTGGTAAAAGTTATTGCCAATTCTCTTTCTATACATGTTAACTGTATTCTTAAATAAACTTTGTTTGATAAAAGCTCCCTAGTGGGTCAGTTGAATCATACCTGTAGTGAAACATCTCATGCTTACCCTAGCCAAATTCAAATTGCAAAACTTATGGTCCAAGCGGACATCATAAAACACTTTGGAGTTTCTGACCTGAATTATAACAGTTGTCGGCCGTTGATGAAAGTTGCAGATATTTAAGTGGGGTGCCAATCAAGCGGGTTGCTTTTTTCTGGATGGTGCGAAGCTTTTTGAGTGTTTGAGTGTTGGAGCAGCACTCACCCAGACAAGTGGAAAGTATTCCAGCTCACTCCTGACTTGTGCCTTGTAGTTGGACAGATCTGGAAAGCTAGGAGCTGCTTCCTGAAGAAGCAGTGTTCCACCTGAGTGGTCGCACTGTCAATTCATTAGAATTACATGGATCAGACACTGATTATGGAGCAGTATTTGCAATGCAAAGGTCTTTGGCCTGGAGTGCCTCTCCCTGCCAGTTACAAAGAGGTGACAGGGTCTTAGTGTGAAAATACACCAGGTTGCGGAAATGCAAATAATTAGAGCACAATAATGTGCTGAATTCAATGAAACCACAATACAGCATACATTTAACACAACTTATTTACTTCCTATTAATTAATGTCAAGGCTTCTTTAGCTTTGAGATTAAGTATATGTATGTCTTTATTAATGGTTCTCCAAAATAATTAATCACCCTGGGTGATATGTAGGTACATCAATCCACAAGGAAGCAGCATTTAAACTGATCACAAGTTATTTGTTGAAATTGACAATTGCAGCAAATATCAAATATTACTGTTGCTGCAATAGAACTGAGAAATGCAAGTTAAGGTTTTTCAATTTAATTTATACAACGAGGAAAATACTGCAGATGTTGGGTATTGGAAGTAAAATGCTAGAAACATTCAGCAGGTCTGGCAACATCTGTGGAGACAGAAGCATAGGGTTAATCTCTGACCTTTCATGGAAGATGCTGACTGACCAACTGATTGTTTGCAGCATTCTCTGCTTTCATTCCATGTTCAATTTACCCCATCAGTTGCTTTACCCATATTTTCATCTCCTGAATCATTGCAATGTTTCCCCAATCCTCCAAGGTAATAAATGGCAATATCAATCTATTCCACCTCACACCCCCATTGTGTAACCATAGTCTCAGATGCACAGGCACCATCATGCTTGGCGTAGTACTTGATAATCTGTCTCCGTACTTATCTTTGGAACCTTTAAACCTGCTTCTAATCAAATATTTATCTAGCTCTTTTGAAAAAGAGTCGATCAACATGACATTAACTGCTGTTGCTGCTAGTTTGCTTCACACCGTCATTGTTCTGTAGTGAGAACAGATTCTAATCTCGACCTTCTCTTTAAGGCCAGTTTGAACTCTGCCCTCTAGCTCTGCATGTGGAAGTTCTGCATCCAGTCTGATGTTCGTGCCCAATTTGCATTCAGTCCAACTCAAAGCCAAATGTTCCCTGGTTTTCCGTAAGACCATAAGATGACTCTCAGCTTTGTTTTTAAAAGAAACTTTTGCGCATCTTCAATGTCCCTCCTCCAATGAAAATAAATAAATTCATTACTTTGAATATTCAAAAAACAGTAGCTGTTTTCCTCAGATTCTACGCTGTTACGTGAAGTCACAGCTGTCCTGAGTGCCAGTTCAGGATAAAATGAGCCAGCTTTTTTTGCCTCCATTTGTTTATTCGGGGAATGTGGGATTCACCGGCTAGGCCAGCATTTATTGCCCATCCGTAATTGCTCTAGAAAAAGTGTTGGTGAGCTGCTGCCTTCTTGAAGCATTGCAATCTGTATGGCATAGATACATCCACTGTGCTGTTGGGGGGGAATTCCACGATTTTCATAGAAAATCATAGAAACCCTACAGTACAGAAAGAGGCCATTCAGCCCATCAAGTCTGCACCGACCACAATCCCACCCAGGCCCTACCCCTACATCCCTACATATTTACCCACTAATCCCTCTAACCTACGCACCTCAGGACACTAAGGGCAATTTTTAGCATGGCCAATCAACCTAACCCGCACATCTTTGGACTGTGGGAGGAAACCGGAGCACCCGGAGGAAACCCACGCAGACACAAGGAGAATGTGCAAACTCCACACAGCCAGCGACCCAAGCCGGGAATCGAACCCAGGTCCCTGGAGCTGTGAAGCAACAGTGCTAACCAGTGTGCTACCGTGCCGCCCCAGCGATAGCGAAGGAATGGTGATATATTTCCAAGTCAGTATGGTGAGTGACTTGAAAGGGAACCTCAAGGTGGTGGAGTTCCCATGTACTGCTGCCCTTATCCTTCTAGATGGTACAGGTCGTGGGTTTGGAAGGTGCTGTTGAAGGAGCCTCGGTGAGTTGCTGTAGTGCATCTTGTAGATCGTACACACTGCTGCCACTGTGCGTTGGTGGTAAAAGGAGTGAAAGTTTAAGGATGGGGTGCCAATCAAGTGGGTTGCTTTGTCTTGGATTATTATTGGAGCTGCATTCATCCCGGTAAATGGGAAGTATTCCTTCATACTCCTCGACTTATAGATGTTGGACAGGCCACAGGAAGTTAGGAGGCGAGTTACTCCCACAAAATTCCAAGCCATGTCCTCATTTCCTGGTCCGAGGCCAATTCCTGCCCTCGTGTCCCAATTTTAGCATGAAAATAAGAGACAGACACTGTAGAAGATCAAGAACATAGTGGGAATGTTGAGTACCTGCAATGCTTTGTAGCATAGTAGCTAAATCTCCTAGTTTCCCCCAATTAATTTGACCAAGAGCACAGACTTTCATTTTAATCTTCAAACTTCAGCTATTTTTATTTGCTTTTTCTCCTCCTCCCCTTACTGCCTTCTGAGGGAATGCTTCTTTCTCTCAATGAAGATTCCAGGAGGGAAAACTAATTTTCAAAATCTGGCTCAGAGCGCTGTGTGACAGACTGCTTGGATGAGCACAAATGAGGTCTCTTTGACCTTCTGGTTTTAGCATTTGCATTATTTGCCTTGTTTTTATTTTCAATAACTAACTCGTAAGCATCACCAGGAGATCACAGCAAGCTATTCCAACAAGTAAAGTAAATTGCAGAAAATGCCTTCCATTGATTTTTATTGAATAGGGTACAACTTTCCACTATCGCCTGAAGAATAACCAATTGTTCACAATAACCTCGGTTCTAAAGCAAAGCAATTTAAAATGATTGTTCAGCTCAAAGGCAGAATGTGAAGAGATTTGATGTGGGCTGCTAAGGGTTATTTTGGAAACATTCAAAATTTCAAACCAATTCAAGCCCTTTTTATTTAGCTTTGCCCATGCCTTTGTCAAGGGACACATGGGCATTTTGACTTGCTTAGTTCTGTTTGTACAGGCAAGACAATGAACAAAGAACAGTACAGCACAGGAACAGGCCCTTTGGTGCAAAAATTCTGCCTCTCTAATCTAATATTTTCTTGCCTCTATATGGTCCATATCCCTCTATTCCCTGCCTATTTATGTATCTATCCAGATGTCTCATGAACATTGTTATAGAATCTGCCTGCACCACCTCCTCCGGCAGCGCGTTCCAGGCATTCGCCATCCTATATGTGAAAAACATGCCCTGACATCTTTTTTAAACTTTCCCCCTCTCGCTCAACCTATGCTTCTGAGTGATTGACCCTTTGACCCTGGGAAAAAGACTCTGACTATCCATTCTATCCAAGCCTGTTATAATCTTGTAAACCTCTATTAGATCCCCCCTCATCTTCCGATGCTCCAATGAAAACAATCCAAGTTTGTTCAACCTTCCTTCATAGTCCATATCCTCCAAACTAGGCAACATCCTGCTAAATCTCTTCTGCACCTTTTCCAATGCATCAACATCCTTCCGGTAGTGTGGTGACCAGAATTGTGCACAATACTCTAAATGTGGCCTAATCAAAGTCTTATACAGCTGCAACATGATTTTCCAATTCCTGTACTCAACACCCTGACCGATGAAGGCCAGCATGCCCTACGCCTTCTTGACCACCTTGTCCACCTGAGTTGCCACCTTCAAGGAACTGTGGATTTGCATGCCTAGATCCCTCTGTATGCTAATATTTCGAAGGGCTCTACCATTAACTGCTGCAGTAGAGCTTCCAAATCACATCACCTCATATTTGTCTGGGTTAAATTCCATTTCCATCTTTCGGCCCAGGTCTCCAGCCAATTTAGACCCTACCGTATCCTCTGACAATCCTCATTAACCGCTACTCCGCAAATTTTTGTATTACCTGCACATTTACTAATCAGACCACCTACATTTTCCTCCAAATCATTTATATATATATATATTACAAACAACAAAGGCTCCAGCACTGATCCTCGTGGAACATCACTTGTCACAGACCTCCTGTTAGAAAAGTACCCCTCCACTGCTTTCTATGCCCAAACCAGTCTTTTATCCATCTTACCAGCTCACCTCGGATCCCACATGACTTCACCTTTTGTATCAGCCTGCTAGAAGGAACCTTATCGAAAGCTTTACTAAAGTCCATGTATACAACATCCACTGCTCTGCCCTGGTCAATTTTTCTTGTCACTTCCTCAAAGAACTCAATCAAGTTTGACAGACACAACCTCCCCTTCACAAAACCATGCTGCCTATCGCTAATAAGCCTATTCTCTTCCAAATGTGAGTACATCCTGTTCCTAAGAATCTTCTCCAATAATTTCCCCACCACTGATGTAAGGCTCACAGGCCTCTAATTTCCCGGATTGTCTCGTCTGCCCTTCTTAAACAGAGGAACATTAAAATGAGCTTCCTGTGGTCCCACGGCGTGCTTCATGCCATTGTACCAGCAAGTGGCCAGTAAGACCGGAACTCAGAAATTCACGCTCTCTGGATTCTGAGTGCTGCCATTTCCGCAGACTGAGTGTGCAGGCTCAACATCGCTCCCGATGATTCCTTTAGGTAGTGAATTGTTACTTGAGATATAAAAAGGATCAATGTTTGATCTTTTTGTGTGCTTTTCCTTTCCTTTCCCCCTTAAACTAATCCAGGGTTGAGTACAGGTCCAGGGAAATGGCGTCTGCTGTGGCCCTGCTGCGGCAGTAGGCAAACTGTAGTGGATCCAGGTAGTCCAGGAGGCTGGAATTGATTCGTGCCATGACTAACCTTTCAACGAACTTCATAATGATGGATGTCAGAGCCACTGGCCGATAGTCATTAAGGCACGCTGCTTGGTTTTTCTTAAGTATCGGGATGATGGTTGTCTTCTTGAAGCAGATAGGGACCTTAGATTGTTGTAAAGAAAGGTTGAAGATGTTTGTGGATACCTCTGCCAGCTGATCCATGCAGGATCTGAGTGCACCTCCGGGTACCCCATCTGGGCCAGTCGCTTTCCGTGGGTTGACCTTCAAGAAAGCTGCTCTGACATCTGTAATGGTGACCCCAGATACAGGTTCATCCAGGGCTTCCAGGATGGAGGGCATGCTCTCGCTGATCTCTTGCTCAAAACGAGTGTAGAATGCATTGAGCTCATCAGGGAGAGGTGCATTGGAGCCGGCGATTTTACATGCCTTCATCTTGTAGCCTGTTATGTCTTGCAGACCTTGCCATAGTCGGCGGGGGTCGGTGTGGCTCGCCTGGGACTCTAGCTTGGTTCAGTATTGTCTTTTGGCATCTTTGATGGATCTCCTTAGATCGTATCTGGCTTTCTTGTATAGGTCAACGTCGCCTGACTTGAACGCCTCAGACCTAGACTTCAGCAAGCAGCGGATATCCTTGTTCATCCACGGTTTCCGGTTGGGGAACACACAGATTTGCTTCTTTGGCACACAGTCTTCTACACACTTACTAATGAAGTCAGTTACTGTAGTGGCGTACTCATTCAGGCTGGTCGCAACAAGATCACCTATATCAGACTCCTATTTATTGACTATAGTTCAGCCTTCAACACTATCATTCCCACGAAACTCATCTCCAAACTCCGTAGCCTGGGCCTCGGCACCTCCCTCCGCAACTGGATCCTGAGCTTCCTAACTCACAGACCACAATCAGTAAGGATAGGCAACAACATCTCCTCCACGATCATCCTCAACACCGGTGCGCCACAAGGCTGTGTTCTAAGCCCCCTACTATACTCCTTATACACCTATGACTGTGTGGCCAAATTCCCCTCCAGTTCGATTTTCAAGTTTGCTGACGACACCACCGTAGTGGGTCAGATCTCAAACAATGACAAGACAGAGTACAGGAATGAGATAGAGAACCTGGTGAGCTGGTGTGGCAACAATAATCTCTCCCTCAATGTCAACAAAACGAAGGAGTTTGTCATCGACTTCAGGAAGCGTAAAGGAGAACATGCCCCTGTCTACATCAATAGGGACCAAGTAGAAAGGGTCGAGAGCTTCAAGTTTTTAGGTGTCCAGATCACCAACAACCTGTCCTGGTCCCCCCATGCCGACATTATTGTTAAGAAAGCCCACCAATGCCTCTACTTTCTCAGAAGACTGAGGAAATTTGGCATGTCAGCTACAGCTCTCACCAACAGATGCACCATAGAAAGCATTCTTTCTGGTTGTATCACAGCTTGGTATGGCTCCTGTTCTGTCCAAGACCGCAAGGAACTACAAAAGGTCGTGAATGTAGCCCAATCCATCACGCAAACCAGCCTCCCATCCACTGACTCTGCCTACACTTCCCGCTGCCTTGGCAAAGCAGCCAACATAATTAAGGACCCCACGCACCCTGGACATTTTCTCTTCCACCTTCTTTCTTCGGGAAAAAGGTACAAAAGTCTGAGGTCACGTACCAACCAACTCAAGAACAGCTTATTCCTTTTGAATGGACTTACCTTGCATTAATTCATAGAATCATAGAATCATAGAAACCCTACAGTGCAGAAGGAGGCCATTTGGCCCATCGAGTCTGCACCGACCACAATCCCACCCAGGCCCTACCCCCACATATTTACCCGCTAATCCCTCTAACCTACACATCTCAGGACTCTAAGGGGCAATTTTTAACCTGGCCAATCAACCTAACCCGCACATCTTTGGACTGTGGGAGGAAACTGGAGCACCCGGAGGAAACCCACGCAGACACGAGGAGAATGTGTAAACTCCACACAGACAGTGATCTTTCTCTACGCCTTAGCTATGTCTGTAACATACATTCTGCACTCTTTCGTTTCCTTCTCTATGAATGGTATGTTTTGTCTATATAGCACGCAAGAAACAATACTTTTCACTGTATGTTAATACATGTGACAATAATAAATCAAATCAAATATACATTCTTTCTCTATTTGTCCTCTTTACTTGTCGTGACTCTAGTTCACCCTCCTTCTCCGTTGTTCCGGTTTCTTTTCCAATCCTCAAATCTCATTAGTAAGGAGGTGGATTGTTGACTCTATCATTTGCTCAGGTCTCCAAATGTCCTGCTCCTCTTGTCAGTTTGTATTTTTGGGATAAATTATGGCACCAAAAGTTATGAGCTACAAGGTGCAGGAAAACATCCAACTATTTGTTTGCATTGCTAGATGCCTCAGGGTAGCAAGATGCAGCCCTTATGATGAAAATGTTCTTACCTAATTGTTTACATCATAACTGAGCCATGAGAATCAGCAGAATGCAAGCCAGGTGATTGATATGCAAGTTTATCAGTTGCCTTCAGCACTAATCCAATTATGTCTCAACAAGACATTGACTGGTTAAATGAGAACTAAGTAAGATGTGGACCTTTATTTGGTCAAGGCAGTGCAAGGTCAAGGTGTTACTTCGTGTCAATAAAATTGGGCTTGCATCCTAATGGATTTAAGCATAACTGGCATAAGGAATGCATTTAACCTCTCCTCCACATCAATTTATCAAAAATGTAAATGCAACCTCTACATCAGAACAGTTGCAATGTTTTTCATTTGATATCTAATGATTCAAAGGAGGATAGGTATGCATCAAATGACCAGAGTGGCATGGTGGCATTCTTGTTAGCATTGCTGCCTCACAGTGCCAGGGACCCAGGTTCAATTCCGGCCTTGGGTCACTGTCTGTGTGAAGTTTGCACTTTTTCCCCCGTGTCTGCGTGGGTTTCCTCAGGGTGCTCCAGTTTCCTCCCACAGTCCAAAGATGTGCGGGTTAGGTTGATTGGCCATACTAAATTAACCCTAGTGTCAGGAGGATGAGCAGGGGTTACGGGAATAGTACCTCATGGGATTGTGCTCAGAACAAACTCGATGGCCCAAATGGGGTAGGAAGTAGTTCTGTACTGCAGGGATTCTATGACATTAAATTAAATGCTCGCCAGCAACCCAACAATTGTCCAGCTATGTACCAATCACAGTTATTACTGGCTAGATTCAGAATCCAAACATCCACACTATTTGAGTGCACCAACTAAGAATGTTCCTTCACAAAACGTTTCTCCTGATTGGACTCAGCTATTTACAGAGGAATGGATAAGGGTTGAAAAGAGATCCACTGCTTTCTCTTGTTAGAAAAATAAAGGTAGCTTTAAGGGATTTATATTTATACTGGTAAACATTAGAAATAAGGTATAGTTCTAAGTGAGTTCAATTTACTGTTTCTATGCAAGGAAGGGCAAAACCTCTAGTTAGATTCAAGCTGGACAAAGGTGTTTGTACATGTAGGGGTTGGTTCAGTTGCAACTGTGTTTCTATTGGCTTAGAGGGGGTTATGGCATGAAGACATAGAGGCTGGCAGAATTAGCAGTTGTAGCTTAGCAACTTGGGGCTTTTTAAGGTAGGAAGTAGTTTTGTTCTTAGTTCAACTAGAAGCCAGGGCAGTTGGAGGCAGGACACCGGGGAGCAAATATCTCTCAACTCAGCCAGAGGAAAGACTGGACAGTACAAGATTGCTGCAAAGAGGCAGACTTCCCAAAGAACCAGATACATCCAGTTAACTGGTGAACTGGGACAGAGAATATCTTCTGAAGACTGAAATTAAGAGAATAAAGGACAAGGAGAATTCAAGGGAAAAGCAGACCAAGTGTTGTGACTGAAAGAGACAGTTACAATAACCAGAGTTAAAGCGGGAAAGCAGACTTCAGTGGTAATTCAAAGGTTTGATGCCATATACATACAGTCTGGGAATCGATAGATGAATTGTGGACAGTTCATACGACAATTAAGACAACAAAATCTTGAAGGGGGAGTTGAAAATCCTGGAGGCTGGACTCTGTTAAAAGTGGACTGGAAATTTTGTTTAAAATAGTCATTTGGAAAATCTGGACTGGATTTCAGACAGCAAACCACTGATGGAAAACGTTGTGTGAAAGAAGATTTTAAAGCATGTTTCTTTGGGAGTTTGGAAACTCTCATGTGACAACATCTGGGGGGGTTCTGAGGAGAAATCCATCGACGCTAACTTGAGTTCAGAGTGGAGTATGTGTTTTGGCACAACCATTCTATATGTTTAAAGGGACATTTTATACAGAGACTATTGTAGCTTAAGTTTTGCCTTGTAATCTGTTATTAACCTTAAATTCTGTGCATATTTGTGACGCTAGGGAGGAAGTAAAGGAGTACTGTATTATAATCTAATCCTTCCACATTTTATTCAAAAGTAAAAGTTACGATCTTTTGAGCAAGGGTTCCATTCTAGGATATTCCTGTCCAGTTATAACACTAACCAGGATTGTAACACTCTCTAATTTAGACTTCCTCATCTCTTGCTTTTGATTTTGTTTCTGTTGAAAGTGTGTTGCTGGTTTAGCTGCTGTACTTTAGCATAGCAATGTACCTCTGACCTTGTTGGGGATCAATACTGTATACAGAAATGTACGGAACTGGGAGAGGATCTCACCTAAACTGTCTAAATATTTAAATTAACTACAAACAAATACTGCAAGTATCTGTTATATCCAAAGGAACACTCTCATTTCTGTGGTACTAATTGGCTAGTTTTATTTCCTGGTCAGAATATTCCTGTCAGAGAGTAACAGAAGCAATATGAAAGACCTTGTAATTGCCACAAGGTACATACTCTCATCAAAGGGCTACCTAGCATGCAGTTAACAATATGCATGTACCATGACTATTAATATCAAGGGACCCTTTTTATACTTGCCTGGGCCCACATTTGATTTCTATTCCATGTTCCGTGTCAAACAGGAGAGGTGTGAGATTATCCCCCCATTGAGTGGCAGATGGAGTTCAATGCGGAGAAGTGAGGTGATGCATTTTGATAGGAAGAACATGGAGAGACAATGTTAAATAAAGGGTAAAATTCTTAAACGGGTTGCAGGAGCACAAGGACCTGGGTGCGTGTGAAGATGATCTATGCAGAACAGGTGGAGACAGCAGTTAATACACATAGTTTAAGTTTAATTATTAGTCATAAGTAGGCTTACATTAACACTCCAATGAAGTTACTGTGAAAATCCCCTGGTTGCCACACTCCGGCGCCTGTTCGGGTACACAGAGGGAGAATTTAGCATGGCCAATCCAACTAAACTGCACATCTTTGGACTGTGGGAGGAAACCGGAGCACCCGGAGGAAACCCACGCAGACAAGGGGAGAACATGCAAACATGCAGTGTCTTGGGTTTTATTAATAGGGGCATAAAGTACTTCTGCCGAACTTATACAGGACACTAGTTTGACCTCAGCTGGAATATCATGTACAGGTCTAGGTGCCATATTATAGGAAGGTTGTCAACGCATTGGAGAGAATGCAGAAGAGCATTATAAGAATAGTTCCGGGGATGAGAAACTTCAGTTACGAGGATAGGTTGGAGAAGTTGGGACTGTTCTCCTTGGAGAGAAGGCAGCTAAGAAGAAATTAGATAGAGATGTTCAACATCATGAGGGGGCTGTACAGAGTAGCTGGGGAGAAACTTTTGCCGCTCGTAAAAAGGATCAAGAATGAGAGGGCACAGATTTAAAGTGATTTACAAAAGAAGCAAATGAGGCAAAAAATGTCACACAACCAGAGATTGGGGTCTGAAATGCACTGCCTGGGAGTGTAGTGGAGACTGGTTCAATCGAGGCATTCAAGAGGGCATTAGATGATTACTTGAATAGCAACAATGTGCAGAGGCATGGGGAAAAGGCAGAGGAATGGCGCTAAGTCGTGATGCTCATTTGGAGAGCTGGTGCAGACACAATGGGCCGTAACAATTCTGTGATTCTGAGTCTCACTCCAGAGTCAGATTGGGCCTCAATTTTTAACAAGCATTACAACTTTAGTTGATAGCCAAAGTTGTGGTGTAAATGCGCACTTAAAGACTACTGGAAGTGTTGTGTTTTGCTATGGGTACATACATATGTCCATTAGCCTTTCTTTGTAATGAATAATCGATGGTCTCTTTTCAAAGTGACCTCATCATCAGTGGTCACAGTAACATTCTTGGTTACAGGTGGTTCATTTTTTGCTGTTTCTATGACAGCGATGTTACTTGTATAACAGATCTCTCGATTCCATGCTGCTACCCTGATTTTTCTTTAACAATAAGGGAAAGGTTATATGGTGCCCTGTTGGCCTTCGCTTCACAATAGCTGACACACACATCTGAAAAAAATTAGTCTGAGGTCTGGAAAATGTCAGCAACATCATTATTGGGACCCAGGAGTAAAAAGAAAACTTGAAAGCACGGGACAGAGATTAGCAAGGGGTTTAACCTTCAGGTTGACTAGAAAGTTGCATTTTCTGAGGTTGGATTTCTTTCCACTTTTAATTTGATAAAATGCTTGCCAAGATTGGAATTACACAAGGCACCACTCAGCTTATTTCCCCATCTGCTGCCGGGACTTACATGGGAAAATGCCTTGAACGATGCGTCGTCTCATTGCACAGCCCACCAGTCTCCAACTTACTTAATCTCGCACTAAAATACCAACGTACAGGTTTCCACTCCATTTCCCATTCACTATTGCTTTTGTGAGTCGGGACATAGTTAATGTATCTTCCCCACACTTAAAGATTAAATGGGATCAATGCACACTTTGGTTACATCTATCCAAACATCAAAAGGTGGTTATTAAGGTAAATTTTCCCATCCTTACCCTGCAATAAAGCTCATTTTAAGGACAAGCAGATTTCATTTTGAAGTGCATCACAGATCTCAAATTAAGTCCCCAGAGTCTTTCCTTGTGAATTAAATGGAGCCAGTTCCCTGGAGGTAACAAAATCGCTTACTGATTTGACAATTTGGGTAGAAACCACTGATTGTTCTATTAAAGGTGTGCCGAGAAGCACCTGAGAGTTAAACAAAATTTGCTGCAGAATAATTGCTCAATTTACAGTTACGATGGAAAACAAAAATGACCACTTGATTTTTGTAGCTTCTTTTACATGCTGATGCAATGGAACATCGAAAAATACATAAATAACGAACAGCAAGTTAGCCATTTCTCCAACAAGGTAAAATCAACAAGCTTACCATTAAAATGTATATTACGGATGTATCCCAGGAGGTCGTCTCCATTAATCGGGTCCATCGCAGGGCAGATGCCAGTGTAGCCTGGGCACAAAACTTTGTGCATGTTGTGCAGAGCGTGGGCCATGGCATATACAGCATCAATCACAAATTGAACTTTGCCCTCCTGTTGGTATTGGGAGTGTGTTCCAATCCTCTCCTCTCCTGGGGTAGGGTGACAGGGGATGGAAATTCAACAGCGCAAATTAATTATTACAAAGCTATTACCTAAATGGTCATTAAAATAATATCCTTAGCCTTGAAAGTAATGAGTGATATTAGTGGACAGATTTTTATTAATATGACATTCCTCGGTTCACTTTATTTTAGTAAAAATGTCAAGTCATTTATTGAAATGATTAAGACCTAAAAGAGTAGGCAGGGAATGTAACAAGAAGTCATTAAGCATTAATCCACCATCACTGCTGCCGGAATCTAGTGTTCTATCAAGACTATATTCTAATCACATAAAATGTATCAAATGTTCACATAAAAACTTTGGGGTGGCACAGTGGTTAGCACTGCTGCCTCACAGGGACCCCTCAGGGACCTGGGTTCAATTCCGGCCTTGGGTCACTGTCTGTTTGGAGTTTGCATATTCTCTACGTGTGTGCGTGGGTTTCGTCCAGGTGCTCTGGTTTCCTCCCATAGTCCAAAGATGTGTGGGTTAGGTTGATTAGTCATGATAAATTGTCCCTTAGTGTTAGGGGGATTAGCAGGGTAAATATATGGGGTTATGGGAATAGGGCCTGTGTGGGACTGTGGTCGTTGCAGACTTGATGGGTCGAATGGCCTCCTTCTGCACTGTAGGGATTCTATGTTTACCTAAGGATGCAGTCCATGGCTATATGCAGCAAGACCTGGACAAACTTCAGGTTTGGGCTGATACACGGCAAGCAACATTTGTGCCACACAAGTCCCAGGCAATATCATCTCCAACAAGAGAGAATACAACCATCTCACCTTGACATTCAATGGCATTACCATCGCTGAAACCCCCACCATCAACATCCTAGGGTTACCATTGTCCAGAAACTGAGCTGGATCAGTGGCAGAAATATTGTGGCTCCAGGAGCAGGTCAGAGGTTGGGAATCCTGTGGAGAGTGACTCATCTCCTAATTCCCATGCACCTGGGCCTGTCCACTCCCATGCGCCTGTCCACCATCTACATGGCACAAAGTCGGGAGCGTGATGGAATAATTTCCATTTGCCTGGACGAGTGTAGATCCCTAACACTCAGGAAACTTGATAGCACCCAGGATAAAGCAGTCTGCTAGTTTAGCACCCTATCCACTCCCTCCACCACCAGCAATGTGTACCATCTATAAGATGTGCTGCAGCAACTCACCAAGGCTCTTTTGACAGCACCTTCCAAATCCAAGACCAATACCACCTAACAGGACAAGGGCAGCAGGTGCATGGGAACACTATCATCTGCAAGTTCCCCTCGAAGTCACACACCATCCTGACTTGGAACTATATAATGGCTCCTTCACTGTCACTGGATCAAAATCCTGGAAACCCCTCCCTAATAGCACTGTAGGTGTACCTACACCACATGGACAGCATGGGGCAAAGCCTCAGCCAGTCAACTTGGATCTTGTTTCTCTCTTTTGTGGGGACCACAAATTGGATTCAATAAAAATTTGAAGAAAAAAAATTAAGGTCCACAAGTCTGTAGCATCACAAAGCATCAATAATAACTGTAACTGACAGCTATCATTAATTCCTATGCCTGTAATTCGAAGCAGGAGCATAGAGGAAGTTTTAACAGAATCTAAGGAACAATATCATACTGTCATTCACCATCTTTATCTGGAGGCAATACGTAAGTGAATAGTTTATTTTGGAAATACGTTTCTGCATTTGTCCCATTAAATGACAATGTACAGTTGCACATTGAAGGCAGTATGAGGAAAGTGGAAGAGTAATAAAAGTTGAATGTGTGCCTTGTGACAAGTTTCAGGATTCAGAGCGTTTTTTTGGAAGAGCTTTGGAAGTGACAGATAAAACATTTAAAACCAATTAAAAGAGAATGAAGTCATTCAGTAGTAGTCAACTGGTAACCAGCAGAGTTGGCAGCACAATTTGTTAATGTCCTGTCTTTTTGTCTCAGACATTATGTCGAATTGACGAGGCTCAGTTGTCAGAGAGAAGCAAATCTGAGCCAATAAAACCTCCATTAAACAGTGTCGCCTAATCTAAATTTGAGATTCCTTCATTAATTTTCAATGAGAAAGAATAAACATACAGTTAGATAACATCTTAGCAACTCCAAAAGTGGATTACTTTTCAATTGCAATCGCTAGGATGTATGCCCAATTCTCCCCAAGGATTGCACCCAAATCTTTCTTCCTACTCTTATCTTTATGACACTTATTGTCTTGGCTGTGCATTTACAGCATCCTCTGCAGAGATTAATGGAATAATTACAAACTACTTCCAGAGGAAAAGTCTGTGCCAACTATTTGCCATCTTGAATGTCTCTGATTCACACAGATATAATGTCAGATATTTCCACTTCTACCCATTTGTTTTAACGAGAGGAGGACGTATAAACAGAATCAGGAGATGATGGATTTACATTTTATAGAGACAAGTTACAAGGATACTGAGTAAACAGAAGGACTTAGGGCACGAACTTTGGCGCATAGGACTTGTTCTGTTCTTCAAAATTCTCATTAACTTAACTGATCTGTCAGTTTAGATTTGTAGATCTGACAAGTACAAAAAATTCCAATGTCTGAAATTTTAAATTGAAGGTGGTGGTTTTAGGTTGGCATGTAATAAAGCTGTGTCTCTTACAATACTTTCTGACAATTCTTGGCAAAAACTTTGTATTGAAAATAATGGAGAGGCCATCAGTGCTTATCATTATTTATGCACACACCCAACAGTAACTTTCACAGAGCAAAGGTGCACAGTAAATTTGCAGAAATGTATTTACAAAATGAACTATTCACTTACGTATTGCCTCCAGATAAAGATGGTGAATGACAATATGATATTGTTCCTTAGATTCTGTTAAAACTTCCTCTATGCTCCTGCTTCGAATTACAGTCATAGGAATTAATGATAGCTGTCAGTTACAGTTATTATTGATGCTTTGTGATGCTACAGACTTGTGGACCTCAATTTTTTTTCTTCAAATTTTTATTGAATCCAATTCGTGGTCCCCACAAAAGAGAGAAACGGGATCCAAGGTGACTGGCTGAGGCTTTGCCCCATGCTGTCCATGTGGTGTAGGTACACCCACAGTGCTATTAGGGAGGGGTTTCCTGGATTTTGATCCAGTGACAGTGAAGAAGCCATTATATAGTTCCAAGTCAGGATGGTGTGTGACTTCGAGGGGAACTTGCAGATGATAGTGTTCCCATGCACCTGTATGCACAACCCCTCTAAAAAAATGTGCAAAAACAGCATCTCAATACCTGGCTCCCCATTCAAATATATTAAATAATGTGAAATACTAACACAACATGTTGGACCTTGTCAAGTCTTGTTAATGGCATAAATCTCAATAACTGGAAAACCACCTCTCTGGTACTGAAACTGAAAATTAACTTTAACAAGTGTGGCGTCTCATTCCTCCAGCTTTTAGTTATTATAAGAGATGTTAATAAAGATAAGAAAGGTTTTTCTTACTTTTTCTTTCTGTCACTTTCATCTCTCTCTTAATCTATTCTTTCTCGTGTTATCTAAATTTCTGCACACAATTTGACATTAAGTTCACTTTTCGAACCTAGTCTACAGACTCATCATGCCCCAATATTGATTTTTCATTAAAACTGGTTACAGATATGCACGATTGTTTTCCCTGTTCACACAGGTTCCAGAGGCCCTGTGGAGTGCACCGCACCATTCGAATGCCTGACACTTCCAGCAACGTGTCATGCAAAAGTGGTAAGATGTTTTTGGACAAACGCAAGTCCACATTTGTTCACTTTTCATGGCAAAATCCAGCCCAATATCTCCAAAAGAAAAAATCAATGGCTTTTGGTAACCCCTTTCACAGAAATAGAGTCATGGTATAGTATAGAACAGAAGCAGGCCTTTGGGCCATCAACTTTGCTCCAGATCTTTTGAAGAGAAGCTCAGTTACTCCGACTCTTTCACCATATCCATGCAGTTTTTTTCTCCTTGAAGTATCTATCCAATTTATTTTTGAATCTATAACCGCCATCCAAATCTTATTCAATTGTTCCACAAAACTATTCTTATGCCACCACTGATTCTCCGAGTTTACAAATCATTTTATCAGTGTCCTCTAGTTATCAACTCTACAGGCATTAAAACCATTTTCCACGAGTTACTTAATGAAACGCTTCTTGATTTTGAACATTTCTATTGAATTTCCCCTTGGCCTTACCTGCACTGCAGAAAACAAAATTCAGCTTCTCTAAATTTATTTGCACATTAATTCTGCATCCTTTCATTCCAATAAATCTCTTCAGTGTCCTCTCCGTATTCATATAAAGTGCCCTCTTACAGCAGGCATTCCTGGCATATGGTTCAAACATTCTCACCAATACATCGGAATGGGAAGGTTTGCTTCCCCCTCATCCTGGCAGATTACTCACTGGCCAAAGCAAAAAAATGTCCTCAGTTACAAGGATGAGAGCTTATCAGAGAAATAAGAGAGAAACCACTCTTTTTTCACCAAAAGAAATATAGTGTTTGAATCTTTCCATCAGTATCTGAAACATAGCAGTTTTGTGACCCATCTTGAGTCAGCAAGTGAGAAATTGGGTTTGTTACTGTCTTCGGAGCTCTGAAATGGCATCCGTGGTGCGTTTTTGAGGTGAATCACATTGGATGCTATTTTTGTTTAGGCGTTAACATCCATCAACGTGTATTGCAGAAATACCATTGAAGTTAAACACTCCCATTAACGTGCTTGCTTAAGAACATAAGAACATAAGAAATAGGAGCAGGAGTAGGCCATCTAGCCCCTCGAGCCTGCCCCACCATTCAATAAGATCATGGCTGATCTGACGTGGATCAGTACCACTTACCCGCCTGATCCCCATAACCCTTAATTCCCTTACCGCTCAGGAATCCATCCATCCGCGCTTTAAACATATTCAGCGAGGTAGCCTCCACCACCTCAGTGGGCAGAGAATTCCAGAGATTCACCACCCTCTGGGAGAAGAAGTTCCTCCTCAACTCTGTCTTAAACCGACCCCCCTTTATTTTGAGGCTGTGTCCTCTAGTTTTAACTTCCTTACTAAGTGGAAAGAATCTCTCCGCCTCCACCCTATCCAGCCCCCGCATTATCTTATAAGTCTCCATAAGATCCTCCCTCATCCTTCTAAACTCCAACGAGTACAAACCCAATCTCCTCAGCCTCTCCTCATAATCCAAACCCCTCATCTCCGGTATCAACCTGGTGAACCTTCTCTGCACTCCCTCCAATGCCAATATATCCTTCCTCATATAAGGGGACCAATACTGCACACAGTATTCCAGCTGCGGCCTCACCAATGCCCTGTACAGGTGCATCAAGACATCCCTGCTTTTATATTCTATCCCCCTCGCAATATAGGCCAACATCCCATTTGCCTTCTTGATCACCTGTTGTACCTGCAGACTGGGCTTTTGCGTCTCATGCACAAGGACCCCCAGGTCCCTTTGCACGGTAGCATGTTTTAATTTGTTTCCATTGAGATAGTAATCCCATTTGTTATTATTTCCTCCAAAGTGTATAACCTCGCATTTATCAACGTTATACTCCATTTGCCATATCCTCGCCCACTCACTCAGCCTGTCCAAATCTCTCTGCAGATCTTCTCCGTCCTCCACACGATTCACTTTTCCACTTAAGGCCTCCAACTCTTCATCACCAAGGGAACTATCAACTATTTACAGCTTGGTCGCTGGTTGAATTCTTCTGGTACTGCAAGTATTTGGTGCTTGCCATATTGTTTCAAGTTTCAAAAATTCACAGAAGTTATTGCAATAGGTGAAGAAGAACCTTTTGCTGACTTCAAGGCTTCTGCTTCAACCAGTTGTTCTCAGACATGTGTGCACTAATAGGAAATTTCCTTCCAATATAGCTTGACTGGGCAAATCAACAGAAATCTTACTGAGGTGAAGCTACTGGAAGAGGAAGGAGGAGGCGGTGAAGCAGTCCCCCCAGCAGAAGATCACCCAACGTACTGAGGGAGAATTATTTTAAGTATTTCAAGGGACATTGGCTTAATTGGCTACGCCAGCACATATTGTCCATCCTTAGTTGCCCTGGAGAAGATGCTGCTGAGCTGCCTTCTTGAACTGCTGCAGTCAATGTGCTGTAGGTACACCTACTGTGCAGTTAGGGAGGGAACTCCAGGGTGCTAACCCAGTGAAAGTGAAGGAACAGTGATTATTTTTCCAAGCCAGAATGGTGAGTGGCTTGGAGGGAACTTTGGTGTGGTCATGTTCCCATGCACCTGCTGCCCTTGTCCTTCTAAAGTATTAGACCATAAGATTATAGAAACAGAATTAGGCCTTTTGGCCCATCAGGTCTGCTCCTTTAGCTAAAGGTAAAGTTGCCATTGTACAGATGATCATAAGCTGCTCTCCCCTTTAAAGGAGAGAGCTGACAGGTGGTGATTTAACCTGAGAATCACCACTACTCAGATGAAGGGCAAGGTTGAGAAGGCAGGGCCTTCATGATTAACCTCAACCAGTACAGGAACTTGCGCTGTTGGCATCGCTCTGCATCACGAACCAGCTGTTCAGCCAACTGAACTAACCACCTAGTCCAGTGACATAACCACTACACCCCCATCTCCCTCAATGAACAGCATGGTTATCAACCACTTAATGCAGAGATCATTCAATAAGCGAACATCACCAAGACGGCCATATTGCAATCAATAGGTGCAAGTTAATGGCATTTTACAATCCTATGCCCATTTTCAAGCAATGCTGCCCAATTTATGCAATAGCATATTTCAGGTGAACAGATTAGTCTCTTTAATATTATTAATATTTGTGGGAAGGGATTAGTTAGCTCAGTAATTATTGATTTGAGAAACTGTATTAAAAAGATAAAGCTTGAAGCAATACCTGCCATTTTAATAAGAAAAAAAGAATAACTATTATAATAAGACACACTTGGCTTAAAAAAGCTTTAAAATATTACTTATCAAGAAAAAATGTGCATCAAATTTGTCTTGCTTCATCTGGACAGGTTAAATAATCAGTTTCTTGGGTCCTTCAGACCTATAATTAAACTAACTGTACATACAAATTGCATTAATTGTCATGTGCCGTGACAATGCAAGATCAGAGACAACCTGTTCATGCCCTACATAGTCCATTATTAATGAGCATTCCAAGTGGCTCACATGGATCTGTCTCAAGGCATCAATTTGGCTCTGAACACAGGCCACCTTCACTAGGAGAGCTGTGTCAGATATAACTGTCAGAGCTTCGTGGAGCAGAGTCTCTTAGCCTAATCTTCCCACAGAGTGGCAAACATCATTGGATTTCTATTCCATTCCTTTTTACTTACCTTAGTCTGGAGCTGCCCATATCTCACCTAGATTTCTGACCCCACCCTGCTGAGAAATGAGCTGTGTAACTGCTCTGGGACTCCTTTGGTGTAGTGTAGCATTGTCAGGGAAAGTGAAACCATGCCCCATTTCACAGCACAAGTTGGAGGTGGGTGGTGGATAGTCAGGTGGATCGTCAGGGCGACAAGTGGGCAGTCGGGAGGTCGTTTGAAGGTGGGGTTGTTAGTGGGGGTGTTTGGGGATTTGGGTCTGCATTGAGGAAATTTATGTATGACTTTTGTTTTAAAAAAAGTGAGGGGCGGGGGGGTTTAAGATGGAAGAGAGTTCAAAATCTGAAGTTGCCAAACTCAATGTTAAATTCTAAGAACTGGAAGGTGTCTAATTGGAAAATGAGGTGGTTCCTCCAGTTTGCGTTGGATTTCACTTAAGCATTGCAGCAGGCCAAGGACGGACATGTTGGCATGACAGCAAGGTGCCAAGTTAAAATGGCAAGCAACAGGAAGATTGGGGGTCATACTTGCAGACTGAGCAAAGGTGTTGCGCAAATTGTTCACCCAGTCTGCGTTTAGTCTCCCCAGAGGTTACTGCTTTGGGAGCAGCAAATAAAATAGACAATGTCTGGAATTCTCCAGCTGTTCACACCAGCAAGATCTTCTAGTCCAGCCGACGGCACACCCCCGCTGTGGGTTTCCCAGCGGGCATGGGTGCAATCAATGGGAAATCCCGTTGCCGCCGATGAACAGCATGCCACCTCTCACCGCATGACTGGGAAGCCAGAGAATCATTTCAATATCTTTGAGATGGGCACTGCCATCCTGTCCAGCCTCGTGTCTACAATATTGGCCAGAACATCAGATAAACCTCATGCTTCAACAATTTGATTCCATGTCAGCCACTCTGCTTTGGCAGTGTTTAGATCATTGGAATCACTCATTAGCTTTTCAGCATCAACTTCAGTCAGTCAGTCTGCACTATGCTTCTATACTGGCGGCTCATTCAGCTTGTAGTGAGCTACATGTCTGTGCTGGTGCTTTGTATTATAGTTCTGTTTGAGTAAGTGACTTTTGGTGCAATTGTGCTTTGGAATCCAGATGGTTCAGGTTGTACTGTGCAGGGAACACAATGATAGATATTCGGTGCATAATGTCTGAAAATTGAAATATCACTACGTGCACCGATAACCTCAGCACAAACCGGTCTTCTTAACTTGCAAGGCAAATAGGAATATGTATATAATATTGGACACTTCCCAGAGTCACTGGCAGATGTCCATTTTTCAGCTTCTGTCACACTCTCCAGACCTTCCTCAAGAGTGCCATAATATCTTCAGGAGACATCAACACTTTGATCTTTCTTTCCCGCCAGTTTTTGCTCTGATTGTCTGATGCTTAAAAGATTTGTTTATTTTTTTTTACATCATGGGAGTGCTTTCCAGGTCATACTGCATTATGGTTGTATTTGGCAGACATTAAAGTCAAAGTCCGACAGATCCAGATGTTTATCTAGTTAACAGTCTCCACATGTTTCTTTTTCCTCGGAGACCAGAGCAACTTCAGAGCTTCATTGATTGAGGGCATTAGGCAACAATGAGCATGTGCCAATGATTTGTTGCCCCATATTCATTTGGTAGAACCCAGACTCATGGTTCCCCCTTCCTTAGGTATTTTGTAGCACTTGAATTGGAAGAGTTTGCTGCAAGGGAGTAACCCACCTCTCAAAGCATGGGTGCAACTCATCACTTGCATCGGCAACTTAAGAGGGTGAGATTTTCCACTGCCTCTCTCTCTCTCTCTCTCTCTCTCCCTCCCCCCCACCCCCCCCCACCTCCCCCAACCCAAAACAGTGTTTTCTGGCAGCAGAGACGGCTCACCATGGGCTGCCAGTGGGATCTTCTGATCCCACCAATGTCTGTTGCTTTTCGCGGCTCACCCATTCTGCTGCCAGGGAACACATCATGGGGGATCGCTTTTGGCTGGGCCACAAGATCCACTGCCAGGAAGGACTGGAAAATCCCACCCTCTTATAGTGGAGGCACAATGGTACAAAGCTTAGCACTGCTGTCTCACAGCACCAGGGACCTGGGTTAGATTCCAGCCTTGGGTGACTATCTGCGTGGAGTTTGCACTTTCTCCCGTCTGTGTGGGTTTCCTCGGCGGTGGGTGGGGTTGCTTTGGTTTCCTCCAAAGTAGCACTAACAGTAGTGCTAGCCACTGCGCCGATGGATGCTCCCATGCAACTGCTGATCTTAACCTTCTGAATGGTAGAAGTCATGGGTTTTGGAGGTTCTGTCGAAGAAGCCTTGGTGATTGTTGCAGTGTCTCCTGTTGCACGTGATGCCGCAGCAGAGCACCAATGCTGGGAGAAAGTGCATGTTTGAGCCAGTGAATGAAATATTGACCGAGCAGATTGTTTTGTCACAGAATTGATCCATTCATCCGATCAGGTGGATGATGCCAGCCAAAGAAGGGCTAACCAGCTTATTCAGCTCTTCACCCGTGAAACTTGTGCTTCAAGTGCATATGCAAGTACTTTTTAAATGTGATAAGGGTTTCTGCCTTGCCCTTTCAGACAGTGATTCCAGACCCATACCATCCTCTGGGCGAAAAAAATTGCTCAACTGTCCTCCAAACCTTCTACCAAGGACTTCAAATCTCTTTCTCTGGTTATTGATGTCTCTGCTGAGAGAAAGAAATTCTTTCAACCCACTTTTATCTAGTCCCTCATTATTTTATATATCTCAATTAAAACATTCTTCAGTGTCCAATATTGCAAAGAAAAACCCCAGCCAAACAATCCTTGCTCATAACTAAAGTTCCCGTTCTTGGCAATATCCTGGTAGATCTCCGATGGGCCCCGTCTAATTTGCCCCGGATGGTGTTGAGCTTCTTGAATGTTGTTGAAGCTACAGACTAGTGGAAAATATTCCATAAAATCTCTGCTTGGTCCTTTGGAGGCAGTAGAGAGGTTTGGAGAAAATATGTGCAGTAAATCAGTGATGTTGATTAGAATATAAACTTGGGTCACTTCTGCTTATTTCTACTTTTTAATTTAGTGCTTTATTTGTAGTATTCCCATTTGGTATATGCATGACTATATGACTGCATGTACCTTGAATAGAAATGCAAATGCTGTGTTCCATTTGGGACAGTGAGAGAGAGTGTCTTGAACGCAGACACAATTTATTGCAAGAGCGAAATACATGAAAGATTTTTGCAGCCTATCATTGATCATGACATCAAAGCTCTAATTTCTTGTGAATGTTAACAGAATTTCAGGTGGAACGATGGCACAGTGGTCAGCACTATTACCTCACAGCGCCAGGTTCGAATCTGGCCTTGGGTCACTGTCTGTGTGGAGTTTGCATGTTCTCCCCATGTCTGCATGGGTTTCCTCTGGGTTCTCCAGTTTCCTCCCACAGTCCAAAGATGTACAGGTTAGATGGATTTGCAGTGCTAAAATTGTCCCATGGTGCCCCAAGATATGGGTTGGGGGATTAGCGGGGTAAATATGTGGGGGTTACAAGGATAGGGTAGTGGGGGGTGGACCTGAATAAGATGCTCTGTCAGAGTCCGTGCAGACTCATTGAACTGAATGGCCCTTTCTGCACTGTAGTGATTCTATGCTATTGGTTTGAAAGACACTTCTATTTATGCCACTCTTTGTCATCGACAAAAAATTGCAAGAAAAATCGCATGTGCTTGAGGTAGTACCAACTGACACAGGTGAAAAAGAAATGATGTACGTGATGTGCACCTTGGCCCTCAGTTATATGAACTCGGGGGTCTCGAGCCAAAGAGGCAAGAAGATTGTGTACCTGCGAGCCAGAGTGTGCCAGGTGCATACACATTACCATATATGCTTGAGACAATCCCCCCATGATGCTGCAGGCAATAAGTCGTATAAATAAGACAGGAAGATTATATAACATCATGGGGGAATCTACTGAGCCACTTCATCAAACCAATAAACATGCCTCCCACTGCCCCACTGAATTGATTCCATTACTAATGCAATAAATTCCTGCCTTTACGCCTGCCATAAATTCCCATAACACCAGAAGGAATCCAGACTTAGAAAACAAAAGTGTTGAGATGCAAGAAATGTCCATACGTGCCCACAGCAAATGAGGTGCCATCCCCCTGACTCCACATATGCACAGGCATTGTTTGGAACAATGGGCTATGGGCCAGGTGCAGGAAGGTGGGATTAGAAAGGACGCCTGGGTGTCCATGGACTGGCATGAACAAGATGGGTTGAATGGCCTCCATTTGTGCTATAACTTTTCTATGGTTCAATGGTTTCTATGGTTCTCACTCTCACTCATTTTCTGTTAAAGAGTTAGGTGTGTATCCTTTAAGACTACGTCAGTGCTCATAAAATGAGTACATTCAAAATTATTCAGCCTAGAAATCTGACTCTATTTATTGGCAGTTCATTTGAGAAGTCAAGTGTTATTGTGGCCATAGTATTCCTATTTGGGTGTGGTTTTTATGTTTTTCTTCTTCATTCTTTGATGGGATGTGGGTGTCGCTGGCAAGGCCAGTATTTGTTGTCCATCCCTAATTGCCCATGAACTGAGTGATTTGCTTGGCCACTTCAGAGGGCTGTGGGTCTGGAGTCACATGTAGGCCAGACGAGGTAAGGATGGCAGATTTCCTTCCCTCGAGGACATTAGCGAACCAGATGTGTTTTTAACAAAAATCAAAGGTAGTTGGCATGGACACCATTACTAAGGTTAGCTTTATAATTCCGGATTTATTAATTGAATTTAAATTCCACCAGCTGCCTTGATGGGATTTGAACCCAAGGGGTGGGATGTTCTGGCCTCACTCGTCCGAAGCCGTAAAATCCCAGCTGAGGTCAACGGACCTTTCCATGCTCCGCCCCTCGTTCGCTCCAATTCCCAGAGCAGGTGGGGTGGTAAAATTCCAGCCATGGTCCCAGGACATTAGCCTGGATCTCTCAATTACTAATCAAGTGACGTTACCTCCATCTGCCCCATAATTTGTATATTACAAATATCCTATCTATTTCTTCACCTTCTTTGTAAAAATATGGCCGGAATTCTCCAGCTGTTCACACCAGCGGGATTCTCTGGTCCCGCCAGCAGTGCACCCCCTGCTGCAGGTCTCCCGGCAGTGTGGGGTGGTTTCAATGGGAATTCCCATTGACAGCAGTGGGACCAAAAGATCTCGTCGCCAGTGAATGATCGCCACCTTTCACTGCTGAGAAAAATGCTGAAGGGAGCCAGAGAACCTTAACCGATAATTCCATTCGATGATATTAGATATCAGAAGTGTGCCTACATATTGCAAAGTATTGATACTACTGGCAGATCTCCCATGGCAATGCTCATGGCAAGTCAGAAGATGTGATGTTTTACAACAAGGGTGATGCATAACCTATTGCTGCCGACATTCATTTACCAACTGATTAAGTTGAATCATGTGCCACATC
Organism: Mustelus asterias; assembly: GCF_964213995.1. Classification (NCBI taxonomy): domain Eukaryota; kingdom Metazoa; phylum Chordata; class Chondrichthyes; order Carcharhiniformes; family Triakidae; genus Mustelus; species Mustelus asterias. Next base: position 101,325,669 of record NC_135803.1, on the reverse strand, counting down.
AATAAAATGTGATGGAGAAAGTGTTAAAAGAAGTTTTACATTTGCACAACGTACATTGTAGATAAATACATAGGAATGTACATTGAAACTGGTCTGGGATAATTCAATTAAATGGATGGTGCCTTCGAACTGCAGCATGTTGAAAAGTTTGAACAGCCAGGAAAGCTCCCATCCTTTTTCAGCACAATGAGATTGTAACAGAGCTTGATGTAATTGCTGTAGTTGTGTATGTCTGTGTACACAAAGCCAAAATCATTTGCTGGGAATACTTGGTTGCAAAAATAGGAAGCACTCCACTGAAGCAGCAAGTAAAGATTATTGGTTTTGGCTGTTATATAAGCACAGATACACACCCGCATCCAATGTAGAAGTCAATACATATGCATGCAATATAGATACACATCCAGATACAGACACACCCCCCACAAGCACAGGTACCCCCATGCTCACACAAAGACAAATATATGCATACATTGGCTCAAAATCAAACTGAGGTCCAGCATACTATTTCAATGATTCCACCATCATGTTTCTATACAATATCACATGTACGGGACGATCACAAACAATGTATCCAGAGATCCCAAAACCAAAGTGCAAGGATCAACCATCCCCCTCAATTAAGTAATTTTCTTCAAATCATATATAAATAATACCAATAAAACTGTTAACTAGAGTACAGTTCAGAAGAAAATTTCATTGAAATGTATAAAATTCTGACAGGACTGGACAGACTGGATGCAGGGATGTTGTTTCCTCTGGGTGGGATCTGCAACAAGAGGTCACAATCTTAGGGTACAGGGATGGCCATTTAGGACTGAGATGAGGAGAAATATCTTCACTCAGAGGGTGATGAATCTGTGGAATTCTCTACTACAGATGGCTGTAAAGACCAAATCACTGAATATATTTAAGAAAGAAATAGATTTCTAAACTCTAAAGGTGTGCAAGCATAGAATCCATACAGTGTCGAAGGAGGCCCATCAAGTCTGCACCGACTCTCCGAAAGAGCATCTTACCCAGGCACACACACGCCCCCACATGCCCCCTCATCCCCCCCCAGCCTCCTAAATCCCGTGCATTTACCATGGCCAATCCACCTAACCTGCACATTTTTGAGACACCAATGGGTAATTTAGCATGGCTAATCCACCTAACTACATATTTGGATTATGGGAGGAAACCCACACAGACATGGGTGAAGCGTGCAAACTCCGTACAGACAGACACCCAAGGTCGGAATTAAACCCAGGTCCCTGGTGCTCTGAGGCAGCTGGGCTAACCACTGTGCCACCATGCGGCCCACAGGGGCAGGGGGAGAGCTCAAAGGTATGGTGTTGAGATAGAGAATCAGCCATCATCATATTGCATGGTAGAACAGTCTTGAGGTGCTGAATGACTTACTCCTGCACCTGTATCCTGTGGGATTTGGCAGCTTCGCTCGACCGAGACTGGAAATTCCCACCCAAGATCAACAGCCATTTCCATTGTCCACCCTCCGCCCGCTCCGATTCCTTGGCAGGCGAGGCGGTTAAATTCTGGCGTATGTTTCTATGAAGGTTTTGAATAAATAATTTGGACACACAAAGAGAGTGATGGTGCCCATGCTGCATTATCCATCCTTTGAATGCATTCTCCATTATACCTCACTGTGTAAACATTTTTCCCTCATGTTGCCTCTAGTTTTCTTGTCAATTCATTAAACTTGCGTCCTATGGTCACGAACCCTCCTGCCAATGGAAACACTTTCTCTGTATTTAGTCTGTCAAAAGTCTTCATGATTTGGAACATTTCTACTAAATCTCTCCTTAACCTCCTGTGCTCCAAAGAGAACAATTCTAGCTTCTTTATTCTCTCCAGTCATTCAATCCTGATAATACATCTAATACATTTGCCTTGTACCCTTTCCAAGGCCTTGATATCCTTCCTATAGCGTGTCCAGAACTGAAGAACGCCAGCTCAAGTCCTAACAGTGTAACTTTCCTTGCTTTTGTACACTATTCCTCTATTTATAAAGCAAAGGATCTTGTGTGCCTTTTTAATAGCCTTCTGAAATTGCTGTGCCATCTTCAAGAATTTGTGTGTATACATTCCCAGGACCACCAGTGCCCGAACCCCTTTGACCATTTGGTTTTTACTGCCTCTTCTAATTTTTCTTACCAAAATGAGTCACTTCACACCTCTCTGAGCTAAATTCCCTCTGTCAGTGAATGTCACCATTGTTTGTCCTCCTGAGGTCCGTTACTTTCCTCATCACTGTTTCCTACATTTATGAGTTTTGGGTCATCAGTCAACTTTGAAATTATGCCCTGTGTATCCATGTCCAATACATATTGAAAAAGATAAGTGGTGCTCAAAGCTTGGGGAAGACAACAGCACACTGCCTGCCATTTCTGCTTTCTGTCTGTCCCTCATCCAATTTCATATCCACACAACTAAATCCACTTTCATCCCATAGGGCTCAATTCTGCTAACAAGTCCATTGTGTGGTACTTTCTTAGAAAGGTCTTTTGAAACTCCATATCCACAACATTAACCACATTATCCTCCCCCAACCCTCCCTGTAACTTAACCAACGATCAAGCTAACCAAATGTGATTTGCCTTTCTCAAATCTGTTCATTTATTAACCGATGTTTCCAAATGCCAATTGATATTGTCCCAGATTAATTTCTCCAAAGGTCTCTCCACCCACTGAAATAAGACTGGCTGTCAATAAGGTCCAGGTTTATTTTATACGGATGGGATAACATTGCCAATTCTACAGTTCTCCAGCACGATTTCCATATGAAGGAAGCAGTTGGAAGATTGTGACCAGAGATAGCATCCAATCTAACTTGGATGACATTTGTACTTCGAGCACTGTCAACAATTTAAACATCTCTTTACTTATTTTTAATCTATATGGTTTCTCTATTGCTTCAGCCCTTACTGTGATGTTGGCAGCACCCTCTTCTTTCGTGAATAAAGATATAAAGGGCAACATTTTCCATCCCTCCCTCCTTCACGGCATATATTACAGCAATGGTGGCTTGCCATTGGCTGGCAGCGGGATCTTCCCAACCCACCACTGTCAACGGGGTTTCCCGTTATTCGCACCCTCCGTCACCAGGGAACCTGAGGCGGGGGGTCGCCATCGGCAGGACCAGAAGATCTCGCTGGCAGGGACAGCCGGAAAATCCCAACCATGGCACTTATTTAGGAGTTCAGCCATGCTCTTTGCCTTCACATATTGAATGCCCTTCTGAACCTGAATCAACCCCACCCTTCCTTTGTTGACCTTGTTCTAATATGGTGTTAATAAAAGACATTGGTGTGATCGAGTCTGCAAATCTATTCTTATACACTCTTTGCCCCTCCTTTTCTCCCCTCTGGTTCTCCTGTGTGTGCTTTGCATTCAGCTTGGATCTTGACTAAATTACGAACCATGATATTTATCATAACATTTTAATCTCTGTACTTTTCATCAGACATGGAGCTCCAATTTTAAATGTCCTTCTTTTTCCACTCATGGGAAGGTGTCCAATCATTTTTAAAGGCCTCTCACTGCTCAATTATCATTTTACTTGCCCATGGTTGATTCTAATCCATGTGGGATTAGATCAGGTTTCAACTCATTATAACTCCTCCAGTCATTTATTCATACAGCTGGATTTTATGCAGACGCAATGGCCCCATCCATTAGCTGTAAGGTGAGGGGTGAACTTGCGTCCACTGGGGCTGAATGAATGCATGATCAGATTTGATGGTTGTTAGGCAGTTAACTGCCTGAGACCATGGCTTTTTCTCCCACATGTGGCTGTCAAGAACAACCGGCCATTCAAATGGCTGACAGATCTTCAGTCCCAGCAGTGGTGGCTATTCCTTGGACTGCAGTTAGCCCTGGGTGAGAAGGCTAGTAGGTGTAGCAGTCTCATTGGGGCATACCTGACAGAGCCTGTTGAGTGAAAAGGTTGGGTGGAAGGGGGGAGAGGACGAAGATCGGGAGGCCAGTGGGGGGACTCAAGCAGAGACAACACTTGTGCTGGGAGGCTCTCCATTGGGCATAGGAAGTCCGGACAGAAGGGACATCCAGCACCCTCTACCCACTGGAAGACCATCATGATCAGGCCTTTGCCCTTTTTTGGGAGCTCAAAATATTTATTTTCCCACAATGAGAACATTTGCATCACTTAAAAACCACCGTCACACAATTAATTGTCTATCTCGTGGTGAGCACATATGTGAAGACAGCGAGCCCACATCTCTCAGCTGCCACCATCACCGACTCCAACGCTGTAGCCACATGCCTGGCGAGAACTGCCATTGCTGCAGAAAAGTTGAATATTTTCATATTTGATTTTTTTGTGTCCTATTCCATAACTCTAAACCTAATTGTATTGCAATCACTATTCCCTAAATACTCTCCAACTCAAGCATGCTTCACTTACTCCACTTCATTTCCCAGAATTAGATTCAGGGCTGCTTCTTTCCTTGTTGGGCACAAAACACAGAGTCAAGAAATTCCCTTGTACATATTTTTAAATACTCTCCCTCTTTGTCCTTTATACTGTTAATTTGTTTCATTCTTTCGCAGGATGCAGGCATCGTGGGCCAGTTCGGCATTTATTGCACATCCTCAATTGAGGTGGTGGTGGTGAACTGCCCTCGTGAACCACTGCAGCCTGAGGTGTAGGTACACCCACAGTGCTGTTAGGAAGAGAGTTCCAGAATTTTTACCCAGAGGCAGTGAAGGAATGGGGATATATTTCCAACTCAGGGTGGTAGGTGGCTTGGAGGGAAACTATCAGGTGGTGGTGTTCCCATGGGTCTGCTGCCCTTGTCCTTCTAGACACGAGTTTGGAAGATGCTGCCAAGATGCTGCCAAAAGATCCTTTGTGAACCCTAGTATATATTAGAATCAATGAAGTGGCCCATAGTCTAAAATTATTAAATCTTCATGCAATTTGCTGAGTGAATTGCTCCTCTATCTCCTTCCACTATATCATACACATCCGGCAGCATAATAGCCTTTATTAGTCCTTAATTTTAAGCAAATAGACTCTGGGCAGAATTTTCCCGACACACCTGCAACAGGAATCATAGCGGGTGGGGGTGCAGATCATGCAAAGGTCCGTTGACCTCAGGTGGGAATTTCCAGCCTGGGGGTGAGTTCGGCCGGAAAATCCCACCCTCTGTCTGCGACACTTCAGTGGAATCATGCCTTTCTCGTGCTATAATAATATTTTTGATCAATACTCTTATTCTTCTCTATCTTTCCCGAATACGTTATGGCCAGAAATATTAAACATCCATTCTTCCCCTTGTTTTACGCAGTCTCTGTTACCACATGATCACAGATCACCAACTTATTTACCACACTTTGCATATTTACACAAATGTATTCCAAACCCATCATACTGTGCCTCACATTTCCCTCACCCCATCTTAGAATCCCTACAATGCAGGAGGCTATTCAGCCTATTGAGTCTGCGCCAACCACAATCCCACCCAGGCCCTATCCCCATAACCCAATTTATTTACCCGACTAACCCTCTGAGACTAAGGGTCAATTTAGCATGGCCAGTCAACCTAACCTGCACATTTTGGAGTTTGGGAGGAAATTGGAGCACCTGGAGGAAACCCACGCAGACACAGGGAGAATGTGCAAACTCCACACAGTCACCCAAGCCGGGAATCGAACCCAGGTCCCTGGCGCTGTGAGGCAGCATTGCTAACCACTGTGCCACCCGAGTACATTGTATCTTTTCTTTCACGCTTCACCCTGGTGCCCTTTCCCCAGTCAAATTAATTCAAACTCAAAGAAATGCCCCTCAGCCCCACTTCCCATTTTCTTAATTACAATTTTAACCTGATGCCTGCTCAGGGAAAATTATCTTCCCCTATTGATTATTACCTCCCTTGGTAACCGTAAAAATCCGTTAGGTTTCCTCTTAAGCCTCTCTGCTCTGGTACCTTGCTTATTTCCTGATAACTTTGGGCGGCACGGTAGCACAGTGGTTAGCACTGCTGCTTCACAGCTCCAGGGTCCTGGGTTCGATTCCCGGCTTGGGTCACTGTCTGTGTGGAGTTTGCACATTCTCCTCGTGTCTGCGTGGGTTTCCTCCGGGTGCTCCGGTTTCTTCCCACAGTCCAAAGATGTGCAGGTTAGGTTGATTGGCCATGCTAAAAATTGCCCTTAGTGTCCTGGGATGTGTAGGTTAGAGGGATTAGTGGGTAAATATGTAGGGATATGGGGGTAGGGCCTGGGTGGGATTGTGGTCGGTGCAGGCTCGATGGGCCGAATGGCCTCTTTCTGTACTGTAGGGTTTCTATGATTCTATGATTTAACTATAGTTTTCCATCCTTGGTATCATCCTGATGGACCTATAATCTCTCTGGGGCAAATTTTACCGTCCCGCCTGCCACAGGAATCAGAGCGGATGAGGGACGGACCATAGAAGGTTCTGCTGACCTCAGATGGGTTTTTCTAGTTTCGGGGTGAGCAAGGCTGGAAGATCCTGCCCGCCCTCTGTCTTTTTACTAATGGAGGATCCAAAAGCACATGCTGCATTCTAATTTTGGAATCAACAACGTATTGTCCTTTATTTTCCCCACTTACTTCTTTAATCTTGTATTCCGTGCACTGTATTTTAAAATCTATCAAATGCAGCTGGTCTTTGTATTGCTTCACCTACCTACACCCACACTTTCAGAGAATTATGTATTCAATCCTCAAGACTCTCTGTGTTCATCCAAATCTTTCAATGTATTTTTCGGTGAACTTCTGCCGTTCCTTATTTTTCCAATCCTTGTGCGTTTTATCCCCAAAAATGTACGACTTCACACTTACATTAAAAGTGCACCTTCCAGCGAAACTACTGCTCTTCATCATATGGCTGCGTGCGCTGTTTCAAACCTAAACACTTCCAAGTGGTTTCCGTTAAACTATCTGTTCAGAGTGCCTTTTAGTAATTGATGACCTGGTAGCTTTCCCCATCTGCGGGGACTGGATTCCCGATAATTTACTGCTGCAGACCGTGAAAATAGGTTCATTACAAAATTGCCAGCAATGTGTTCTTCGTAAACAAATGTTTGTAAACGTAACACGCGAGAATGCTGTGATTTAGTTGCACATTTCAACGGTGTACATCATCAAGCATATTGACACTCAGCAGATATACAGTCTAATGACACTCATAAACCCAAGTTCATAAAATTTAAATCACAAGCTTATCCAATTCATCAGCTTCCAGAGCATGTAAAGTGTGGCGAGTGTTAAATCCATATGCTACATTATGCACTTACATCAAACATTTATGAACTGCTTTAATGTCGGTTTCTGTCAAAAAGCAGATGAAAGAAGCATCACTTTAACCAACAGTCACTGACAAATGCTCCACCATTCTATCTAGGTCAATATGATTCAGTGAGGTGATGGGTGCCTGCTATAATCCACTTCCAGTGAGGCGATCTCCTGGCATGACAATTTATAGGTCATCAGTGAGAAATAGAGAGAAACATGAGCAAGAAGGACTAGTGCGTATAAATAATGAATAAAGGTGCTGAGCAGAAATTCTAAACGGTACTGTGCAGCTTTGCCCAACTTGGGCAGGCTCCATGGGAAAACCTTCAGCAAAGAAGGCAGATGAACACGGCTGCCGATTCAAAGATGTCCCCTACAACCAGTTAGCATTCAGCTGACAACAGCTCAGCTGAATTTGTTAGGACATAAAATGGCCTCCCACAGTTCAGACACAATGCCATTGAGACACAATCTATGTGGAAGCATGACTGAAATTTGACAGAATTCACCGTGTTGTCTGTTGGAATGAATTGTCAATCAGCACCGCCACTTAAAAGTTTTAAGCACAGACTTGAGAAGATAAGATTAATGTTCCCCAAGGCCAGCAAAGTGGGAGCCACATGGGGCCATGTATTTAAGCTATGTTGCACCCAACATGTCAGTGCCTTGACTTGTCCTTTGGGATCAATTAGTAGGCCTTAGGTTTTATATAAACAAATGCAACAGAAGTCATAAGTACATAGGATTTCAGAGGCCTGGAGTTGCTTAAAGGGACCTTAGGAAAGCCTGTCATGGAACCATGGAATGTTTACAGCATTAGACCCAGCATGGCCATGCCAGATATCTCCAACAGTCTAGTCCCGCTCCCCCACACTTTCCCCATAGTCCTGCAAATTGTATTCTCCTCAAAACTATTTCAATTCTCTTTTGAAAGTTTTGACTGAATCTGTCATGACCTCATTCTTGGGCAGTGCTTTCCAGATCCGCTGTGCTAAAAAAAAGTGTCTTTGTGTTATGAGAAGAGGATAGCCTGAGCGGATAGCGTGGAAGCCATCAATTTGTCCAAGAATATCCTGGAGCACATCTGAGGCCAGAAAGTAATTTGTCAAATGGCAGTGGAAGAGGAAGAAAGATGATGTAGAATCTGTCAACATAAACACGACAATCCCATCAGCATGTCAGTGAAGAGGACAGGTGGAAACATAGAAAATAGATGCAGGAGTAGGCCATTCGGCCCTTCCAGCCTGCACCACCATTCAATATGATCATGGCTGATCATGTACTTTTAGTCCTAGTCCCACTCCCACTCTCTCTCCATACCCTTTGATTCCTTTAGCTGCAAGGGTCACATCCAGCTCCCTTTTGAACATTTCTAACAAACTGGCCCCAAAGCTTTATGTGGTAGAGAATTCCACAGGTTCAGCACTCTGAGTGAAGAAATTGTTCCTCATCTCAGTCCTGAATAGCTTGCCCCTTATTCTTAGACTGTGACCCCTAGTTCTGGACTCCCCCAACATCGGGAACATTCTTCCCACATTTAGCCTGTCCAATCCCATCAGGATTTTATATGGTTTGCCTTCATAATAAGGCAATTAAACAGCATCTGCAAGAAATAGAAAGTTGGAGGAGTGACACACTTCCCACCAGGTTACAAATGCAGTGCCAAGCAGAACAAGAGGCAGCCAAGGCCATCAACAGGACTGAAAGAAGGTTCATTAACCTCAGCTGAATGGGAAATAAATGCAAAATTTTACACAATTTGTTACCAACTGCTTCCTATCACCCAAAGTAATGATTTAGATAAATCAGAGATTTCTTAGAATCTACAGTGCAGAAAGAGGCCATTCAGCCCATCAAGTCTGCACCAACACCCCATCAGAGCATCCTACCTATCCAGGGCCACCCCATGCCTATAACCCCACACATTTATCCCACTAATCTCCCTAATCGTCATATCTTGGGAACTAAGGGACAATTTAGCATGGCCAAGCCACCTAACCTGCACATCTTTGGAGTGTGCGAGGAAACCGGAGCACCTGGAGGAAACCCAAACAGACACGAGGAGAATGTGCAAACTCCACACAGATAGTCGCCCAAGGCCGGAATCGAACCCGTGTTCCTGGCGCTGTGAGGCAGCAGTGTTAACCACTGTGCCACCATGCCGCCCAAGAGCTGGTTATAATGATGAGACAGTTTCACGCACAAAAAGCCATAGTTCATGCCTCATAGGTATCTGCTGCATGAAAGAGCAGTAGTTTTACACCTTCACACCAACTGCAAATTCATCTGAACGTAAAGACAAAAGAGAATTGCTACTGTTGTAATGGATTATGATGCTTCATCGAGTTGCAAGAGTCATGAATGACTTTGCTGGAGAGGGTGGCATTTACCAGGAGGCAGAAAGGAGTTCTAATACCAATTAGGAAGTTGCCTGGTTTGAGGAAAAGATAACAGAGGTCCAAAAATGCAACTCGAGAGTTACCATCATGTGTTCACTGAGGACTAATTATTTCCTTTGCTATGTTTGCCCCAAATCAGTCAATGTTGCTGAAAGTATTAACTTTCAGGACCTTCCCAGGCAGATAAGATAACTAACAGAACCCATGAGTACATTTTAACAAGAGGGTCATCCCTCTTTGTGGCTTTACGACTTCAGCAGGGTAATCAGAGTGAACCCTGCACAGCGCCCATGCTAAAAGACTCTCATCCTTTACTTGTACCAGCCCAGTTACATCCACTCACAGGAGATATTGATTGAGAAAGCATGAAGGGAGCACAAAGGAAGAAACACCAAACACTGGAAAGTAGGATCAGGAGGTGGAGGATAGAGAAGACGACTCTCGTCACAGGACACAAAGGCCTTTGCCAGCAGCTGCATGGTTGCGAGCGTCCACTTTGTTCAAAGAAGGAGCGTTTTTAGATAGAATGACACAATTACTGGGTGATATACTACCAGCTCCCACGTCACATTTAAAAGAGTGGCAGAGTCCACACACTGTATTTATGAGGTCCTGATGTATGAGATCAAATTTGTGTGGGCATCCCAAGGTATCAACCTCAGAGCTAGCTACCACACAACCCTCACAGGTCAGATCAATTCCATACAGTCTGTGATGTTGACGAATAAAGTTGTTTCAACAATTCAGCCGACTAAAAAAAGAGCTAATTGTTAAATACTGTGTATAAACCTCGTGCCCAACTCCTGAAGAAGTTGTGATACATTTCCTGTTCTAATCTCACAGGACATGTTCCATGCAGAATCTTTCCAAATAAAGAAATAAGTGTGGAGGGAGGGGAAAAGCCTGCAGTCACTCAAGGAGCAACAAGATGTTTGCCTGGAGGAATCAGGAGTACCTATGAAGTGGTAGGATGGACTAGATGCACATTTGTGACTACTGAGTGCAAAATGACAAGGATAATAGTTACCTCAGAAAATACTGATAAATGGAGTTCCAGTTTCTTCTGTAATTAAAAGTAAAAATACTGCGGATGCTACAAATCTGAAATAAAATCAGAAAATGCTGGTTAAACTCAGCAAGTCTAGCAGTATCTGTGGAGCGAGAAACAGAGTTAAAGTTTCGAGTCCATATGCTCCTTCTGTAGAACTGAAGTGGGATAGAAATGTAATGAATTACAGAGTGGGAGAGGCGGGTGCAGGAAGTTGGACAGAATAGAAGGGCAAGGTTAGGGCGGGGGAAAGGAGAGATTGACATGGACATAAGACAAAGGGGTATGTTAATGGTGCTATTAAGGTCTGAAGGTTGCTAATAGTGGCAGAAGGTAAGATAGCAGAAGGTGTTAATAGGAGAACAAAGGTCAGTGCTCAGTGAAAGCAAAACTGAACAACATGGTGGCCATGTTGGGGAGGGGTGGGGTTATGTTGGGGCAAGCCGAGGGAACCAAAAAACAAAAATGGGAGTGGAGGGGAAATCAAGATGGAGGGGAAAGTTCAGTCTCCTGCTCATTGCAGGTAGAGTTATTATCCAGGTATGGCAACAAAAAGGTAATTTCACAAATCAGATATCCATTCAATCTAGTTTATGGAAATAAGGGCTTTATCCACAAGGTTTAATTCAAACTTGAATCTTGAACTCTTAACATTCTTCATGAATGGTAACAGATTAAATAAAAGACCAACTATCTGTGACTAATCTGCCTTCTCAAACAGTTCCCAAAGTTTACCGCAGATCTGAACACACTAATGTTCAGTTATCAGTTAATGTCAGTTCTCTCAGTGAAGAAAAGTAATGGAGTACTGTATGGTTGATGGAGATAGCATGACTTTTTAAACTACCTTTTATTTTGTATTCAAGAGTGATGGTACACAGCTTTTAGTGTTGAAAAAGCACTCAGCAGTGTCAGGTCGGTCTAATATATCCAGTAAACATTGCAAAGTGCTATTGATTCAAACTTAGTATAAATCAAACCTCATAGCTCATGTTAATACACTGGTGCAGTGTATCAGAGGGAATGGTCTCTAGAGCTGCCATCCATTCTTCCAAGTCTAATAAACCATAGGGCTAGATTTCCTGGGATGGTGGGCTGGGATATAGGGCAGCCAGGAAAATACCAAGGAGCTGGATCAGCACAGTGCCCCAGTGGAGTCCCACTGCCAGGAAGTTTCCCAGTGGAGGGACCAGCTGCAAACAGAGGCAGGAAGCTTTTTTTCCAAAATAATTAAAGGCCCTATTCTAAGGCAACTTTGCTGACATCAGGACACCCCCATCCCCGGTGCAGATGGCCAATGGCTTGCCCTGCTGAAATAACTATGAGGGCAATAAACACAGCACCCCGTGGCCCCAATGATCCACCAGATTGGTTTAGCCTCCAATCAGCAGGACCTTCTGTCCTTGGCCATCCTAAATTTTAAATCACACTTTGCGATAACGCCCAGGACTTGCATGGAGAATCACTGATTGACCTCCCTGTAGGATTCATTCAATACAAGCTCTCTGGGGATTGGTAATTAACTCACGAGATGGAGCTCATATACTGAGCCCTGTATAAAGCAGGCTCCTGAGTGGGACCATTATTGCTTTGTCTTGGTTGGGACCTGTTTGTGTTCACCACAGGCTTGTGGCTTTGCTTTACTTTATTTTGTACAATAAAGCACTGTTCCTTTACAGCTGACTCCTGGAGTTATATACATGACTCTCCAAAGTCCGTTAGCTGCCTCAGCAATGCTAATGCCAATCCCTACAGTACTACTGAGGATCTTGGAGCCCTCTGACTGGGTCAATAGCATTGAGGGCCCACCCTCCCACCATTCTTAATTACACATTTGTTCCAGAGATGGTCAGTTAGGAGGCCACCTGAAGGAAAAATCATTGAACTAGTCGGCACGGTAGCACAGTAGGGGCTGCACGGTAGCACAGTGGTTAGCACTGCTGCTTCACAGCTCCAGGGTCCCGGGTTCAATTCCCGGCTCGGGTCACTGTCTGCGTGGGTTTCCTCCGGGTGCTCCGGTTTCCTCCCACAGTCCAAAGATGTGCGGGTTAGGTTGATTGGCCAGGTTAAAAATTGCCCCTTAGAGTCCTGAGATGTGTAGGTTAGAGGGATTAGCGGGTAAATATGTGGGGATAGGGCCTGGGTGGGATTGTGGTCGGTGCAGACTCGATGGGCCGAATGGCCTCCTTCTGCACTGTAGGGTTTCTATAATTTCTTTCTGCCGGCAAATGCAAGCTCGGGACCGGAAACTCATTTACACCCATTGTCAGGGCCCCAGAGTCCACAGGGATATTCAGCCCATGATCGTCATTGGAGAACTAGGGCTACAATGATTAGTACCTTTCTAGATTTATCTTATGAAAATGAGGTGTGGATATGTCCATCAGTTTGCTGGATTGGCTTATTATGATGGAAAATTAAGGAGGAGACAGTAGTGTAGTGGCAACATCACAGGACTAGTAATCCAGAGACCCAGGCTAATGTCCTGGAGACATGGGTTCAATTCCAACCATGGCAATTAGTGGAATCTGGAATTGAATGCCTGTCTCAATAATGGTGATCATAAAAAACCCATCTGGCTCACCAATGTCTTTTAGGGAAGGAAATCTGCCACCCTTACCTGGTCTGGCCTACATGTGACTCCAGACCCACAGCAATGTGGTTAACTCTTAACAGCCCTCTGAAATGGCCTAGCAAGCCACTTATTCCAAGGGACAATTAGGGATGGGTAATAAATTTGGCCTTGCCAGTAATGACCACATCCCATGAGAGAAAAACTTCAGCTGCAGGTCAGAAAATTACAGATACAGCCAAAACCAAATAAATTGAACGGAGGTAATTTTTTTTGGATCACGTCTTAACACATCATTACAGTCAACACATTGTGGGGTACTTTCACATTTAAAGGCCACTGTAAGTGACTAGAGAAGGAAAGTAGTCACATTGGATTTTGGACTACTCACTAATCACGGCCACATTGTCATCAGTAACATAGATCCAAAAATCCAGGGTCTTCCTAGTAAGTCAGTAGAGAACAGGGAAGAGAAAAAAAAATAACTTGGATAACTGCTCCTGACTGGTATCTTGCAAATCCTCTCCGAAGGACAGGGTGATTTACAGCTTCTCTTGGCCCTAAGCTCTCAAATTCTCTCTGGAAACACTCCTCCTCTCTACTTTTTCCTAAAAACTTAGCTCTTTGATCAAGTTTTATTTCATCTAACCGAGTCATGGTGTTTTGATTGATATCTCTCTTGGAAAGTGCCTTGGGGCATTATATAATGTCAAATGCATTATATAAATGCAATTTGTCACAGTTGTTGAATTGAGAGCAGAATTGGCGTCAGGTATGCTATTTTGCACAGTTGGAAGCTTATTCATGCTTACTCCTCCTCTGCGAATAATGATGATTTGGGTGCAGTTGTGTTGGCAACCAGCACATGGAGCTCTGCACTCCAGCAAGGAGGCAACTCTTCGCTGAGAGGGACAGAGAAGCAGAGAAATAGCAAGAAAGAGAAAACATGCTCCAGAATATATAACCTGGCAATTATTACATCTATTACACATTTATTCAAGAAAATAATTTTTACTTAGACTAAAACAATGATGTTTCGTGAAGTAACGAATAGTGTGATCTAGTTCATGTGATATAATACCGAGTGGCAACGGAGTCAACTCCCTTCTCATTCAATTCCTGCTTTCAAAGAATATGTTTTCTCTTCCTTAATAGCTCCACAGGAAACTCTCTATATCTGAGCCATTAAGCAAGGCTGTACACTAGATCACTGCCTACTGAATTAACTGATCTAATTCACAGTAGTGACTGGCATGCCTACAATAAGAAGTCTCACAACACCAGGTTAAAGTCCAACAGGTTTATTTGGTAGCAAATGTATGTATGGGTATGTATGGCCTGCATAGGATTGCCCCTTAAAGGGACCACGTTACCACAAAAACCCATCCCTGTTGCACTGGCAAATCACCCCTGCAAGGACATTCAGCTAGATAGTCGGGATTATTTTTATCTCCCAGTTTAGAAAGAAGTATTGGGCCTACAAATTTGCTGCTGTAAGTTAGGATGAGTCATCAGAAACTTGTCCCTGGCCCTGGTGAAATATTGCACATTGAATTCTCCCACCAGCTTTGAAAACTAAAACCACTGACACTGAAGAGTCAATAAGTACTGACTAAATGTTTATATATGTTTATAATGTATGTATGGGTATGTATGGAGTCTGTATGGGCAGAGTTGAGAAATACGAAGGGGCAAAAAGCATCAGTGGGTGTCAAACGGGTATAATGGTATTTGCTACCAAATAAACCTGTTGGACTTTAACCTGGTGTTGTGAGACTTCTTACTGTGCTTACCCCAGTCCAACGCCGGCATCTCCACATCATGCCTACAATAGTCAAACATCCAACTGCTGATCATTCATTATACAGCTAGCCATACTGGAAATGTGTATATGAGAATGTTGAGTATGGGCTTCAACGATCATAGAAACATAGAATCCCTACAGTGCAGAAGGAGGCCATTCAGCCCATCAAGTCTGCACTGACAACAATCCCAACCAGGCCCTCTCCCCATAACCCCACATATTTACCCTGCTAGTTCCCCTGACACTAAGGGGCAATTTAGCATGGCCAAGCCAACTAACCTGTACATCTTTGGACTGTGGGAGGAAACCCACGCAGACATGGGGAGAATGTGCAAACTCAACACAGACAGTCACTCAATCTAGGAATCGAACCCGGGTCCCTGGCGCTAACCACTGTGCCACTATGCCACTCTGATGATACCTCTGGAGTCGCAACTGGGCATAATTAGACGCAAGTCGAGACTGAGCCGATGAAAAATGTTTCAGGCATCTGACTAAAAGCTTGGTTGAAGAAGTAGGTTTTAATGTTTAGTACATCACTCCTCACCATGCTTTGAATCTTTCATCATTTCCCAGGATTCTTTGCTGCTCACTCATTTGTGAATATGCAGTGAAAGCGCTAAGCTAACACTGTTGTGGTATTTTCCCAAACATGATATAAACATTTAGTCAGTACTTGTTGACTCTTCAGTGTCAGTGGTTTTAGTTTTCAAAGCTGGTGGGAGAATTCAATGTGCAATGTTTCACCAGGGCCAGGGACAAGTTTCTGATGACTCATCCTAACTTACAGCAGCAAATTTGCAGGCCCAATACTTCTTTCTAAACTGGGAGATAAAAATAATCCCAACTATCTAGCTGAATGTCCTTGCAGGGGGTGATTTGCCAGTGCAACAGGGATGGGTTTTCGTGGTAACGTGGTCCCTTTAAGGGGCGATCCTATGCAGGCCATGTTGGACTCTATAGAGCAGCCACGTGGCTAATCAGGAGTGAGGGCGCACATCCTGAGGGGTGGAGGACCTTCAGTTGGAGCCAGGGAGGATAAGACAGTAGACACTTGCCTGTGTTTCTGTCAGACCCTTACCTTGTATATAGTTATATTAATTTACTAAACTCTTTGATGTTTCTGGGGAGGGTGGGACCTGTGCAAATTGGATGGGTTATGCCTGGGCAGAACTGATGTCCAAGGGCACTGTTTGCTAGAGCGGTTGAGGAGGGTTTAAACTAATATACCAGGGAGATGGGAACTTATGTAAGGAGGCAGAGGAGGAGGGAGCAAGGACAAAAACAAAAGAAAAGTGATAGGCAGAGAAACTAAGGACAAAATTCAAACAGGGCTATAGAGAAAAATATTGGGAGCGAGACAAACAATGTTAAAAAGACAAGCTTAAAGGCTCTGTGCCTTAATGCACAGAGCATTTGCAATAAAGTGGATGAACTAATCACACAGATAGATGTAAACGGGTAGGATATAATTGGGATTACGGAGACATGGCTGCAGGGTGACTAGGGATGTGAACTGAATGGTATTCAATATTTAGGAAGGACAGGCATAAAGGAAAAGGTGGTGGAGTGGCACTGCTGGTTAAAGGGGAAATTAACACAATGGTGAGAATGGATATTAGCTCTGACAATGTGGAGTCTGTATGGGTAGAGTTGAGAAATACGAAGGGGCAAAAAGCATCAGTGGGTGTCAAGCTGCAGTGGTGATGTTGGGAATGGCATTAAAAACAAAATTAGAGATGCATGTGATAAGGGAATATCAGTGATCATGGGTGATTTTAATCTGCACATAGATTGGGCAAATCAAATTAGCCACAATGCCATAGACGAGGAATTCCTGGAGTATATACGGGATGGTTTTCTTGACCAATATCTGGAGGAACCAACCAGAGATCAGGCCATCTTAAACTGGGTACTGTGTAATGAGAAGGGAATCAATGCCAACCTAGCTGTGTGAGACCCCTTGGGGATGAGCAACCATAACACGATTTTTTATCAAGATGGAGAGTGAAGTCGTTGATTCGGAGACTAGGATGCTGAATCTTAATAAAGGAAATTATGAAGATATGAGGTGTGAGTTGGCCTTGATAGATTGGGGAGAGTTACTTAAAGGGATGACAGTGGATAGGCAATGGCAAACATTCGAAGAATGCATGGGGGAACTGCAGCAACTGTTTATTCCTGCGTGGCACAAAAGCAAAATGGGTAAGAGGGCCAATCCATGGCTTACAAAGGAAATTAGAGATAGTATCCGATCCAATGAAGAAGCATACAGATTGGCCAAGAGAAATAATAGGTCTGAGGATTGGGAGCAGTTTAGAATTCAAAAGAGAAGGACCAAGGGATTGATTAAGAAGGGGAAAATACAGTACAAGAGTAAGCTTGCCGGGAATATAAAGATTGACACGAAGAGTTTCTATAGATATGTGAAGAGAAAGAGGTTGAATACAAATGTAGGTCCCCTACAGACAGAAACGGGAGAATGGAAAATAGGGGACAAAGAACTGGCTGAGCAACTAAGTACATACTTTGGTTCTGTCTTCACAAATGAGGACACAAATCAGATACCAGAAATGTTGGAGAATGCAAGATTTAGGGAGAGGGAAGAATTGAGGGAGATCAATATTAGTAGAGAAATGATGCTGGGAAGTTGATGGGACTGAAGGCGATAAATCCCCAGGACCTGATAATCTACATCCCAGAGTACTTAAGGAAGTGGTTCTAGAAATAGTGGCTGCATCGGTGGTCATCTTCCAGGATTCTATAGACTCTGGAACAGTCCCTGCAGATTGGAGAAGGCTACTATCACTCCAATATTCAAAAAGGGAGGTAGAGAGAAAACAGGGAACTATAAATAACTAATAAGTAAGCCTAACATTGGTAGTGGAGAAAATTCTCAAATACATTATCAAGGACTTTATAGCGAAGCATTTAGAAAGCAGTGGCAGGATCAGACAGAGTCAAATGGATTTATGAAGGGGAAATCATGCTTGGCAAATCTGTTGGAATTCTTTGAAGATGTAACTAGTAGAGTTGACAAGGGGGTGCCAATCGATGTAGTACATTTGGACTTTCACAAAGTGTTTGACAAAGTCCTGCGTAAGAGATTATCGTGCAAGACTAAAGCACATGGGATTGTGGGAAGTGTATTGAGATGGATAGAAAACTGGTTGGCAGAGAGGAAACAAGGAGTAGGAATTAATGGGTCATTTTAAAATTGGCAGGCAGTAACTAGTGGGGTGTCACAGGGATCGGTGCTGGGATCCCAGCTATTCACAATATATATTAATGATTTGGATGAGGGAACATAATGTAATATCTCAAAGTTCGCAGATGATATCAAGTTGGGTGGGAAGGTGAACTGTGATGAGGATGCAGAGATCCTTCAGAATGATCAGGATAGGTTGGGTGAGTGGGCAAATCAATGGCAGATGCAGGATAATTTGGATAATTTTGAGGTTATTCACTTTGGAAGCAAAGACAAGGAGGAAGATTACTACCTAAATGGCTGTAAATTGGGAGAGGAGAGTGTGCAGCGGGACCTGGGTGCCCTTGTGCACCAGTCGCTGAAGACAAGCATGCAAGTGCAGCAGGTGGTAAAGAAGGCAAATGGAATGTTGGCCTTCATTGCGAGAGGTTTCGAGCACAGGAGCAGGGATGTGTTGTTGCAATTATACAGGGCATTGGTGAGGCCACACCTAGAGTATTGTGTGCAGTTTTGATCTCCTTTTCTGTGGAAGGTTGTCCTTGCTCTCAAGGGAGTGCAGCAAAGGTTTATCGGGCTGATTGCAGGGATGGCAGGACTGATGTATTAGGAGAGATTGACTAGGTTAGAATTATTTTCGCTGTAGTTCAGACAAATGAGGGGGGATCCCATAGAGACCTATAAAATTCTAACAGGACTAGACAGGGTAGATGCAGGGGGGGATGTTCCCGATGGTGGGGAGTCCAGAACCAGGGGTCACAGTCTGAGGATTCGGGGTAGGCCATTTAGAATGGAGGTGAGGAGACATTTCTTCACCCAAAAAGTGGTGAGCCTGTGAAATTCATAACCACAGGAAGTAGTTGATGCCAAAACAGTCAATGTATTTAAGAGGTGGCTAGATACAGCACTTGGGGTGAATGGGATCAAAGGTTGTGGGGAGAAAGCAGGATTAGGCTACTCAGTTGGATGATCAGCCATGATTGTAATAAATGATGGAGCAGGCTCGAAGGGCCAAATGGCCTCCTACTGCTCCCACCTTCTATGTTTCTATGTCGGAGCCACATCGAGACACCTCCAGCTACTACAGTTTTATATTAACTTGACAGCTGTATGGGAACCAATAAGTAATGCTAGGGAGGAATACTGATGTGCACACCATACTGGGATTGACAGATAGCACCAGAGTAGCAAATAGTAATGGGTAGGTTCAGCGTTAAGGGAAATGTAATAAAGTGTAAATAAGGGCCAGTGTGCATATATACAAATGAGCAGAGCGTGGTAAGGAAGACTGGCGAGTTACACGCACAGATAACCACATGGAAATATGATATCATGAAAATACTAGAGACCTGACCTGGCTCCAAAATGAGCAAGACCGGAGTGGGGTGGGGAGGGTATTACTGAATTCAAGATGTTAAGGGAAAAGAAGAAACGACTGAAGATGGCAGATTTATTAAGGAGAACACTGCAATGCTGCAGAGGATCTCCCAGTAGGGTCAAGGACAGAATTTGTGTGGCTGGAGGTAAATGTTACCAGAGAGGCAGTGCTTGGTAGACTAACGGGACTGAAGGTGGACAAGTCCCCGGGCCCGGATGGAATGCATCCCAGGGTACTGAAAGAAATGTCAGGGGTAAAAGCGGATGCGTTAGTGGTTATTTATCAAAATTCGTTGGATTCTGGGATAGTGCCGGTGGATTGGAAAATGGCTAATGTTACGCCGCTGTTTAAAAAAGGAAATAGACAAAAGGCGGGTAACTACAGGCTGGTTAGCTTAACGTCTGTAGTTGGGAAAATGCTGGAAGAAGAAATAGCAGGCCATCTGGATAAGAATGGTTCGATTAATCAGACACAGCATGGATTCATGAGGGGAAAGTCGTGCTTGACGAACTTGTTGGATTTTTATGAAGATGTGACTAGTGCGGTTGACAAAGGGGAACCAGTGGATGCGGTGTTTTTGGATTTCCAAAAGGCGTTTGATAAGGTGCCTCACAAAAGGTTGCTGAAGAAGATTGGGTCACACAGAGTTGGGGGTAGGGTGTTAGCTTGGATTGAGGATTGGCTATCCGACAGGAAGCAGAGAGTCGGAATAAATGGGTGCTTTTCTGGTTGGCGGATGGTAACTAGTGGCGTGCCGCAGGGATCGGTACTGGGGCCTCAACTATTTACCATTTATATCGACGATCTGGAGGAGGGGACTGAGCGTAGGGTAACAAAGTTTGCAGACGACACAAAGATAAGTGGAAAAGTGAATCGTGTGGAGGGCGTAGAAGGTCTGCAGAGAGATTTGGACAGGCTGAGTGAGTGGGCGAGGATCCGGCAGATGGAGTATAACGTTGACAAATGCGAGGTTATTCACTTTGGAGGAAATAATAGCAAATTGGATTATCTAAATGGAAAAAAATTACAACATGCTACTGTGCAAAGGGACCTGGGGGTCCTTGTGCATAAGACGCAAAAACCCAGTCTGCAGGTGCAACAGGTGATCAAGAAGGCAAATGGGATGTTGGCCTATATCGCAAGGGGGATAGAATATAAAAGCAGAGATGTCTTGCTGCATCTGTACAGGGCATTGATGAGGCCACAGCTGGAATACTGTGTGCAGTATTGGTCCCCTTATTTGCGGAAGGATATATTGGCCTTGGAGGGAGTGCAGAGAAGGTTCACCAGGTTGATACCAGAGATGAGGGGTGTTGATTATGTGGAGAGACTGAGCAGATTGGGTTTGTATTCGTTGGAATTTAGAAGGCTGAGGGGGGATCTTATAGAGACCTATAAGATAATGAAGGGGCTGGATAGGGTAGAGGTGGAGAGATTCTTTCCACTTAGAAAGGAAGCTAGAACTAGAGGGCACAGCCTCAAAATAAAGGGGAGTCAGTTTAGGACAGAGTTGAAGAGGAACTTCTTCTCTCAGAGGGTGGTGAATCTCTGGAATTCTCTGCCCACTGAAGTGGTGGAGGCTACCTCGTTGAATATGTTTAAATCACGGATAGATGGATTCCTGATCGGTAAGGGAAATAAGGGCGGCACGGTAGCACAGTGGTTAGCATTGCTGCTTCACAGCTCCAGGGTCCCGGGTTCGATTCCCGGCTCGGGTCACTGTCTGTGTGGAGTTTGCACATTCTCCTCGTGTCTGCGTGGGTTTCCTCCGGGTGCTCCGGTTTCCTCCCACAGTCCAAAGATGTGCGGGTTAGGTTGATTGGCCAGGTTAAAAATTGCCCCTTAGAGTCCTGTGATGCGTAGGTTAGAGGGATTAGCGGGTAAAAATATGTGGGGGTAGGGCCTGGGTGGGATTGTGGTCGGTGCAGACTCGATGGGCCAAATGGCCTCCTTCTGCACTGTAGGGTTTCTATGATTCTATGAATTAGGGGTTATGGGGATCAGGCGGGTAAGTGGAACTGATCCACTTCAGATCAGCCATGATCTTATTGAATGGCGGGCAGGCTCGAGGGGCTAGATGGCCTACTCCTGCTCCTATTTCTTATGTTCTTATGTTCTTATGAACAAAAAGAAAGAGTGCAATGACAGTGCTTGATGGAATCCATAGGTCACCGAGTAGTGGGAAACATGGAGGAATAAGTTTGCAAGGAAATTTAGGGGGTTGGCAAGATAATGAAAATGGGGGACTTTAATTATTCAAATATTGACTGGGATAGTGGCAGTGTAAAATTCAGAGAGGGGAAAAGAGTTCCTGAGATGCGTTCAGGAGAATTTTCTGTTTGCAGTCCAATTAGCAAGGAAGCATTGCTGGACCTGGTTCTTGAGGGGGAGGTGGGCAAAGTGGATCAAGTGTCAGTAGGGATCATTGCATCTTAAGGTTTAAGTTGGCTGTAGAAAAGGACAAGGAACAATCCCAGAGCAAGAATAACTGACTAAGGGATAGTTAATTAACTTGAATGGGGCAAAAATTGACCTGACCCCAATACATTGCTATCAAAGAATGGCAGCCAAGAATGTAACAGAACAATGTAAAGAGGAAATAGTTCAGGCACAGCCAAGATATATTCCCATGGAGGGGAAAGGTAGGGCAAACAAATTCAGAGCTCCCTGGATGATAAAAGTGCTAGAAGTTAAGTTGATGTATGCTTCTGACAGATCTCAGGTGGACCAACAACGAGACTGAATAGAGAAGGTTCAGAGGGGAATTGAAAAAGCAAATAAGAGAAGCAAAGAGAGAGCATGACAAAATGCTAGCAGCTAACATAAAACGGAATCCAAAAATCCTCCATAGGCAAATTAAAAAGTACAAAAGCTGTAAAAGGAGGAACTAATTAAGGACCAAAAAGGGGATTTTTGCATGGGGGCAAGGGGCTGAGGTATTAAATGAATACCTTGCATCTGCGTTTACCAAGGAAGAAAATTCTGAGCAGGCTATGGTGAAAGAGGGTTTAAAATTGATAAGGAAGTGCTCTTGGATAGGTCCTCTGTGCTAAAAGTTGACAAATTTCCAGCACTGGGTGAAATGCATCCAAGAACACTAAAGGAAAGAAGAGTGGAAATTGGAGGCACTGGCCAGAATTTTCCAATTTTCCTTAGACTCAGGGGTGATGCCAGATGACTGAAGAATTGCAAATGTTACACACTTGTTCAAAAAGGGCATCAAGGTAAGCCTAGCAACTACAGGCCAGTCAGTTTAACTAGCTGGGTTGGTGGAAAGCTTCAGAAAATTATTTTTTAGTACAAAATTAATAGTCAGTTGGGAAAACCATAGAAACCCTACAGTACAGAAGGAGGCCATTCGGCCCATCGAGTCTGCACCGACCACAATCCCACCCAGGCCCTACCCCCCACATATTTACCCGCTAATCCCTCTAACCTATGCATCTTGAGTTAAATAAGCAAGACCAACACAGGTTTGTTAATGGCAAATCGGTAATTTGCTTGAGTTTTTTAAATGAGGTCATGGAGAAGGTTAATGAGGGTAGACTTCCAAAAGGTATTTGATAAAGTGTCACAGAACCTGTGAGCAAAATTAGAGATCATGGAACAAAAGATACAGTAGCAACATGGATATGGAAATGGCTGAGTGGCAGGAAACAGAGTAGTGGTTAATGGTTCTTTTCCTGGGCTGGTGGACGGTTTCCATAGAATCCATAGAAACCCTACAGTACAGAAAGAGGCCATTCGGCCCATCGAGTCTGCACCGACCACAATCCCACCCAGGCCCTACCCCCATATTCCTACACATTTACCCACTAATCCCTCTAACCTACGCATCTCAGGACACTAGGGGCAATTTTAGCATGGCCAATCAACCTAACCTGCACATCTTTGGACTGAGAGAAGAAACCGGAGCACCCGGAGGAAACCCACGGTTTATACTGACTTACCCCAGAGGTTGCTGTTAGAACCTCTGCTCTTCCTAATATATGTTAAGGATCTAGACCTGGGTGTACAGGACACAATTTTGAAATTTGCAAATGACACAAAACTTGAAAGTATTATGAGTGTGAGGAGGATAGTGTAGAACTTTAAAAGAACAAAGGTTGGTGGAATGGGCGGACAAGTGGCAGATGAATTTTAAAGCAATGAAGTGTGCAGTGATTCACTTTGGTGGGAAGAACATACTGAGTCAATATAAAAAGAGCACAATTCTGAAGGGGTGCTGCAGCAGATGAACCTGGGTGTGTATATGCATTAGCCATTGAAGGAGGCAGGACAGGTTGAGAGAGTGGTTAATAAAGAACACAGCATCCTGGGCTATATTAATAGGGCAGCGTGTAAAATAATCAAAAAAGTTATTGGTTTGACCTCAGCTGGAGTATTCTGTCCAGTTCTGGGCACTACACTTTAGGAAGGATGTGAAGACAATGGAGAGAATGTAGAAAAGATTTTGGAGAATGGTTCCAGGAAATTCAGTTGTACAGATAGATTGGAGAAGCTGGGACTGTTCTCCTTGAAGAAGAGAAGGTTGAGAGGAGATTTGATAGAGCTGTGCAAAATTGAGAGAGTAAATAGGGAGAAATTGTTTCAATTGCTGAAAAAAACAAGAATCAGAGGGCAGAGATTTAAGGTAATTGACAAAAGAAATAATAAGGAAAATCTTTTTCACATAACGAGTGATTAGTATCTGGAATGTGCTGCCTGGGTATGTGGTGGAGGCAGGTTTAATCGAGGCATTCAAGAGGGAATTGGATTATTTTCTAAAAAGGAAGAATGTGCAGGGTTATGGGGAAAGGCAGGAGAGTGACACTAAGTCAATTGCTCCTTCAAAGAGCCAGTACTTGCATGGTGGGTCAAATGGCCGCCTTCTGTGCTGCAACCATTCTATAAATAAGAAGGGAGAGTGTTGCAGGTCACATCAAATGGGGTGGAGTGGCGACATATTTAATATTTTTCTCATGAAATGCATTACTTTTTTTTGTTGAGAATTTCATCATAAAAAGGCATTTTCACAAAATGAATAAGATACCATCTTTATCGCAATAGCATCTCCCTTTCGGACTATATCATATCCATTGCAATTAAGACTATCTGGGGTAGAATATATTTTCAATTTGAAATTGCAAATGGATAAGATAAATATCATTCCATGGCGCAGTACGAATTAACTGCAACTATTTCTTCAGTCCCCTGATAGTTTAATATTTAAGGCACAATACTGGAATAAGTAAATCTTCAAATATTTTCAACTTCAAGCCAACTTGCAGCTATTGTTTTCCAAGAGGAAAACACCATTAGAGAGTTCCTATACTATACCAAGTGGCTAAATAAATATACAAGTACAACATTTATGTAGGTTCTAAATAAATAATTAGTCATAGTCCAGCTAGTTACAAAGTGATCATGTCCACTAATATCCACCAGCACTAATCTGACTAGGATCTTTCCAACTCCGCAGAACAGCATTTAACTTCCATGGGCAGACAAATACAGCACGCAACCAGAAAATCTAGGAAAAATACCAGAAATTGTTTACCCTTCAGGAGCCCAAGCCTTTTGCTTGGATTGGATCTCATGAGTGAGGTTCATACATCCATCTAGAAATTGATACACCCCTCATCTTTCTGGGTGTACTGACCTTCAGGACTAGCCAGGTCAGAAATTAAGTTAGGAAGTCCCCACTCCTAACCACACCCCATTTAACAACATTTGCCCAATAAAGGATTCAGTGGAGGTTCTACTCCAGAAAATCTTGGAAATGGTGGCACAAGATCCTTTACATTTCCTGGTGAGTTCCACCAGTCTCCCAGTGGGAGACAGCAAAAACTCAAGGTATGGAGGGACAGCTGCACTATTGAAAGTGCCATCTTTCAAATAGAACATTAAACAGAGAGCCAACTGCCCTTTCAGATTGATATAAAAATTTCACAGCACTAGTTCTTGGCAGCCGCTTAGAATACTGTGTAAAGTTTTGGTCACCTTACTTAAAAGGGGATATAGATGCATTGGAAGGAATTCAGATAAGGTTCATTGGGCTAATTCCTGGGATAGGGCTTTGTTATGTGGAAAAGTAGTCAGTGCCTACATTAATTGAGGTTCATAAGAATGAGGTGATCTCTCTGCATCATTTAAGATTCTGAGGGGGCTTGAAAAATACAGGCTCTAACAGTTAAGGTGGGGATGGAGATCGAGAGGGGGAGGAATTTCTTCACTCAAAAGGTTGAGTGTTTGGAATTCTCTTCCCAAGCGAGCAGTGAAGGCTGGTTCATTGAATATATTCATGGCTAAGTCGGATAGATTTTTTGATCTACAAGGGAGTCAAGGGTTACGAGGGGCAGGCAGGAAAGTGGAGTTAAGGCCACAATCAGATCAGATCAATGATCTTATTGAATAGCAGAGCAGGCTTGAGGGGTCAAATGGTCCATTCTCGCTTCTATTTTGCATTTCCTATGTGTTTAGTTCTTCCACATGTCCTGGCCAACATGCAACCATCTATCAACCTCACAGACTGCATGGCTATTATTCTATTTCTCTTTGAGGGACCTTGCTGAGTGAAGTTTGGATATTTCCATTCCTACATTAAAACGCTGACCGTACTTCTTTGGCTGTTATAGACCGGGTGGTCACGTGATGACAAAGTTACTTAAGAGGTAAGATGACAGTAATGCAGGAGTTCTCCCTGGACCACTAGCAGACTACAAGCACGTAAGAGCTGCTCAGACTAGTGAATAAACTGTTATTTGTGATAAGTCCTTGGTCCGAAGTCCTAGGGAACCCAGCACATCTACAGCTGTAAAATATTTTGGGACACCCTGCGGTTAGATACTGGCAAATCTTTCTTCCTACTTTCTCAACTTGCTGAGCAAGAAAGCCTCATATTGTGGAAGTCATAACAACCGATAAATGTAATAATATAAACACAGTTATAACACCTCAGAAACAACTTGTTGTTTCTCATTGTGTCAGAACACAGATCAACCTTCAATGTATTACGACACAGTGATCATCATGGCTTGGTTGAGTCATGTAGATCTGCGTAGCTAATAAAACAATTAACTTGAGAGATGTAGGTTTAAAGTCCTGCATCCAGTTCTTAATTATTAAGCAGTTTTCTGATTTATTATTGTTCATAATGCTTTATGTATTAGTGGACAAAAAGCAACATTTGGAAAAATGCTTCAGAAAATTGTTTGCTGCACTGTAATGCATCTTCAGTTACATGTTGGTTAGTTCATATTGTTTTGGAATGGTAATTATGCCATTAATCAAAATCAACTGCTTGTTGTATTTGCCTTAAAAATTACAAGGTCATAAATATTCAAAATGTGATCAATTTGAACCACATCTGCAGCACAATAGACCAGACATTACTGCGTTCATATTAAAGTGAAACTCAGATGTTGTGCCAATTGGCAACATGTGCTAATGACTGTACCGCCATAACAATGCAGTGGGCTTAAAGTCTTGAGTGTCACACTGAGTGGTTTCTTTAAATGGCTGGTCAGTCAAAACAAGGTCGCTTGGCAAATGATGCAGCCTGCACCATGAACTAAACTGGACAAAGATACCTTCTTTAATAGAAGGGTTAACGCTCACTTCCTCATAGTGCTCAGTGTGTCAGTGATGTATGTTAGCCGCTCTGAAATGTGCAGTGATGCCACTCAATTCCATTAGGAAACATTTCTCTCTCCAGCTCATACAACAGATACGTGGACTTTTGTTGTGTCTACAAAAATAAAACCAGCCGAAGATCCCACTGGGGTTGAGTTTGGAATTATCACGTGAAAGTATAGAATAAAGCTCTTGACCCCAAAGAGACCAGTTGCTGCACATTTTTGAAAAAGAAACAATACCTTTTGAAAACAAAGCCGGAATTAACCAGTTCGATCCCTCCGGACCCCTCATTTCTTCACAAAGGAGGTTTTCAGTGCAATAAAGCATTATGAACAACAACAAATCACATTCATCCTATATTTAAATTAGTCTTTAACACACCTCAATTTCACACAGGTTAACATTTTTCAAACATTTGGAACCCCAGTGTTATCTAGTTGCACTTTAAGTTATTCGGCACTAAAGGTTAATAACTAGGAGCGGCATTTTAATTTATTTTTTCTTTCTTCGTGATGTTTTCCTGAGCCTTTAACTTGATGAGGGAAAATGATTGAAGTGTCCTCAAGACATTTGGGGGCTGAATTACTGTCACAAATGAACCATTAGTGGGACAGCCAAAGGGGGCAATGGTGGGGGCAGAATTGGGTGATCTCCTAGTTATGCCAGTGTTCCTGATGTCATGCCACCCATCCTCGGCACCCGTTGCCAATCAAATACTGTACCATATCATGACTTCAATGCGCTTTCAACAAATTATAGATCTCAGAAGTAACATGCCAGTAATGTGTTAAACAGCATTATTCTTGTGAATACATTTATTAGCAGTGAGGTTCTTTCTAGGGAATGCACAATATTCCTCAAAAGGTTAAGCATAAATAAATTAATCTGAATGTAAAGGAACATCAGACTTGGGGCAGGAGTGGGCCATTCAGCCCTTCAAACCTGTTCTGCTATTTGACAAGATCATGGCTGATCTGGTTGTGACCTCAATTCCACTTTCCTGTCTAAACCCCCCCCCCCCACCACCCCCCCCCCCCCCCACCCCGAGCCGACTCTCCGTCAAAAGTCTTTGTAGCTCAGCCTAGAATAAATTCAATGACCCAACCTCCACTGTTTTCTGGAGATACTCAGAAAAAAATTCTCAACTCCAGCTTAAAGGAAGAGCTCGCATTTTTTAATTGTGTCCCTTAGTTCCAGCCTCTCCCGCTCGAGTGCCTCATCCTGTCAAGTCCCCGCAGGATCACAGATGTTTCAATAAGATCACCTCTCATTCTTCTAAACTCCAATGGGTAAAAGCCCAACCTGCTCAACCTTTTGGAATGACTTCAAAAATAATGTCTAAACAATGGAGACCTCTCAGGTTTCGTCAGCCCTAAATGAGCTAAAAATATTTCAACTAATACGATGCGACCTGTGCACATTTTCATTGTGAACTTCAGAACATGAATCAGGGGACTAGTAATTAACTTCATGTTCAGAGGAGCTTGTAGATTTATCCGCAGGGTCACTTGTAAGTGGTGTGCACGAGGTATACGTTTGACACTATAATGCCTCCGAGCATTATCCTGAAAACATGCAATGAACAAAAATAGTTCATTAATAAGACTGAATTAACAAGTTGTCAAAAGGGTACTGCACAATCTGTCACATTCAGCTACATGGCTCAGGGCAGGATTTAGGCCACAGGCTTCAGGACCTGCCCATCAGACTCATATGAGGGTCAGAAGTCTGCACTTGAGCTGGCAATCGTCTGTGACATTCTCCGAATTGGCCGATTAGCAGCCAGAGGGTGGGCTTGCATTCAATTAAGAATGGCGGGTGGGCTCTCAAAGTTAAAGGGTTATTCAGAGCTGACAGCATCTGTGGAGAGACACATTCACAAATTCTGATCACTTAATGGACACTTTTAGCATCTTACTCAGCCTTTATCATCATTTACATTTTCTTTGTCCAATTACAGCACCATCCTCCCCCTCCCATAGTATAAATCTCTTCTGATTTTTTGCTCTAAGCTGACGAAGGGTCATCCAGACTCGAAACAGCTCTATTGTCTCTCCACAGATGCTGTCAGACCTGCTGAGATTTTCCAGCATTTTCTGTTTTTGTGTGTGAATTTAGCAAGGCTAATCCACCTAACCCACATATCTTTGGACTGTGGGAGGAAACCGGAGCACCTGGAGGAAACCAATGCAGACACGTGGAGAATGTGCAAACTCCACACAGGCAGCCACCCAAGGCTGGAATTGAACCCAGATCCCTGGCGCTGTGAAGCAGCAGTGCTAACCACTGTGCCTCCGTGTTGCCCAAGTCATGTCCTCAGTGAGTTTACCGCGAGGACGTGACAGAAATTGAAAAGCATTGCGCTGAACTTCACTCTTCCTGACATTGTGTAACCATATTCAGTTGAATGGGTTTTTGTAGAGTCTTTGCATCCATCTAAGTCAACCATCAACTGGATTGGACTTGGGAGAGTTTGTTCCACTTAGGCTGATTTAGCCTCTGTATCACTGTTATAGATAGCCGTGGCTATCATAGATAACCACAGTAAACTGGGGAATTTTAAATGGGACAGACATCAGAAATCTAGGAACACAGGGGGGAGCTCGAGAAACATACTTTGAAAGAATGGACATGTTTTTCATATTATTTGAGAATTCAAAGGTGAAAGTGAAGAGGTCCAAACTCAGAATAAGGCAATTCTTGAGGACAGGAAGGAAATTTGGCTAACAGACATTAGCCTGGAAGTATAGGGAACATTGGCAAATCTATTTGGAATTCAAAAGAGAATGCTATTATGGATGCACTGTCACATTTGCTGCATGAGGATTCAGATAAAAGCTGTCACAATAATATGATGTGTGCATGTTTAATATTACTATTTATTTTCACCAGCTGATCAAATAAATGTTGAACTGATTTAAAAGAACTTCTAAAAAAAAAACAAGCACAGATACTGACTTAAGGTGGCTGCCTCAGTTCTCCTGATGCCTGGTATTACAAGTAGGCTAGTTTCTGGAAATGTCCAAGGTAGATCACAATTAAGACATACCAAGAAAATCTCATGGAATTTCACACCTGCTGATGTCAAGAATTAGTTCAACTATTACCGAAACCCAATTGGCCCTCACCATTTGCATTTCTATATGTCTACCCTTTCAAGCAGAGACAGAAAGTCTGCTGGAATAATGGCTAACAAAAAGTGTTCTTCCTAACTCATCACAGGGAAGAATGGCCCATTCAGAAGCATTGGATGGGACATCACAGAAACTTAATCACCTGGGCCATTAAACAATAGCCATGGCCTGTCCTGACGTGAGCTAATCAATCATCGCCTAAAATAATTGTCAGTCATGTATGACCAATATAGCAATGTTGAAAAGTATTTTATGACAACACCCTGATTGTGTAAGACAGTCGAGAAGAAAGCTGCCATTGGAGCAGCAACTCCATCTCTCTCCTCTCCATCGAAGGTTCAAGACCTCAATCTCTTTGATACATTTTGGAATCTATCACAGAGCTAGAGAATTTCCATTGAAATGATCATGTGCACAAATCACTGACTGATGGAAGACAGATTACTGTTTAACAGAGACTATCTCCAGGAAATGCAGTTTACATCAGCTTCAACTCCACTAGAATTAAGCCCACCATGGAAAAAGCCTGTCTCGGCCATTGCTGATCAAATCTTACTTTGATCAAAAAGTAACCTCCTACTGTATAACCTGTTATTCTTGCATGTGTGTGTACTCGCATGTGCGTGCATTGCAAAGGTAAGAACCTTTTTACACAACTTTATATCTTTACTAGGGTGGGTTTTTAGCTTAATATAAACTAACCACTGTTTTTAAACTCAAAAAAGCCTGTAAGACCGAGTTATTTGCAACGAGCACAGAAGTGGCCAAGTACAGACACTGAATTATCACCTTCATCCTTACGAATTACAAATAAAACCTTGCTACAATTACTTGGAATGAAATGGAAAGGCCATGTCCTGCCAAGTGACCTCCCAGGTTGTATCAAGGTGCAATCTTCACAATAGTGGTAGTAGATGATGACTTTCCAATCACAGCAACTGAAATTGCAGCTAGAACTCAGGAAGACTCGGTGTTGAAATGAATCAATGAGCATCCATATAACAGCTGAATAGAGTTTGACCATTGCCCAGATAGGGAGCCTTTCCACAATCATCATAATGAACTGTCAAACGGACAAGGCTGCAAAAATGGTGATTTCCTGTTCTTTGAGTGATAGAATTCTAGCAGAACTTCATATTGAACACACAGAAATACTCAACATGAGATCCATGGCAATGGATTTATTTATTTGCCTATTCTAGACAGTGATCTGAAATCAGTGCTAGACCAATATACTAGCTGCCAAAATGGTAGAAATAAGTTGCCATCTCTTTTGCAACCATGCTCATGGCCAAGTCGTCCGTTTTAAAGAGTTCAGGTAGTTCTTGTGACAAGTAAAATGACAATATCTTGGTGCTCATCAACAAGTGCAAGTTGATCAAAGTAAGCTAACACTGCTGAATAATAGACAAGGTCAGGTCTATTTTTGCTCATCACAGATTACCCGAGGAGTTTGTCTCAGATAACTAGTGAAGCAAAACAATATTGAACATCCCTTTACTTCTCCTTATTGTCTGGCATTAAATGGTGCAGTTTAAAGACTGCTAGGATAGTTAAAGAGGGACTAAAAGAAACAAGTGCTACACAGGTGTTCAAATGGTAGTATGAAACAGCAAATAGCTGTTGTATACGACAACTCCACTACAGAGTATACGCCCAGTGAGTTTGAGATGAAGAGAAGGCACATGCGAGCTTCTACCAGGCTTGACTTATAAAGTTGAACAGAAGCAATTCAGTCAACAATGTCAGTGTGGCACAAACAAAAGAGATTGCAGTTTCAGGCTAAATGAGCCTGCTTGTGTTGAGGCCCCATTACAAGCAGGATGTGGGAAAATTTCACAGAGCTGTACAGAACTAAAAGATACTTGGTTAAAAGTGATGGAAAGGGGAGAAAGTACATGTAAATTGCTGGATTCCAGTGAGGGATTATCTAAAGCATAAGCATGATCCACTTGATCAGGAATACATACCGGAGTATGAACCAGATCAGTCTTTGTGTCTAAAGTACAAATTTCTGAATACTGAACTAAAGCCAAATAGTCTAAAATCTGACTCCATGCCAGAGCCTGTAGAGAGATTTTAGAAAGCTTCATAAATCAATTACCAAATTTAATTTGTAGATGTGGTTTAAAGAAAAAAAAGTTAGTTGTAATCCTGCCCAGTGTGCATTTTCACAAAGATTTGTTTATTTGCTTTTTATTGTTGAAACCATAAAGTTTGTAGAAAAGGAAACAGTTTATTGAAAGAAAATCTTTTGATGGGGAAACAGTATAACATATTCATGTGTTTTGAGTATGTAAAGTACACAACAATGTTATTAAACATGTGAACTGACCATTTTGATGTCTGTCTTTCTCTGCAAGTACCTCCCAAGATGGAACTTCGGACATCTCCAGGGACCTGGAGCCAACTGGAAAATTCCAGTCAGCCTCTGACAATAGGCCTAGAAGATCCTTAGTCAGTTAAATCAGCTACATGCTGCTTACGAGCAAATGGACTTGCCAGCTGGCAGTGTGAAATTCACACGTGCCCACCTGCCTCAGTACCCACCTCTAATAGGGCTTAATATTCTGCCCTCAATTTCTACTTTCTTGCTTCATCAAACCTCCCCTCAACTAGCGTAACAGAAGAGAATACCAACATAGGATCTACTAATGCTGTATGCATACATTAGCAGTCCAATTGCGAGTAAATTGTTCAAGTTTCCTTCAGGTTTGGAGGGGCAGTTCATATAATTGATATGATCACTATCAAGCATCACCTTTAATTACTTCTGCCACTGAATGTGGGCACCCTATTTTTTGCCTCTTTTTTAATGTGTGAAAACAATATATCTTAAAAACTAATGGATGGATGTCAATGAAACTTGGTACGCAGGTAGGGGATGACCCAAGGGAGAACTAATTTTATTTTTTTGGTGAAGAAGCAGATCCGGCTTCTAGAATCTTTAAAAGATCTGCTGACATTGGGAGATGGAGGCAAGTTGACTTTTTCTTTTAAAAGAGTATTGTGGATTGCCTCAGCTGTTTTGATGGAATTTGTCACAGCTGTCAAAATGTGAGCAGAGTTTTCAGAGCAGGTTGTAGGATGTGGATTGGCCTGAAGCCTCCTCAGTGAAATGGAAGCTCTTAATAAAAACATTTCTTTTTCAGTTTTTAATTACAGAGCATCAACCGAGTAAGAAAAAGCCCCAAGAAAGACCTATGTAACTGTAATAATGTTGAGTTTACACAGT
Organism: Mustelus asterias; assembly: GCF_964213995.1. Classification (NCBI taxonomy): domain Eukaryota; kingdom Metazoa; phylum Chordata; class Chondrichthyes; order Carcharhiniformes; family Triakidae; genus Mustelus; species Mustelus asterias. Next base: position 101,291,993 of record NC_135803.1, on the reverse strand, counting down.
ATGAGAGAAGTATGTGCTCTACTGAGTGCTCTCATCACTTGTTCATTTGGAAATCATTAGAACACCTCAGGCATTACCACTGTGAAGAATAACAGAATGGAACTAAAGACCAACCAGGTGAACATCAATGGCAGGAAAAATAATGGAATCCCTACGAAATGAGAAAATAAGGAAACATCTCAAAACCAAAAACATACTGAATAGTGAGCTTGATTTCAACAACTGACCAACTCCATAAATTCTTTGAGGAGGTAATAAAGAGATATCAGACATAGGTAAATTTACAAAAGTAAGGTACCAAGTAATAGATTAAAGTCATGGGTGACTTTAACTTTCCAAACATTGATTGGAACCTTTGTAGGTCGAATAGTTCAGATGAGGCAGTTTTTGTACAGTGTGGATTTTGTACAGTGAGGATTTCCTGACACAATATGTGGATAGGCCGACAAGAGGTGGGGCCATATTGGACTTGGTACTGGGTAATGAACCGGGCCATGTGTCAGATTTGGTTGTAGGAGAGCACTTTGGAGATAGTGACCATAATTCTGTGTCTTTCATTATTGCAATGTAGAGGGATAGGGCCATACGGCAGGGCAAGGTTTATAATTGGGGGAGCGGTAATTATGATGCGATTAGGCAAGAATTAGGGAGCATAAGATGGGAACAGAAACTGTCAGGGAAAGGCACAAATGAAAAATAGAGCTTGTTCAAGGAACAAATACTGCGTGTCTTTGATAGGCATGTCCCTGTCAGGCAGGGAGGAAATGGCCGAGTGAAGGAACCATGGTTCACAAAAGAGGTTGAATGTCTTGTCAAGAGGAAAAAGGAAGCGTATGTAAGGATGAGAAAACAAGGTTCAGTTGGGTTGCTTGAGGGTTACAAGGTAGCAAGGAATGAGCTAAAAAATGGGCTTAGGAGAGCTAGGAGGGGGCATGAGAAGTCCTTGGCGGGTCGGATCAAGGAAAACCCAAGGCTTTTTACTCTTATGTGAGAAATAAAAGAATGACTTGGGTGAGGTTAGGGCTGGTCAAGGATAGTAGTGGGAACTTGTGCATGGAGTCAGAAGAGATAGGAGAGGCGATGAATGAATGCTTTTCTTCAGTGTTCATCAAGGAGAGGGACCATGTTTTTGAGGATGAGAATGGGATACAGGCTGATAGGCTGGACGAGATAGATGTTCTGAGGGAAGGTGTATTAGCAATTTTGAAAAACCTGAGGGTCAATAAGTCCCCCGGGCCAGATGGGATATATCCTGGGATTCTTTGGGAGGCAAGGGATGAGATTGCAATGCCTTTGGCTTTGATCTTTGGGTCCTCACTGTCCACGGGGATAGTGCCAGAGGACTGGAGAGTGGCGAATGTTGTTCCTCTGTTCAAGAAAGGAAATAGGAATGACCCTGGTAATTATAGGCCAGTTAGTCTTACTTCGGTGGTCAGTAAGTTAATGGAAAAGGTCCTGAGGGATAGGATTTATGACCATTTGGAAAGATGCAGCTTAATCCGTGATAGTCAGCACGGATTCGTGAAGGGTAAGTCTTGCCTCACAAATTTGATTGAATTCTTTGAGGAGGTAACTAAGTGTGTAGATGAAGGTAGTGCAGTTGATGTCGTATACATGGATTTTAGTAAGGCGTTTGAGAAGGTTTCCCATGGTAGGCTCATGAAGAAAGTAAGGAGGTGTGGGATAGAGGGAAATTTGGCCGATTGGATAAGTAACTGGCTATCTCATAGAAGACAGAGGGTGGTGGTGGATGGAAAATTTTCAGACTGGAGACCAGTTACCACGGTGTACCACAGGGATCAGCGCTAGGTCCTCTGCTATTTGTGATTTTTATCAATGACTTGGAGGAGGGGGCTGAAGGGTGGGACAGTAAATTTGCTGATGACATCAAGATTGGTGGAGTAGTGGATGAGGTGGAGGGCTGTTGTAGGCTGCAAAGAGACATAGATAGGATGCAGAGCTGGGCCAAAAAATGGCAGATGGAGTTTAACACTGATAAGTGCGAGGTTATTCATTTTGGTAGGACAAATTTGAATGCCGATTACAGGGTCAACGGCAGGGTTCTGAGGAATGTAGGGGAACAGAGAGATCTTGGGGTTCATATCCACAGATCTCTGAAGGTTGCCACTCAAGTGGATAGAGCCGTGAAGAAGGCCTATAGTGTGTTAGCATTTATTAACAGGGGGTTTGAGTTTAAGAGCCGTGGGGTTATGCTGCAACTGTACAGGACCTTGGTGAGACCACATTTGGAATATTGTGTGCAGTTCTGGTCACCTCATTATAAGAAGGATGTGGAAGCATTGGAGAGAGTGCAGAGGAGATTTACCAGGATGCTGCCTGGTTTAGAGGGTAGGTCTTATGAGGAAAGGTTGAGGGAGCTAGGGCTTTTCTCTTTAGAGCGGAGGAGGATGAGAGGCGACTTAATAGAGGTTTATAAGATGATAAGGGGGATAGATAGAGTGGACGTTCAGAGACTATTTCCACGGGTGAATGTAGCTGTTACTAGGGGGCATAACTATAAGGTTCATGGTGGGAGATATAGGAGGGATGTCCGAGGTAGGTTCTTTACTCAGAGAGTGGTTGGGGTGTGGAATGGACTGCCTGCTGTGATAGTGGAGTCGGACACTTTAGGAACTTTCCAGCGGTTATTGGATAGGCACATGGAGCACACCGGATAGGGAGTGGGATATCTTGATCTTGGTTTCGGACAAAGCTCGGCACAACACCGAGGGCCGAAGGGCCTGTACTGTGCTGTACTGTTCTATGTTCTATTAATGAATACATTCAGAGCATGCGGATTCAGGGGATAACTAGCAGAATGAACGACTGGTGCAAGGCAGATTCAGAAAAAAGGGCAGCATTATTGCAGGGTGACAGAAGGTGGAATCCCACAAGGATTGAAGCTGCGACCATTGTTGTTCACAATTTATATTAATGGTCCAGAGTTTGAAAACAAAAATTCTAAATTGGCAGATGACAGCATGTTGTGGAGGATGGAGGTCAGAGAAGCAATGCAGAAGTCAATATCGAGCAACACAACTAACACTAAAAATACATTAACAAACTCGATTGGGCATAAACAAGCAAATTCATCTCAACACACAAGTGTGAGGTATGACATTTTAGAATGAAAATAGGGAGGTCATATATCACTTGGATAGAGGAGCAAAGGAATCTAGGAATACCAAGCATATAAATCATTAAAGCCAACAACAGAGGAAAATAAGGCCAAAAACTATAGAAAGTGAGTCAGGAGAATGGATAATAGAAAACAAGGAAATGGCAGATGAATTGAACAGATATTTTTCATCAGTTTTCACAATAGAGGATACAAGTAATATCCCAGATCCCAGAAGTGGGTCAAAACCAAGAAATAGAAGGAAGGGAGGAACTCAGGAATATTACATTCATCACAGAAGTGGTACTGAGTAAATTGTTGGAATTGTGGGCTGATAAGAGCCCGGATCCTGATGGACTTCACCCGAGTCTTAAAAAGTATCTAGTGAGATAGTTGATGCATTGGTTTTATATTTTTTTAAATGCCCTAGATTCAGGGAAGGTCCCATTAGATTGAAAGATAGCAAATGTAAGTCTTTTATTCAATAAGGGAGGAACACAGAGAGCAGCCAGTTAACCTAACATCTGTCATTAAATAGCAGTGCACTTGGATAAGATCAAGGTAATCAGGCAAAGTCAACATGGTTTTGTGAAAGGGAAATCAAGTTTAACCAACTTATTGGAGTTCTTTGAGGAAGTAACATACACTGTGAATAAAGGGGGACCAGTGGATATACAGTACTTAAATTTTCAGAAGGCATTTGATAAAGTAAACATTAATGATTATTGCTAAAAATAAAAGCTACTGTTATAGAGAATAACATATTGGTATGAATAGATGACTAGCAGGCTAATAGGAAGCAGGGAGTACGCATAAATGAGTTTTTCAGGTTGGCAAACACAATGAGTGGTGTGCCACAGAGATCAGTGCTCAACTGTTTACACTTTATATAAATAACTTGGGTGAAGGGCCAAATTTGCTGATGACACAAAGATAGGTACGAAAGTAAGTTGTAAAGAGGACATAAGGAGGCTACAAAAATATATATAGATAGGTTAAGTTAGTGGGTGAATATCTGGCATTTAGAGTATAATGTGGAAAAAGATGAAACTGTCCACTTTGGAAAGAAAAATAAAGAAGCATATGATCTAAATGGTGAGAGATTGCAGAGCTCTGAGATGCAAAGGGATTTGGTGTCCAAGTGCAGAAATCACAAAACATTAGTACCCAGGTACAGCAAGTAATTAGGAAAACTAATAGAACGTTATCATTATTGCGATGTCAATAGAATACAAAAGTAAGGAAGGTATGCTTCAGTTGTACAGAACACTATTGAGACCACATTTGGAGTACTGTGTACAATATTGCACATAAATGTGTTGGAAGCAGTTCAGAGAGAGTTTGCAAAACTAATACGTTGAATTGATGGGTTGTCTTATAAGGAAAGGTTAGACAGACTAGGCTTGTATCCGCTGGAGTTTAGAAGAATAAGAGTTGACTTGATGGAAGCATGCAAGATCCTGAGCAGTCTTGACAGGGTGGATATGGGGTCAATGTTCAAAAATTAAGGGGTCGCCCATTTAAAGTGGAGATAAGTCAAAATTTGTTCACTTAGACGGCCATAGATCTTTAGAATTCTCTTCCTGGAAAAATGGTGGAAGCAGAGTCTTTGAATATCTTTAAGGCAGAGGTGGATAGAATCTTAATGGGCAAGGCGGTGATAGGTTTTTGGGAGAAGGCGGGATGCAGATTTGAGGTTCCTATCAGATCAGCCTTGATCTTATTAAATGGCAGAGCAGGTTCGAGGGGCTGAATGGCCTACTCCTGCTCCTTGTTCATGTGTACATGTGTGTGTATGAAGCATTACTTTTGGAGGATACCAAAAAATTGAGAAATTATGCTAACCTTTTTGAACATTGATTACACGATACTTAGTTTTCTGTACAGTTCCAGTTGCCAAAGTAGAAATAAATATATAAAGGCGCTGGAAAAGCATCAGAGAAGATTTAGGCAGATGATACCAGAAATCTGAAGTTATTCCCATCAGGAAGGATGAGTAGGCTGGGCCTCTTCTCTCTTGGAAGTGGAGGAGCAAAACTATGGGCTATCAATTTAAGATTAGTCACCAAGACATCAAATAAGCAATTCTGAAGAAATTTCTCTACCTGCAGAGTGATGAGATTGTGGAACTCGCTTCCACAGGGAGTTGTGCAGATAGATAATATGGAGGCATTTAAGCAGAAACTAGATAGGCATACGACAGCGAACTGAATGAAGGGTTATGCTGATGATGTAGGATGGAAGAAGTTTGAGTGGAGCTTAAACGCCAGCATGGACTGGTTAGTATGTGTTGTTTGTTCAACATACTGTCCAAGAGAAAATGTCCTCCATAGTCACGTGTAGCTTTATCATTCGGTAATTAACCTTCCAAGAAGGTTGCGCTTACACTGAGGTCTGAGATCTGCATTTCTGGTCTGATAAGTCACAGGCCATGAAGATTGTGCAGCTGGTTGTGGAGATTGATGCTGTTTGCCACTGTTCCTACAGTACTTTTATTATCACTACACAGCAACATTAAATATGAAAGGGTTCATTTTCCTTTGCATCTAAACAATGCAGATGTAGGTATTCAAGTCCCATGCAAATGAGCAGCAGTGATGTAACTGACCTTAGAACACCTTTACCTCCCCTATCTGGGAGGGGACTCAATGTTAAGATGCCCAGAAGTTGGCATCAGGTCCCTTACTCAAAAGGCAAAATAAGGAAGAAATGGTAACAGGGGGCAGAAACAAGGGCTTTTTTTCCTCCTGCTTTCCAAGCTGCTACTTACAGTAGGCCTTATGTGTTCTCTGTTTTGGAGAGGCAGATAGTGGGCCACACAAGTGAAAGATCTCTACGGAGGCCTACGACACTATTTGGGCTTCTCATTCCGATTCTGAGTGTGGATGCTTTGCCATGTGATGGGACTACATCTTGGGAACGTCAAGGCCATGAGATGTATTAAAATGCCAGTGGGTTCAGGTTAAGTTAGCTGAAGCACAGACTAAGGAGCGAGAAAACAGCCTTGATGTGTCAATACATCCTTCGCTACAAAATCTCTCAATTAAGATGCCCAAACCTCTAAAAGATAAGAAACTTGCTGTGTTGTAACTTTAACTAAATGTTTCCTATTGAGAGAGACAACTTTTAATGGTGGTCCTTTGCTGATGCATTTTCAACCAACTGTGAAACCAATCGACTTTCACCTTGATGAATATATTTATATAAATCCAAATTCTCTATTAGCACATCAAACAGGTGTATGGCATCTTCATAATTAATTTAGGATGCTTTCCAGATGGAATTCTGTCAGAATCAATCCGACTCGAATTGATCCTGACTTACCCTGAGTGATGTGAATTGTGTTCTGCTTTGGGATCAATTCCAGCTGTTAACCTCATCATCACTGTTCGCACCTATTTCATTCCAATGAACAAATGGCTTATTTCATTATCAACTGAAGATGCCATTAATTGCTGTGCAAGGATGGGCAGCTTCATTCTAACCCAGGAAGAGCCTCTAGCTAGTGCAAAAAACCCAAGAATTCAATTAGTCATCTGGAAGTATAGAACTCTGACAAAAAAGCTGACAAAAAGAGAGACATTTTTAGTAGACGTCTTTCATCTTGCACTCATCAGCACAATCACAAGAATACAATGCAAGGGAAATCAACAAATTTATACTGTATGAGAAGAGAGTGCTGGATGGACTCTGATTGGTAGAAATATTGCCATGGAGAATGTACCCAGTTGATGGTGACTGACAGTTAATTGCCAAAGATCGTTTGAAATTTAAACCAGGCAGCTTGACTCTGGTCAAGGCATTACCTTGAGCAATAAAGCAGTAAATGGCTGTTACTTATTTTGTTTGGCTGTAACGGGCACAACGTGTGTACATGTTCTCGATCTACAATTAACATGGCCTTGTGTATTAATATTGTAGCTTCATATGTATATATTTTCAGTACACATAAATTTGCCACATTGCGAGCCCGACTGATAGTCTTAAATTGGTTGCCAGCGTAATTCTTAGCATTGAGGATTATTTACCAAATGTTGTCCAATCATGAATCGTATCTAACATTGGACACTGTGTTTTGTAAGCACAGGCTTGGTGGGAACGGTCAGTCCTTGCCCATTGTGAACAGTAGCTGGAACATGCTGTTTGATATGACCCACCAGTCTTTGGCAGGTTTGGCCTACATACCTAGCATCACACTGACACTGAAATTCATATACCACATTACTCTCGTGTGATAGCTAGAACATTTGTTTGGAACCCCGTTAGTGGTGAATACCATTCGTGTGGGTACTCCACAGTAGCAGCATGAAACAGCTGGCATCATCTGGTGCTTTGAGAGCCCTTATCCTTCCAGGTAAATTGAGCACTTTTCAGGGTTGAAAGTGACAGGCTTAGGCCCGTTCGTGAATTTGCATAATGTACAACAGAAAATGATCTGATCAGGGTAGCCTTTATCCTGCAGGATGCCTTTGTTGCACCATTTCAGCCTCAAACTTACATGGTGAGTAAATGGGTTGGGCCCTATTTATGAGGTTGCCAATAAGGGCAGTCTAATAACATGTGGAACTGTAAGAATCCCAGTACATATACTGAGCAGTGAAGTTAGGTTTGCAGTAGACCATGGTAGAGAATTCCTGGCAGATTTCTCAACTAGTACATCAAGACTGCAACATAAAGAATGTAGAAAACAAAGTCTTGCATTTTATAGAGTACCTTTCATAGCCTTAAGATATTGTCAAAATGCTTCACAGCCAGTGAAGTTTTAAAGGTAGTTATGTAGATAATGCACAGCAGTCAATTTATCCACAGTAAGGTTCCACACATAGCAAAATGAAACAAATAGCCAGTTAATCTTATGGGCAAGAGTTCCCCATGCCTTCCCAAAGCAAACAGGAGTAGGGTCAAAACAAACCAGTAAGATCCCACACAACCACAGTGCTTGGAATATGATAAAATTAATTGCTGTCAGGTGGCATATATTACATATTTTACATCGTAACTCCCATCACTAACTAGACAAATGAGTGTCAGCCAAGGCCAATGGTGCAATGAGAATTCCAGCAATGGCATAACGGGGACAAGCCAGCCACGTGCGTGTTTTGCAAACCATTAGTTTGATTCCAGAATGCTATACTGGTTGGACGTATTGGATGAGGTACGGATGTTTAGTTGTGGTCAGCTGACAACCAGCTGAGACTTTCCACAGTGGGATATGGGTGGAATGTGTTAACCTGTCAATGATTTCCAAATACATTCCACCACTGACTTCTTGCACCAGGGATTGACAGAACACTCAACTCAGTAGACATCATGCCACAGGCTAATTGAGGCTGGAGAGGCCCCTAGAGCCAAGTGAAACTAGTCCTGCATCAGAAATACCTTTTCCCAGTTACCCATTTATTTCACACTCTCACGAATGTTGTTTCGCTTTGCACAAAAGAGAACAGAAAAGAGGAAGCCTTGTGGATTGAACAGAATTTCCTCTTTCTAGGTTGGGTCAGAGACTTTAAGAAATACAAGAAATGATTTTCAAACGGCCATCCACCAGAAAGTGATAACTGCTCATTTGGACAAAAAGGTAACTCATGTGTCTCCAAATGTTGACCTTTCTTTCAGAGGTGGCTCCTATCATAAACGTGCAACAGTCTATGTGACTATGCAAATTGGGGTCCTAGACTGCTTTTATCGGTAAATGTTACAACCCATAGCCTGACCCTCTGCACTGCTTTCGAGGATTATTCATTCAAATATTAACCCACTTAAAGCAGCAGCACCCTTAATCGTTTCTAATGACAACTACTAATATTGCAATTCCAACACCAAAACAACCAAGTTATATGGAGGGCAATGGATCCTTCGGAGTGATTCCATTCATTAACAAACTGCATTCAGTTCTCCACGAATTGTCTCTCTCACTCATGCAACCTGGAAGGACAATTGATATTGGAAGGTGAAAATAAGTTGATTTAAAATGAATGGGATGTTCGGGATTAAAGTTGAGGTTGAGGTAATGAGTGGGCAATAACATCAAATGCTTTCTTTGAAACATTGAATATGAGGGCGGCACGATAGTACAGTGGTTAGCACTACCGCTTCACAGCTCCAAGGACCTGGGTTCGATTCCCAGCTTGGGTCACTGTCTGTGTGGAGTTTGTACATTCTCCTCGTGTCTGCGTGGGTTTCCTCCGGGTGCTCGGGTTTCCTCCCACAGTCAAAAGATGTGCAGGTTAGATTGATTGGCCATGCTAAAAATTGTCCTAAGATGCGTAGGTTAGAGGGATTAGCAGGTAAATATGTAGGGACGTGGGGGTAGGGCCTGGGTGAGATTGTGGTCGGTGCAGGCTCGATGGGCCTCTTTCTGCATTGTAGGATTTCTATGATCTTCATCTAAAAGTCTGCATATTCTTTTTGGAAAGAATTCATTAAACAGGTCAACAGCTTCCTGGAGGTAGTCCACGCAAGAACTTTATAGCAAAATGTGAATTAAATGTTTGACAAAACACTCCGAGACAAAGAACTTTCTTTTACATCACTCGTTAGGATGTCTTCCAGACAGTCCACCGACTTTTCTGGCCAGTGAACTAAATTCTGCTGTTTCGGTATAACGTGGTAGCTAATAGCATTAACGTTACATGAACAGCAAATGAGATCAATCATAGAATGGTTACAGCACAGGAGACAGGCATACACCTCATCATATCGCTGCCACTTCTCTGCAAGAGCAACTCAGCCATTCCCACCACCTAACATTTGCCCCACGGCTTTGCCCATGGCCAGTTTGTCTATTTTGTTTTTTATGCCATTGAGTGGGGGAGGAATGTTGGTCAGAATATGAGAAAAATTCCAATATCTTCTTCAAATGCTGCCATGGGGTGCCTTTGTTCTGCCTGAAGGATTAGGGCAAGCAGATACAGCTTTATTAATGCAATTTATGATTTCTGAAAACCCTATTTAGGATCATAGAATCCTGCAACACTGAAGGAGGTCATTTGACCCATCATGCCTGTGCGTGCTCTTTGATAGAGCTATCAAGTTAGTGCCACTCTCCACTTCTTCTCCCCAAGCCCTGCAAATTTAGCAAGAAGCATAGATTCTTTAATGGAAAGTGGTGTTATTTTCTGTCCACTGTCTTCTTCCCTCCCCCACTCATTTCTACCTGGGGAAAAAAAAAGTATCTTGTCTCTTTTGAAATAATGTGGGCCATTTATTTGAGCTGCCATTTTGAACGTACTTTCTATCAGAGCTGCTTCAATGCTATAAGTGGGGGCCAGAACTTCAAACAGTCCTGAGAACCAGAATGCAGTTATCTCATTTAGCAAACACAATCTCCCCAGGATCCTACTTTGAGACACACTGGTGCTCTTTTAATATAAATAGTGGAGATTTATTATATTCATAATCATTTAAGGTTCAGGGGAGTACTTTGAACTGTAAGTTATCTCCCTGTACTTTCCACCTTGTTCCATATGTCTGCTAGGTATTTCCTCCACATCTACAGGGAAGCAAAGTTCAGCATGATTGGACATTCATGCAGGCAGATGACAGCATGATGCCACGGAACAAATTATTTTGCAATGCCAGTCACAATGAGATATACTGTAATTAAACCATGCAATTCACAGCAGAAACAATCCACAAATGGTGCCAGATTCACCACGGCTGTGTGGATTTAAGCACCATGAGGTTTCATACTGTCATCACTGACTTCTTATGAGCTAATCACAAGAGACTCTGAGCAGGTTATAATCGTTTATTCAAGCTTATGAAGGGAGATGTGGTTCAACAAGTGGCTGATCTGAACTCTGGTGTTTACAGAAAAACTGCACATTTTTACAACATGCTGCGCACCTACACAGACACTGTTTAATTTTCAATCTGACATTAGATATGGATTTTACCAAAAACAGGCACATCTTGTACTAGCCACACATTTTTTTGTGTGCTCCAGGGACCTGGGTTCGATTCCCGGCTTGGGTCACTGTCTGTGTGGAGTTTGCACATTCTCCTCGTGTCTGCGTGGGTTTCCTCCGGGTGCTCCGGTTTCCTCCCACAGTCCAAAGATGTGTGGGTTAGGTTGATTGGCCATGCTAAAATTGCCCCTTAGAGTCCTAGGTAGGTTAGAGGGATTAGCGGGTAAATATGTAGGGATATGGGGGTAGGGCCTGGGTGGGATTGTGGTCGGTGCAGACTCGATGGGCCAAATGGCCTCTTTCTGCACTGTAGGGTTTCTATGATTTACATCCTCTGCAGAGGCTCCTAGCTTATCTTGGCATGACGACTGCCCCTATTGCTATCTGGTATTAAGATAACTGGTCTTGCTGTCTGACTCCAGGACTTTATTGTCGCTAAAGAGGACAGCTAATGCAGTCCTCTTGTGATGTTAGTGTACCTTTAAGAGTTTTTATAAATTCATGCTCACAGCCTTAGGTGATGTCATTGTTAGGAAGAGAAAGAAACACTGCGGGCAGATCAAGTGACATGGATTCATTTTCAGTTTTGGTTTGGAGCTGCAGATTTGAGTTTTTGGGTTCTTAGAAGAGGCAGCAAGTGTTTTCCCTCTCTCCCTGTTATTTGAAAAATTCTTAAATTGAAAACTTTCTATTGGTCCAGGTGCAGGTCAGTGGGACTAGGCACAAAAATGGTTCGGCACAAGCAAGAAGGGCCAAAATGCCTGTTTCTGTGTTGTAATGTTCTTTGGTTCTATTGGTTTCCTGAAGGGTGAAAGCCTGCAGTTGTTGGGGCTGGACCAGAGTCTCTCTGGTGTTTTGGGAAGCTGCCTTGTCTTCAACCTGTTCAGAGTGAATCCAGAGAACGGCAGACTTCAACCAAAGGACTCAAATTTCCACCATCATGTCTGTGCTGTGTTAAACCTATGAAAAGGGTATTTTGTCTGTGGGAATGGTTTGATTGGAACATTGTAAAGACTTTTATTAAGATTATGTATTATCAAGATTGTTTATTTCTTGTTTGTAAAAGTTCTTCCTAATTTCCTTACTATATATGTAAACTTACTATATATATAAACTTTATTTGATAAAAGCTCCCTAGTGGATCATTTGAATCATACCTGAAGTGAAACATATCGTGCTTATCCTAGCCAAATTCAAGATGCAAAACTTATGATTCAGGCAGGCTTCATAAAATGCATTGGAGTTTCTGACCTGAACCATAACACTTGAGAGTTGCTGGGCACAGCTGAAGAATCTGCTGATGTGTCTTTAAGCTTTACCAAGGTCAATTACTGTTAGAATGTTGCAAAAGTCAGCTTTGAGCACAAAGGGATCGGTAACCCCTTTCTATTATTTTCTTATTAATTCTTAAACCTCACTACGTAATCATATTAAAACCTCAACCTTTATTATTTATGTCTCCATAACAATACCAAGCCACAAAGTCACATGTCTCAGGTTTCATTCTTCATCCTTAGCTGACCTCAGCGAGACAGTGTTAAGCGGCATTCCACTTTGCTGCACAGTCCCTGTAGAGAAAAATAATGGGTTCCTGCTCCAGTTTACTATTGAGTGACACCTGCGAGAAAGATCACAAGGTGAGGAATGGAGTATCCTCAGATGTGTCACTCTGCACAGGCGAATAACTCCCCGTCTATGTCCAGCTGCAGTGACTGAAGAGTGGCCACTTGGTCGAGGTGCCAGTGGAACCAAATTCTGCCGTAATCCACAGCTTCAGGGAAAGGGAGAGAAACAGCCAAAAAACAAATCCCATCACCTTGAGTTCTGCAGCTTCTGTGGTGAAGATCAGGCTGTCTCATCACTATTCACACTGAGAATTTTATAGTTTTTTATAATCAAATCCAGAAAGACTTCCTAATATCTAATCTTCCAAGTCAAGTGACAAGTGACTACTCTCACATCAATGCCAGAGTAATGTGTTCAATTACGAAACCAATTTATTACACATCAGTTATAATGATGCATCTACTGTATTAAAAGACAGAATGAAAAGCACTTTTCTGCTTTTGTGAGAATATGTTAAACTTCAATCCGCAACATGTTTACATTATTAATAGGTGAACTACAAAATGGAGCTTGTCATCTCATAAAATATGAAAGAATAAAGTCATTCTGACTGCTACATTACACCATACTTTTCCTTTGTCTGCATAATTTGATCAGATTTCATTACAGAAATTGCTTCTAAGCTGCTGTTTGTGAGGCTCACTTGTAGAAGTCAACACCGATAATGGACAGAAAGATTGATAACCTGTGCATTTCTTAGCCGTGTCTTTTCTCGACCCTGTGCGTGTCACTTGGCAGTCAAAGTTCTCTTCCCAGAACTCTGCGAACCAGACATTCCGTCGATTGTTCTCCAAGGTCCGACTGGTGAAGTAACTATCAAAGCCTGGCGGGGGACAAAAAAAAGAGAACACAGACTGTTTACAGCAGACCCTAAACATGTTGAGCCGTGTAGGCAATACATGGACGAGTACACTTTGGCAGGGGGAAAGATCAGGGAAAAGGAACGAGGAAGGAAGAAGAGAAAGAAAAGAAGGATGAATGAAAATGGAAAACAAGGAAAGGAATCCTTCATTTTAGTTTGGAGAGTTGTTCAAAACCAGGATGGGAATGAATAGCAAGTTAATTTATTTTGATTGCTCACAAGAAGGACCACTGTCAGAAATGAAACTTGTTCCGTATATTATATTATAATCACACCAGGCACCCTAATGGCCAATAATTGAGAACGCCTGCTTCCCATGTTTGCAAATCCCATTTCAACTCCACTGAAAACTTGACAACTGGAATACGAAGGGTGCATCCAAACCTCATTGTTTATTGATCAAATCAGATAGACATCACTTATGTAACAATGGTGCATTTGGGACCTCCCTGGAAGTGAAATTTCCACAGACGCTACTCTGGAAATTCAATCAACAGTGGCCATGGGCATGACGTGAACTTGGTGCTGCCAGCTCATTATCATGAGGCAGCCTCATGTAGGCTGTGCACCCATTAGAAGGAGCAGGAAATCAGGCTTGACTGATGCCACTTAAAGGCAGCCAATCCCTTGTAAATGGGAGATGTACTGCAGAGAGCGAGAAAATGTTACAACTGGTGAAATGCCTGCTAAGGATCCGGAGAGGGGATCCAAGGTTCTCCAATGAAGCATTTGGGCCTGTAGTTTAGATAACTTTCTTTAGGGAGAAGTTTGGACACAATTGGTGACAAGAAGCCACAACCAGAGGAAACCAAGTGTTGCCCTACATCTGAACTCCTTTGGAAGAAAACATGCCAAGCATCACACACAGAGGAAGAGTCATGGCTGTGATTAGTGGCAATGTTGGGAGAAATGCTATCACAAGCTTTTCCATACCTCATCCTCTTTTTCTCCTACCTTTGCCTCTCCTTAGACACACTGCGTGACTGATTCCAGCTGCTTTCCCCTCCAACTTTCCCTTCATACTAAAGTCCTTATCCCTCACGTTCAATTCAAGTGCTGAAAATGTGGACATCCCTCAAGAAGAAGCATCTTCTCAATCGGATCCAAACAAGTGCCAGCTCAGAGAGAATATAGGCCCAGTCCACTTAACCTCTCCTCCAGGAACCAGTCTCATGAACTTTTGCTGCATTTTCTTTTAGGGCAAGAATGAACTTCACTTCATAAAGGAATCAAACTCACACACTACTCCAGGTGTGGCCTCACCAAGGCTCTGTACAAGTGTAGTAAGAATTTGGGCACATTTTGAGACTAAGTGCTATAGTGGGGGCGGGAACGTGGAGTGTTTCCCACTGTAGCAGCCAGCGGAAACACATGGCAAATCTTCTGGCCCCGACCAGAAGACCAGGTGTTTCACACTGCAGTTAGTGGTGGGACAGGCCTGGATGACAATTATTCCGTCATCATGTCCGGATGCCATACTGAAAAGGCGCCCAACATCATTGACCCACTATTGAAGAAAAGTGGACCTCACTAAAATGAGAATTGATCTCCGGAATGCAAATGAGGCTCAAGCCAGCCCCTGACAGGTTCTATGACCCACCATGGTGTGCACCGGTGGATGATTCCTCTAAATTCAGGCTGGCGTGAAACCAATTTCATGTCCTCCTGCCATATTCTCCCCTCAGCGTGCCACCAAACATGCCAGCAGGGCCTTGGGAGAATTCCACCCTTCTTTACTCAGACGCTATAATCTCCATGGTACACTAAGCTAACCTATCATTTTCCTTCCCAATTGTTTGCTGCTGTATCATGCATGGCAATATTTTATGATTCATATACAAAGTCCCTCTGAATGCATATATTTTTGAGTCCCTCATCATTCAAAAAATATTCTGCTTTTGCTTTTAATTTTCTCCTTACTAAGGTGGATAATTTCACATTTTGCCACATTGCATGCCAGCTACCATGTTCTTGCTCTCTCACCTACCCAGTTTATATCCTTCGCAACCACTTTGCACCTTTCTCACTGTTCCCTTTCCCACATAACTTTGTAACAACAACAAACTTGGATACATCACACATAATTCTCCCACCTAAGTCATCAATGCAAGCTGTAATTAGCTGATGCCCACACACTGATCCTTGCCATATCCTGCTAATGGGTATCTGCAAACCTGGAAATGTCCCATTTATTCGACTCTGTTTCCTGTTCATTAAGCAAACCACATTAATATATCATTCTCCAATCCAATGCATCCTTATATTGTGTAGTAACCTATTGTGTGGCACCTTGCACTTTGTGAAAGTCAGTTGTGCAAGGGAGAAAATAGACATTAAAAAAAACTTAGACATTAACCAGCAGTTCACAAGGACAAATCAGCACCTAATCGATATGCAGTAGGTGAGCTCTTTAAATAGTGCTGCTGAAGGTCCCAGCCACTTCTTAGCACCATGAGGTGCTGAGTGAATTTATCATTTGGTGGGTCAGGTGCTGGTCTGTCCAATTTCACAAAAGGGTCAATCGATTTATTTATTTTAATGAATTCTGGTGCACAACCTCGATTCCAAAAGAGAAACAAAAAGTTCTAACAAAAAGAAAAGATGTGGTTTGCATATATAGAATAATGTAAGAGATCTTGCCCGTACAGAGTACAAACTGAAAGTAAAACAGCGTCCTCTGCAACACCCTAATGACATCAAGATCAGATCATGTGATCAGTTCTCAACGCAACTATTTAAATATATAACAACCTATTCTCCCATCAGACTACAGCTTCTGCAATATCAAGCATTCAATACGTATGATTTGTGCCCCGGCGTACAGAACAATATCTAATATGTAGTATCTAAAAAAGGGCGGCACGGTGGTTAGCACCGCTACCTCACAGCTCCAGGGGCCTGGATTCGATTCGCACCTTGGGTCACTGTGTGGAGTTTGCATGTTCTCCCCGTGTCGGGGTGTTTCCTCTGGTGCTCCGGTCTCCTCCCACACTCCAAAGATGTGCGGGTTAGGTTGATTGGCCATGTGAAATTGCCCCTTAGTGTCCCAGGATGCATAGGTTAGAGGGATTAGTAGAGTAAATATGTGGGGTGACGGGTATCGGGCCTAGGTGGGATTGTTGTTGGTGCAGACTTGATGAGTTGAATGGCCTCCTTCTGCACTGCAGGATTTCTATGATTGTGTTTTGACTTTTATTTTCATTCTGTTTGAGGAGGGAAAGCACATCAGTATGAGCACAACAACATTATCCACATAAATGGAATAATGATGCATTTGATACAATTTGTTAAATGACTCAAAAGGCCTTGCAAAACACCTTGTCAAAAAGGCCAATCTTGCTTTGTGTTTAAATTTATGTGATGCACTTTTTGGCTCTGGGAGAAGAAACTGCTGGGAAGTCTTGTGAGACACATAATTGAAATTTGTGTTGCCACTGCACATCAGATCCACGAAATGATTCCCTCCCTCTTTACCCCCAGGTGCACAACAAAAATGTGTTCAAACCAACTCTCTATAATGATTTCCTGACAATTCCCTGAGCATTTCGGAAGAGATTATTATTGGGATTACTGAGTTGCAGGGACTAAAAATGATTTTGTTGACTGAGATAGGAAAATGGATGCAGATAAATATTCCTAAGACTATACTACGATGCCTAATTCTATTATGAATTTCCCTGCATATTAAATGAAACATCCAACCTCTGTTCAGCTAACAGCAGAAAGCCAGTGAATCATTCTTCAAAAAAAATCATCAACTGCTACTTCATTCTATGATGCTCACAAAGACACAGAAACCATATTTGTCAATGTGGTCATCATAAGCAAAACATCAACTTGGTTTCAGAATTACAATACTGCAGCACTAGTAATGTTCAATTTAACGCATCGTTCAGTACAGGATTACAGATGCACGAGCTGAAAGGTTTGCTAGGTGCAAGTATTCACTCTCCTTCTGTGCTGCCATGGTTCCATGCTCCAAGAACACCCTTGATGAACTGTCTATCTTTCCTGGCTTCTTAGCTATCTCCTTCATTACGGTTCCTCTAACCAACACCTTGCATGTCCTTGAACTGTCACGCTGTATTTCTTATACTTAAACAAGTTTCAGCTATTTAGGTCACTGCTGAAGTACATTTTGAATTAAACACTTATACTTCTGTCTGAACACTCTTCATACTGCTCTCTACTCTTTATGAATCTTACTCCTTCAGCGAAACAAAGGTAAAACACTGGTCCCGTCAATGCCTCAGGATTACTTCAGGCAATCTAACCTATAAATGCCTCCATATCACAATCAAAGCTTTATAACTTTTTTGACTAACTGTCTCTGCAAGACCAACTATAACAATGCAGCGTGCAAAGCCCATTAAAAAGATAAAAGCTGCTAGGTTTGACATTTGTATTTTTCTTCAACAACAGCAGAGTTTTGTCAATCTCTGAAGTGGATTCTGCTCTCACTAACTCCATAATATTTGTTGTAGAGAAGGTTTCTTAACTCATGAATTCATAGTCATTTTCTTTCGTCAATGGGGAAGAAAGTTTGCCATTCTGTGGATTTCAACTGACATTCGGCCAATTTAATGCATTAGAATTGATCATCAGTTAGGCGGTGTATAATGGATGTTAGGGGCAGTCTATTGAATTTCACTCCTAATCCATTTATTCAAGGGTCAGGAACTTCAGCAATTGAAACCTCATCAACAAAATTTATTAATGAAGTGCATCAGAGCAGTGGACCCGCACCAACACCAGGTGACTCATAGTAGCAATTCCCCCAGCAACACAATTTTCACCTCAAGAACTGACCCAGCCACATCACATCAATCTTCAGAATTTTTGCCCATTCGATGAATTAGAAGAACTGTCTTTCAAATGGATTCTCACCAAAAACAACTGCTTTCCTATCCAAAGCAGACAGGAGGCTGGAAGGAGGGAGAGCACTGAGCTACTAAAAATTAGGTTAGAAGAAAGTTTAAATTGATGGTAGAAAGCAAAATTAATGTGTAAAAGAAAAAAGAAAGAATTGCCAGAAAAAAGGGCAGCAGAATAAGCTGTGTAAAATATCGTTCCGGTCTTTAATATAGTAGATTAAGCCCGATAAAGTTACTCCTGATTGCCAAGCAGCCTTAATACTTTAACATCAATTTTAATTTCATCATTACAGGACACGGCTATTTTTAAAAACTTGTTTATTTCTTCATATGATGTTGACATTGTTGGTTGGGCCAGCATTTATTGCCCACCCTTAGCTTCCCTTGAGAAGGTGGTGGTGAGCCACCTTCCTGAACTATTGCAGTCTGTGGTCTAGCGACACCCGTGCTGCTGTTAAGGAGGGAGCTCCAGGATTTTGATCCAGCAACAGTGAAGGAAGGGCGATACAGTTTCGAGTTAGGATGGTGAGAGACCTGGAGGGGAGTCTGCAGGTGGTGGAGATCCCATGCATCTGCTGCCCTTGTCCTTCTCAATGACAGAAGTCGCAGATTAGGAAGGGGTTAACAATATGGCTTCCAATCTGAGCTCATTGATCCCGAATCATAATCAAATCCCAGGGAATTGGCATGAGCATTAGATGTCTGGTTCATTTTCTGTATTTGTTGCTTATTCATAGAATCTACATGCAGAAGGAGACCATTTGGCCCATCAAGTCTGCACCGACAGCAATCCCACCCAGTTCCTATTCCCATAATCCCACATATTTACCCTCCTAATCCCCCTGACACTAAGGGGGCCAATCAACTCAACCCATACATCTTTGGATTGTGGGAGGAAACCAGAGGACTCGGGGTAAACCCACGCAGACACGGGGAGAATGTGCAAACTCGAGGCCAGAATTGAACCCAGGTCCCTGGCGCTGTGAGGCAGCAATGCTGGTTACTGTGCCACCATGCTTCCCTGACATAATCTCACTTTCTGTCTGTAATTAATAAATAGTTTCCACAAGGATAACACTGTTTCCAGCAGATTCGTTGATGCCAAATGTTGGGAGTTAGAACGGTGCAGCAGTAATTGTTATCCACTTCCCACTGCAGCCCAGAATTTGTAAATATTTTGAATGGGCAGCCACGCTGAAATTTCAAAATCATTGCTGTACGAGATGGTTTTGAACAAAATCAGTCACCTTCGGAAAATGGGAATATCCGCAAACTTGCTGGTGGCTGATCAAATATATCGATTGGGACTAACCAAACACCATCAAAGGTCATTTGCTTTTAACCAGAAATGCTATTTTGTCTTCAATCTGTCATTCATCATCAATCATCTTTGCTTTAAATCATTCTCTAAAATTTCAAGCCCCTCGGCTGGGACTCCCCTCAGTCGCGAGCGAGTTTTCTGGTTGCTATTCAGGTCATGTCTGAGATGGTTTAATGACAGGAGGAAGAGCATGAATCAGCTAGTTTCATTGACAGAGACAAAAGGAGGATTGCACGCTTTTTATGTACAAATGACATTTGCAATAGTGTTGTCTTCACACACAAATGGAAAGCAATTGTCAGCAATGTATCAGCAGTCCCTGGGTACATGTGGATAATATATTAAACCAATGGAGACAAAAGAATATATTAAGCCTACATTATTCATAAATTTTAAAATGTGTGCAAAGATTTTGTCAACACCAATATTACCATGTATGAGAAGGGAGATTGATCAAACTGCACTCATTGTCAGATTTATTCCTCTCATTCACCATTGTTCCAGTCCGAAGATTGACTTTAGCAAGTTGGATTCCTTATCTCTGGATGAACAGTGGAACATCTTCCTGGCACAAAACGAGACAGATCAGCCAGAAGCCTGTGACTGGATCCTTCACCATAAATTTAATGTTTAGAATGAACAGCCACCAATCTACAAGGTAGCAGATGTCAACCGTTAACACAAACCAGCAGTGATTCCACATGCAGTAACTAACTGAGGGGCTGACAGCAAAAGGAAATGAGAAAGTGACTGTGTAAATACACATGCGCACACACGGGTAGGAGCATGAATGCCCGCAAGTATAAGAGATTGTTTGCATGAGAAACCAGCAGAATCTGAGTGCAATTAAGTTAGGAGAGAGAGGGAGGAATAGAGGGAAGTTATGAGAGAAATATCAGGCTAGAAGTTTGGTTACCTGGCTGTAAAGATGTCCACACACTGGGGGTGATTACGCGCACTCAGTCTCGATTGGTCCCCTAAGCCAGGTGACCCTCAGTCTGCTGTGTTGCCCTTAAAGGAGCAATCACCAGAAATCACCACATCCTTCCCCCTTTAACTCCTTTATGCAATCTTCAATAACCAAGTTACTCAGTCCTAAATTGTAACTAAACATTATAAACACAAGTTGGACAATTATACATTGAGTCTTTAAGGAGTTATTCTGTTTTTGTGGAATGGTGTAATGCCTCAGTCTGAGATGCTTCCACAGGAGCAACATTAACAGGAACTGCAATAACATGTAGCTGTTCTGATACAGGCAGTTCAGTATTCCTTGCTTCCGCAGAGAGATCAGTTATGTCTGTAATAGATTGATCAGGCACTTTGGTTCTTATAGGTTTGAAAACATTTCTTGATGGCAATATTGACTGCAGGAGCATCTGTATTCCCCAAGTGATCCATGTCTTTACTAATGGTCCATCCTTCCATGTCCTCTGGATACGACAGGGATCCAGTCTCAGAGATAGTAATTCCAGGAAACTAACTTCATCCGCTCCTGAAGATTCATATTATGACATCATGTCATAGTATGCACTTACTATGGGTTTTTTATTGTTGCAGTGATGGTTCATTGATAAGACCTCGAGGCTTGTGCGTTTAAACATAAATACTTTTATTGGTAAGCTTCAACTATGTACAGTTCCAAATATAGCCTTGGCAGTTCTTTCACAATCTTGGTCTGTCATGTGAAGGAAATGGCCCTGGTACTCTGTTTCTGTTATTTGGGTAGCGCAATGAAGTTTATTCTCTTTCTGTCATTTAAATTTGGCATCTTTTTCATTAATCATTTTATCATATTGGTTCTTGTGCTGTTCTATTAGTGGGACCATCTCAGCAATCTTGTTCTGGCACATAAACTCAGTTTCTTTCTCTGTCTTAATTGCTGATTCTGCTGTCAATATCACTGTTTTTACCTCTTCAGTTAATTCCCCATTGTCAAGCTTCCCTCCTTCAAGTTCTCGTTCTCCCGATTCCATTCTTCACTGGACTTGTTCTTTATTTTCTAGTTGCTTTTTCATGGAGTCCAGCTTATTCTACATTGTTTCATTAATTTCTCCTTTTCTCTCAACTTCATTTTGTAAATGGAAGGGGGGGATGAGCAATTATTTCTTACATTCGTACAGCCCCAAGGCGAGGCTGGGAATAAAGCTCATTGTGTGCAATATAATCTTCTTGCATTATATTTTATTAGTTGCAATCTCAACAGCCAATAACTGAAATTATACACTATGTGTGTTTCCATCTTGCATTCAGCAGTCTTTCCAGTGCCCAAGGATATTTCATTCATGATGGAACATGAGCTCATTCCTGGGTTGAGTGTCTGTCAAAGTATGCTGTTTACATTTTAAGACGTGGTTGACACATCACCTGACTGTGTTCCACTTTGAATCCTTAAAATTTAGGAAACCAAGCTCAACTGCTGTCAAAATATTAGTCTGTTACTCTTCAGACATGCACTGAAAACATGGTTTTCTCTGCAGAGTAATTAATACCACCCTTTACACACAATGGTTGGCCTGAGTTTGGTAGGAAGAAATACCTTTCTGATAGTTGAAATAAAGAACACCCCATCTCAATTGGTAACCCTCTTAACCTGTGCCCTGGTCCAGTCGTGCACCATTCCATCAAGTGGCATCCGTTTGATTACTAATGCCACTTGCATGGCAGCTGGAGAGAATTTGCTGCTCCGCCAGTCAGCGCTTTGTGAAGCTGTGATGCTACATATGGACGATTTCCATTGATCCCCGATCCTGCTGAATGCGCCCAGCCAGGCTACATGGCCACAGCCATTTGACTGGCAGGCTTGTCCAATAACGTGCAAGAAGAGAGAGGGGGAGAAGGGGGAGGGGGGGGGGAAGAAAAGGGGGAGATGGGAGGATGGGGGGGGGGGGAAATGGGGGGAGAGAGAGAGAGGGAAAGAAAGAGCTCATTTTGGAAGCAGGAGATGATTGAGAAATGGAGACATCATTTGGAAAGTTTGCCCGACTCGCTGAAAACCTAAAAGAAGTTTCCAAGGGACCCCGAGTTCTCTGGGCACAAATATTTGCTTCTGAGGCACAATTTGAGGTTTGACTTATGTTATCCCAGCAGGGACGTGGCTGCTCACATTGGCTGCTGAGGACCCAATGTGGGCTGGGAACAAAGTGTTAACAGAATCTACTGTTCTCAGGGGAGATGACAAGAGAGAGTGTTCAGTGTTAGCGAATGTCAGCAAGGGAGGGTCAGTGAGCTGGAGGCAGGAGGAGACCATAGAAACCCTGGAGGGGGCCACCATTCGGTCCATTGAGTCTGCACTGACTCTTAGGTAAAGAGCACTTTACCCAAGCCCACTTCCTCCCAGCCTATCCTCATAACCGCGCACATTGGTCGTGGCCAATCCGCCTAATCCGCATAATTTGCACATTATTGCATTTACATTCACTTTGCACATGGATGGGAAAAATAGAGGCAGCATTGCTCAGTGTTAAAATCTTAAGATTATTTCAGGCTTGGAAAACGCTACATGCAATATTGAATGTTGCATAACTGATAGCTGGCCTCAAGCATCTCCTTTCCTTCTCTATGAATATTATGCTTTGTATAGCACGCAAGAAACGATACTTTTCACTGCATACCAATCCATGTGACAATAATAAATCAAATCAAATTATGCTTTAATCTGAATCCCTACAGTGCAAAAGGAGGCCATTCAGCCCATTGAGTTTGCAGCGACCACAATCCCACCCAAACCCTATCCCCATAATTCCATGCATTTATCCTAGCTAATCCCACTGATACTAAGGGGCAATTTAGCATGGCCAATCAACCTAACCCGCATATCTTTGGACTGTGGGAGGAAACCGGAGCACCCAGAGGAAACCCACGCAGACACGGGGAGAACGTGCAGACTCTGCACAGTCACCCAAGCTGGGAATCAAACCCGGGTCTCTGGCGCTCTGAGGTAGCAGTGCTAACTACGATGCCACCGTGCACCCTCTGAATGTCAGAATTCCCAAATAACTGAATGTGGGAAAATTCCATTGAAGGTGTGGGGAAAGGAAATAAGAAAAGCTGCAACTACAATGTCAGCGGAAGCAGAAATTGCTCAGCTCAGTATGACAAGATATATAAAAAAGTACTTTTACATCCAAACACAGCTGATCTCAACTCTTCACACATTGCATTCAGCTGCTGTTTGCACATGCTGAGCACATTCAGGGTTCTCCTCTGCCATTCAGCAGATTATTCAAATCATTCATTATTTCTGATCTCAAAAAGCTCTTCGCAATTCTGTTCAACTTGATGACTTCTGGTGCTGCTTTCCTAGTCTAATTTGAAGTATTAATCTGGGTTTACTGTCTGCACTGTTCAGTATCTTATCTACCTCAATGAGATCCCTCATGATTCCATTTTAGGCTTTAGAGTTTTGAGCTACTCTCACCCTTTCTTGCAGCTTAATAATAACCTTCATCAAATCTCCATTGGACTATCCCATGGCAGTACTGTCGCAGCATTGTCATAACAGCGAGCAATGATTTTATAACAGTAACAAAGGTAATTAAGCATGGGCAATAAATGTTGGTCTAGCCAGAGACGCCCACATAATGCATATGAATTTTTAAAAAAGGGTATTGGGACAGATTGCTTTCTTATCTATCGAGTTGTAGCCAAAGAAACTCCTGCAATAGCTTCTTCTCCAGCTATCTCTGGTGTTCCAGAGTTCTAGGTTCTACTCTGCCATTCAATACATTATTCAAAACATTTATCATTTCTTGCCTTAAAAAGCTCTTCACAATTTTATTCAACTTGATGACTTTTAGTTTTTTTCCTTGCTTAATTTAATATATTAATCTGGGTTCTATCCTGGGTCCCCTCCTATATATTGCCCTGGAGTGACATCATCTGAAAACAGTGTTAGTTTTGACATGCACACTGATCATAGAATCCCTACAGTGCAGGAGGAAGATATTTGGCCCATCAAGTTGACCAACTCAAAGACAGCATTTTTTACCCAGGCCTACCACTCATCCTATCCTCGTAACCCCACATATTTACCCTGCTAATCCCTCTAACCTACACATCTTGGGACTCTTCCAGGACAATTTAGCATGGCCAATCAACCTAAGCTGTACATCTTTGGAGTGTAGGAGGAAACCGGACCACCTGGAGGAAACCCACGCAGACACGGGAAGAACGTGCAAACTCTACACAGTCACCCAAGGCTGGAATTAAACCCAGGTGCCTGACGCTGTGAGGCAGCAATGCTAACCACTGTGCCACCTGATGATATCTCCTGCCATCTCCCTAAATTGCTCCACTGGCTGAATTCTGAAAACTACTCATTCACCATCCAGCTCTGAATAAGCTAAATATTGGGAAGATCAAAGGCTTTTTGTCTTTAATTCCGCACCTGCCCTCCACCCCACAAATAACATTCCCTAACCATTTACGACATCCCTCTCAATAGCAACCGTCTAAAGTTGAACCAGGCTTCATAACCTTGGTGTCGTATTTGGCTCTGAAGTGAATTTCTGATCACATATACAAGCCACCACTAAGACCCACCATTTCCACCTCAGTACCATTGCCCAATTCAGGCTCTGCCTCAGCTCATCATGCCTTTGACTTTAGACTATACCAACCCAAACCTTGCCATCTTCCACCCACCAAAAACTTGAA
Source organism: Mustelus asterias (assembly GCF_964213995.1). NCBI lineage: Eukaryota > Metazoa > Chordata > Chondrichthyes > Carcharhiniformes > Triakidae > Mustelus > Mustelus asterias. The sequence continues at coordinate 101,266,624 of NC_135803.1, read as the reverse complement.
TTTAACCAAAATGCTGTTGCCCACGTCTTTGCCTGTGCCACATTCCATTCACCAATCATCCCTCTGCTCAGCACCCTACATTAACCCACTGTTTTGAAATCCCTCCATATTATTTCTTCTTGAGCTCCATGATTTTAGTCACTCCATCTTTGGCAGCCGTAGGAGGCCAAAGACCCTAAGCTCTGCCATTCCGTCCCCAAACCTCTCCTCCAATATTTTTCTCCTACATCACATCTCCTCGATCAAGCTCTTATTTATCTGCCCTCTCCTTAAGTGGTTTGGTGCCAAAGTTTATTTGATAGTTCTGTGAAATGCTTTGGGATGTTTTAGTACATTAAAGGCACAATGTAAATGCAGGTTGTGCATACAAGTACAAATTACTAACCATCTCATCCAAACAAGTAAGCAGAATGAAAATACTGAGTAATTCAGGCACTCACAATCTTGAACGACATCGCCTACTTACCTACTGAGAAATGTACCTGTTCCTAAAGGTTTTATTATTTTACATTTGTAAAATGCATCTGATCTGGTCAATAATCCGCTGGCAGCTACTGTTAAGGCTATGCATGATTATGCCATCAATGAAAGCTGTGTGTGATAGGCAGTCATCTATCTTGGGTGCCCCATTACGCAGAACAGAAGCTCCTCATTCACACATTAGTTTGGGCTGAACCAGTTTGATTTCTAATTGGGGAAGGAATTAAGCAGTTTGTTCTCATAATGCTTTGTTGATTATGCTTTTGCTACTACTTTCATTATCAGAAATAAACGCAAATGCAATTTAATTATTTCTCACGTCATGAAACTTTCAGAGTGGAATTATGTTGGATCAGAAAATAAAATAGTAGGCCAACTCCAAAGTAGCAACAACATAAACAAGAAGTTTGTTCTTTAGTTTTCACCGATTATTATCCCTTAGACATGAAGTGATCTTAAACTGTTTAACCTTACTTTCTGCTGATTTAAAAATGGACTGGACCACAGACAGGACTGCTGTAGATAAAATAATTTGCAAGTAGGCTACAGTTCTGGAAACTCACAACAGTAATTACAGGAAATAAAAGCAAAATACTGCAGATGCTGGAAATCTGAAATAAAAACAGAAAAAGCTGGATAAACTCAATAGGGTCTTTTAAGAGACTCCTGGATGAGTACATGGAGCTTAATAGGATGGAGGGTTATAGGTAGGTCTAGAAGGTAGGGATGTATTTGGCACAACTTGTGTTCCGAAGGGCCTGTTTGTGCTGTAGTTTTTCTATGTTTCTAAACTCAGCAGGTGTAGCAGCATCTGTGGAGAGAAGCAGAGTTAACATTTCATATCTAAATGAACTTCTGTTCTGTAGAACAGAAACATTAACTCTGAGCAATCTCATTCACCCTGCCCCTTTGCCAGCGAAAATGAAGAGTTTGGCGCTCAGCCAAAACTGCATTCACTGCAGTGGCACTGGAGAATCCCAGCCGTGGGTGAAGTCAGAGGTCTCCAGCGACTGTTAGTCTCCGCAGATACTGACAGACTTGCTGGGCTTATCCAGCATTTTTGTTTTTATTGTAGCAAATACTGGACAAAGCTCAACCGTCACTCTCGTGGAATCTCTCACCCATCATTGTGTGGACCCATTACAATCAACGACACAAGTGAGTAGCAAATAGTCTGTCACCCCAGAACAAAGAGGTAGACATCAAAACTCATTAGGCCTGCAGAGGCACTAATAACCACCATCTATCTCCCAAGGTGAACAATGGATTTTGAGCAGAAACATAGCAACTGATTGAACCTGAAGCTGACTCATCAATAGGCAACAGACATGACTCGAGCTCCTCTGGCATTTAGGGAAAATTTAATGTTATATCCTTGGACTACCTGACTACTTTTAACTGCAGTCAGCTGTTAAACATCCAATATGTCAACACAAAAGCTGGACTACAGGCCGATAACGAGACCTGCTTCAAAGCCTGGTTCTCTAAAAGATTCCTTCCATAACTGCAGAGTGGATCAAGTCTCTGGATACACTATCAGCAACTCTGGAGGAATTCAGCAACTCCAGCTTTTAACTGGTTCAACTCTCCTGAACGTGAACTCCAATGTGAAGGAACCCCCATTGGACTCTACTTCATGTAAAGTAATATCCATATTTTCATGATTTTTTGTTTCAAGCTATTTCTGGATGTAACACTCATCTTTCCTACCCACTTCTCATGCGCTTGTGTGCGTGCGTGCACGTGTGTAATTGTGATGACCATCCCCTGGGTTTGAATGTATGAATAAACATTTAACCATAAAGAAAGTATGCTGCAAGTCAGTTTAAGAACATAGAACAGTACAGCACAGAACAGGCCCTTCGGCCCACGATGTTGTGCCGAGCTTTATCTGAAACCAAGATCAAGCTATCCCACTCCCTATCATCCTGGTGTGCTCCATGTGCCTATCCAATAACCGCTTAAATGTTCCTAAAGTGTCTGACTCCACTATCACTGCAGGCAGTCCATTCCACACCCCAACCACTCTCCGAGTAAAGAACCTACTTCAGACATCCTTCCTATATCTCCCACCATGAACCCTATAGTTATGCCCCCTTGTAATAGCTCCATCCACCCGAGGAAATAGTCTTTGAACGTTCACTCTATCTATCCCCTTCATCATTTTATAAACCTCTATTAAGTCTCCCCTCTATCTCCTCCGCTACAGAGAGAACAGCCCTAGCTCCCTCAACCTTTCCTCATAAGACCTACCCTCCAAACCAGGCAGCATCCTGGTAAATCTCCTTTGCACTCTTTCCAGCGCTTCCACATCTTTCTTATAGTGAGGTGACCAGAACTGCACACAATATTCCAAATGTGGTCTCACCAAGGTCCTGTACAGTTACAGCATAACCCCACGGCTCTTAAACTCCAACCCCCTATTAATAAAAGCTAATACACTATAGGCCTTCTTCACAGCTCTATCCACTTGAGTGGCAACCTTCAGAGATCTGTGGATATGGACCCCAAGATCTCTCTGTTCCTCCACAGTCTTCAGAACCCTACCTTTGACCCTGGAATCCACATTTAAATTAGTCCTACCAAAATGAATCTCCCTCACATTTATCAGGGGTTAAACTCCATCTGCCATTTTTCAGCCCAGCTTTGCATCCTATCTATGTCTCTTTGCAGTCTACAACACCCCTCCACCTCATCCACTACTCCACCAACCTTGGTGTCATCAGCAAAGTTACTGATCCACCCTTCAGCCCCCTCCTCCAAGTCATTAATAAAAATCACAAATAGCAGAGGACCAAGCACTGATCCCTGTGGCACTCCGCTAGCAACCTGCCTCCAGTCCGAAAATTTTCCATCCACCACCACCCTCTGTCTTCGATCAGATAGCCAGTTACCTATCCAATCGGCCAACTTTCCCTCTATCCCACACCTCCTTACTTTCATCATAAGCCGACCATGGGGGACCTTATCAAACGCCTTACTAAAATCCATGTATATGACATCAACTGCCCTACCTTCATCAACACACTTAGTTACCTCCTCAAAAAATTCTATCAAATTTGTGAGGCACGACTTGCCCTTCACGAATCCGTGCTGACTATCCCGGATTAATCCGCATCTTTCTAAATGGTCGTAAATCCCATCCCTAAGGACCTTTTCCATCAACTTACCAACCACCAAAGTAAGACTAACCGGCCTATAATTACCAGGGTCATTTCTATTCCCTTTCTTAAACAGAGGAACAACATTCGCCACTCTCCAGTCCTCTGGCACCATTTAAAATTAACTTGATAAGCAAAGGGTTTGGTGAAACATGCAGGAGCTTATTTCAAAAATTAAAACACGTCTACTTACGGGCAGATGGCGAGAAAAAGTATTCAATTTACCCATTTCCCCTATCCATAACACTATATGTACACACTCTATACCATCAGGTATAAGCCTATGCTTATCCTGTGCAGTTTTGCACAAAGCTTTGCAAATCATTTTATGCGCATACACAACTATATTCAAAAGTTAAATTCAAAAGTGAACAGGCACATGGGTGCAAAACAAACTTCCTGTAGGTTTCTCTTTCTATTCTTTGCTAACTTAAATCCTTTCCCGTTTGTTCAACTTGAACCTGCTCTAATTTCAGTATTCTAGCCTATAGCCCTAACCTTCGGCTCTCAGGTAAATAGTAATTAATTGTGGACCACACTCCAAAAAGACGGGTCACTTTGAGAGTGCGTGTTTCACTACCTTTTCCTTTTCTTTCCAATTTTGTCACTTGTTCTCCTGATACTATCAACTTCCTAACTGGTAAGTTGCCCATGTAGCCATGATTCAACAGTGAAACTTGCTGCTGAGGGTGAGCAGGATATTGGTTGAGTAGGAGCCTTGTCGCTGAATACACTAGTGTGACATTTCAATGCAGCCACTTTCCAAGAAGGGCTGGTGGATAGCAGTCAGGAGTTGGATCTCGGGCTGATCTCCAACTACCTAACCAGACGTTTTCAGGCTAATTGCACCACCTTCTCGGAATCAGCTTACTCAGCACTGACCAAGGGCAGAGGTTGAACTACCAGCCTCCTGCCCTTCCCACTGTTCATGGCATATGCTCACAAAGCCACTCAGGGGAAACTGCCGCAACAAATTGCCAAAATCTCAAACATTTTTTTTAAAGCAGTTCGCATTAACCTGGTCAGCTGAGAATTCTTAGGACAGTCGAAGCAAATTTTTTCCACTATTGTTTTCTGTTGCTTTATGTGCTATTTTCACAGTCACTCGTCTTAACTCTGCATGCCAGCAAAAAACTAAGTGTGCTGTGCCTGTCTTAACACATCAACTGCAGAATTCACTATTGCAGTGATTTGTAGAAGAAAAACCATCAGTAATTGGGAGCTGAGGTCCTGACGTTTCATAATCTAAGGGAGATATTGACATAGACCTCAATTGACTGAGGAAAATCAAAGCCATTTCAACAGTGATACACAATAAAAAAGTGACTAAAGTTGCAATGATTTGATATCCAACAATCTGTGTTACAAATGTAAGTCCTTAAAAAAATGAAATTGATGTTATTGATTTTCTCAATCAATAACATTGTCAGGCTGCCATTTTGAAAATAGGACCCCATTTATGAAGGCATTATAATTCTAGAGTTATTATTTTCCATATAATCATCCCGGTGGAACCTGTTATTTCAGAAATCACTTCGGATCTAAAGGTCTCAAACATGTATGTTACTGTTCAAAATATTTTTATTTGCTTTTTGTATTCTTTGTATTTTTGGGTGGCAAGTGGTTAGCACTGCTGCCCCACAGCGCCAGGGACCCAGGTCCGACTCCCGGCTAGGGTCACTGTCTGTGCAGAGTCTGCACATTCGCCCCGTGTCTGCATGGGTTTCCTCCAGGTGCTCCGGTTTCCTCCCACAGTCCGAAAGATGTGCTGGTTAGGTGGACTGACCATGTTAAATTCTCCCTCATTGTACCCAAGCAGGTGCCAGAGTGTAATGACTAGGCGATTTTCACAGTAACCTCATTGCAGTGTTAATGTAAGCCTACTTGTGACACTAATAAATAAACTTTACTTTATTCATTTAGAATCATCAATATTCACAAAGCACATTACAACAACTAACAGCTTACATTTATATAGTTCACTTCAATGCAATAAAAGACCATAAGATGTAGGCCATGCACCCCGGACATACTTTCTTCCATTGGGAAAAATATACAAAAGTCTGAGGAACACGTACTGTGTACAGTTTTGGTGTCCTTAGTTGAGAAAGGATATACTGGCACTGGAAGGGGTGCAGAGGAGATTCACTAGGTTGATTCTGGAGTTGAGAGGGTTGGCTTATGAGAAGAGACTGAGTAGACTCATTGGAATTCAGACGAATCAGGGGAGATCTTATAGAAACATATAAGGTTATAAAGGGAACAGATAAGATAGAAGCAGGGAGGTTGTTTCCACTGGCGGGTGAAACTAAAACCAGGGGGCATGGCCTCAAAATAAGGGGGAGCAGATTTCGGACTGAGTTGAGGAGGAACTTCCTTCACACAAAGCGTTGTGAATCTGTGGAATTCCCTGTCCAGTTCAGGCTACCACATTGAATGCTTTAAGGCAAGGATAGATACATTTTTGAACAGTAAAGGAATTAAGGGTTATGGTGAGCAGACAGGTAAGTGGAGCTGAGTCCACAAAATGATCAGCCATGATCTTATTGAATGGTGGAGCAGGCTCGATGGGCCAGATGGCCTACTCCTCCTCCTAGTACTTATATTCTTTTGTGCCAACCAACTCAAGAACAGCTTCTTCCCTGCTGTCATCAGACTTTTGAATGGACCTACCTCGCACTAAGTTGATCTTTCTTTACACCCTAGCTATGACTGTAACACTACATAGAACATAGAACAGTACAGCACAGAACAGGCCCTTCGGCCCACGATGTTGTGCCGAGCTTTATCTGAAACCAAGATCAAGCTATCCCACTCCCTATCATCCTGGTGTGCTCCATGTGCCTATCCAATAACCGCTTAAATGTTTCTAAAGTGTCTGACTCCACTATCACTGCAGGCAGTCCATTCCACACCCCAACCACTCTCTGAGTAAAGAACCTACCTCTGATATCCGTCCTGTATCTCCCACCACGAACCCTATAGTTATGCCCCCTTGTAATAGCTCCATCCACCCGAGGAAATAGTCTTTGAACGTTCACTCTATCTATCCCCTTCATCATTTTATAAACCTCTATTAAGTCTCCCCTCAGCCTCCTCCGCTCCAGAGAGAACAGCCCTAGCTCCCTCAACCTTTCCTCATATGACCTACCCTCCAAACCAGGCAGCATCCTGGTAAATCTCCTCTGCACTCTTTCCAGCGCTTCCACATCCTTCTTATAGTGAGGTGACCAGAACTGCACACAATATTCCAAATGTGGTCTCACCAAGGTCCTGTACAGTTGCAGCATAACCCCACGGCTCTTAAACTCCAACCCCCTGTTAATACATTCTGCACTCTCTCATTTCCTTCTCTACGTACGGTATGCTTTGGGCCTGATTTTACCATTTTGAGTCTAAGTGCCAAATCTGGGCGTCAAATAGATCCGCGCCTGGAATCCTCTTTCTAGCGCGCCCATACACATTTTGTCGTCTCCGGTCCGATTCGCGCTGAAGGCAAATGCAAATGAACTCAATGGCAACATGAACAAAACCTTTTTTTTAAACACCGCAAGTGGTTGAGATCTGGAATTCACTGCCTGAGAATACTCTGGAGTCAGATTCAGTTGTGACCTTCAAAAGGGAATTGGAGAAGCACCTGAACAGAAATTATTTGGGTTGGGGGCAGGGTGGGAAGTGGAACGAGCCATGTTGCCCTTGCAAAGAGCAGCTACAGACATTATGGGCTGAAAGGCCTCCTGTACGGTAACCAATCTATGATTTTCTTTGTATTTCGTATGTTGCAACTCGGCTCAGTAATACAAAGAGTTCATACAGCTCCGCCATAGGTTTGCATGAAATGTTTTTTTTTTAAATCAGTGAATGGCTTTTACAGAGTTGTAGGAGTTTATATTTCAAAATGGATATGGGCTGACATTTTGATGACTAGTTTGAAAGTAGTCCAACAGATAGAGGAAAAGACTGTCAGGAAGATGCATGCTACACTCCGGTGCAAAAAGACTGTGCTGAAATGTGATGAGGGCAAAAAAAATAAACAAATGCTGTTGCAAATGTTCTGGAAATTCAGCAAATCAGTCTTTGATTCAAAGGTGCTGTGATCCGATGTGATGTGGGAGCCGGGAGAGCTTGTCAGTGATGTCTACATCTTGTTGCTTGTATACAGCACAATTGTTTCTGGACCCAAATATAGTATTATCACTTCTTTATGCATTCTGAATTTGAACTGTATTGCTCTGATTGTTGTGACAAAGGAATGATGCGTGCCAAGCAGGATACTGACAGTCTCACAGCATTTATCCAGGCCACTGAGTGGCAACTTGTCCTTATTAGGCATCTGATCGAATGTGGTACCCTCTGCAGGGGATCTGTGGCATTAGTGAAAAGGGCGAACAATAGGCGCACTTAAATAATCAGCTTGAAGAATTGTCACTTTGAAACACAGAGGCCGAAATCTTCCGGCTGTTCTCACCAATGGGATCTTCTGGTCCTGCCGTCGGTGAACCCCCGATCGTGGGTATCCTGGTGGTTGCAGGGTTTGGGGGTGGGAGGGGAATGGGTTACATATAACAGGAAACTCCATTGACAGTGGTGGGATCTTTCCACTGCTGTGAAACACGCCACCTGGAAGATCCTGCTCATAGAATCTAAACCAGGGAGTATAAACCCAGGAATTATGAATTCAATTTAATTAATGGGTAGAAAGTGAAATAAATATTGGGAAAGAAAGACAGGATTAAAAAGAGAAATAAAAGAGATAGATGGTAAAAGTGAAAATTATTTTAATTTTTACCTTTTTTAGATTCTCTAATAATAATTAAAATTTGAAGGATTAAAACTCCACACTTGAAAGAAATCAATTTTGGGGTATTTATTTGGCAATAATTTCAAATCATCATATTTATAAAAAAATCACCTGCACCATTTTCTGTCATGTTTAGTGGGAATCTGGTGTGAAGTACTACAACTTCAAACCCTTACATTGAATTCAATGCCCATGATATTGGCAAGACGCTCGCAAATCGAAGTCTACGGTGGAACAGGGTAACTAAATTAACAAATTCCAGATTTTAACTGTATCTGTGAGCACGCTTCCAATTGCTGTGTTATTTATCCCATTACAATGGTGAGCACTATCCACATCACCATTGTTTTCAATATAAAATCTGGGCCATTGCTTGGTGCACTAGGGAGCGACTATGTGACCTCTAAAGTGAGCTGTCTTCTTCTTTTTCAGTTCTCTGCCCAAAGGTAGGTCACCCATCGCGCCATAACCTCTGCTACGAGTGAGACAAGGAGACACGTTTTGCATCCACCCCAGCCATAGTGAGAATCGAACCCCGAGCTTTTGGCACCAACTTGATCCACATCAGTCATCCAGCCAACTATCTCCGACTACCACCCTCTTCCCAACCCCCAACCCCCCCCCCCCCCCCAAAATTCCAGGCACGTATGTTGCAGTCTGGAGCTATTAACAGTAATGGTAACAGTGACCATGAAACCATTATTGATTATTGTAAAAACCCATCTGGTTCACTAATGTCCTTTCAGGAAGGAAATCTGCCATCCTTACCTGGCCTGGTTGACTCTTACTGCCCTCTGAAATGGCCTATTAAGCCACTCAGTTCAAGGCAATTAGAGATGGGTAATAAATACTGGTCTCGTCAGCGACGCCCACATCTCATGAAAAAATTAATTTTTTAAAAGACAGCGGCTCAAATTTTCTTTCCACGGCATGGCTGAGCAGGAATTTCTCCTGCTCTTACCACCTGCCACTGGCGTGTGTAGGAAGGATTTACAGGTTGATACTCAACCCGTTTGGCCAAGTTATGAATGTACCCTACAGGGCGTTGTACTGGTAGTAAAACACAATTTGGCATCGTCAAGTTCATTGTTCAGGTTGGTCACCGGCATGGAGATCGAGGAGGACACGAACAATTTTTTCAACTGAAGAAAAAGTCTGACAGCAAGAAGCAACATTGAACTCCAAGTTAAAACCCTCTGCTGAAATGAGGAGATGGCAAAAGGTAAGAAATAAATTCTGCCCCAATTATCCTGGAATCCATGCAAATCAGCTGAAATGAAATGTAGTCAGAAAATGCATCCCATAAGAATCTACTGACTGGTGTAAGCGGTACATGTCTTCAGTACTAGGTGGTATGTTAAGCAGAAAAGAATGAAGTATTGGAATTACTTGTCCTCATCAATAGGATTCATCCTGAAGAATAAAAATAAATTTGATATCGAGCAATAACAGCGTCTTTAATCACCCACCAACGAAGTAAACAGTACCATTGCCAATAGGCCTGTTGTAACAATATGATAGGAACATTAAAGGGCTATTCCCTTAATTCTCCAGATTTATATGTCTTTGGGCTTCAGTAATTTGCTTCTTCCATTTAATCCTCTTTAGACATTGACTGATGTCATTTGGTTGGCTGCTTGCAGGCAAGATCTGATAGTCAAAATCACATTAAAACTCAGAAGAAACACAAAATCAAAGCTTCCATAGGATAGAGATTGCCATGGATAAACTACTGACAGAAGATAGTCAAATAACTAGGAATTGAATCAAACTCTGAAATGTCTATCACGTGCTGAATCCTAGTCTGCATAAAACTCCTTGTGCATTTCCACAAATTGGTACGAAAGCTCAACTTTTATCATCAAGGTAAGGAAACAGTATGCCAGCCCTGATAACGGAGTAAAATGTCTGTCATATAAATTGGCATTCTTTCCAGTATAAATTATGCAATTTTGCCAAAATTACCAGGGCTGGAAAGTTGATCATGATTAAATTATCAGGACCTTGTATTTTTTTTAAAAACCCTTTCATGCTCTCATCTCTTTCAATCTCTGTAATGTCTTTCAGTCCAATCAAACACCCCCCACCCCAACTCTCCAATCCTCTTACGCCAGCCTATTGCGCATTCTTCTCCCTTCACCTCACTATTACTGAACATGCCTTCAACCATCTTGGTCCCATGTTCTGGAATTCTTCCCTGAAGCATGCTGATGCTCCACCTCTCTCTCTTCCTTCAACTTCCTCCTCAAAAGCCTCAACTTCAATCAAGTTCTCAGCTACCTTTCCATTGTCCTCTTGTTTAACTCCAAATCCATTTGGTTTTCTGATTACACCTGTGAAGCAACTGGGAAGCTTAAAAGGCACTATGGAAATACAAATTATTGCTATTTAGTAATGTTAAATAAGAGCACCTGTAGCATCTGATCCTTTACTAATGTATTTTTCAACTCACCTGTTTGCCTATTTCTCTATTTACATCCACCTACCTTCAGAATAGTTTGTGAAATATGCAGTTTTCTATAATTACCATTAATGTTTATCCTTGGAAGAAAATGGATGGTTTCAGAACCTCAGAACATCCACAAACACCTTTCAATTCAGGATTTTTGAAGATGAGTCACTTTTGTTACTTAGAAAACACAAAGGCCAATTTTTGCTCAGCAAGGATCCACAGACATCAATGTAAAAATGACCAGGTAATCCATTTTAGTGATTTTAGTTGAGGGGTAAAAATTCATAGAATCATAGAATCCCTACAGTGCAGAAGGAGGCCATTCAGCCCATCAAGACTACACCCATAACTATCCCACCCCATGCCCTATCTTTGTAACCCCATATATATATATACCCTGCTAATCCCCGACACTAATGGACAATTTATCATGGCCAATCCACCCAACTCTCTTTGTACTGTGGGAGGAAACCGGAGCACCTGGAGGAAACCCACGCCGACACGGGGAGAATGTGCAGACTCCGCAGAGACATGTGACTCAAGCTGGGAATCAAACCCGGGTCCCTGACACTGTGAAGCAGCAGTGCTAACCACTGTGCCTCCGTGCTGCCCTGAAAAAATTGACAGGACACTGGAAATAATTCCCCTTCTCTTTCAAACAACACGCCAATCTGAGAAAACAGACAGGCGTGTTGTTTGACCTTTCACGCCAATCTGAGAAAACAGACAGGACTATGGTTTAATGCCTCAGACAACAGGCAGCAACTGGGCGGCACAGTAGCACAGTGGTTAGCACTGCTGCTTCACAGCTCCAGGGACCTGGGTTCGAATCCCGGCTCGGGTCGCTGTCTGTGTGGAGTTTGCACATTCTCCCTGTGTCTGCGTGGGTTTCCTCCGGGTGCTCCGGTTTCCTCCCCCAGTCCAAAGATGTGTGGGCTAGGTTGATTGGCCATTCTAAATTGCCCCTTAGTGTCCCGGGATGCATAGGTTAGAGGGGTTAGTGGGTAAATATGTAGGGACATGTGGATAGGGCCTGGGTGGGATTGTGGTTGGTGCAGACTTGATGGGCCGAATGGCCTCTTTCTGGACTGCAGGATTCTATGATTCTATGATTTACTCTGATGTACTGGAGCATCAGCCTAATCCCCAATTCTGGAATGGAACCTGGACCCACATTCTTCCGAATCAGAAGTCATAGTATACAATTAAGCGTAATTGAATATTATCAATTTCCTCTGTGAAGACTCTTTTGCAAAGTATTTCACAAGGTCCATATGTCCTCTTGACAACTACTGCAACTTCTCAAAAGCAAATCCAGCAGCTTCAATTGTTAGACAATTCTCAACAAAAACTGCAGCAGGAAAAGCAAAACACATTTTCACTTTGAGCATTGAACCAAGGCGCCAATTGATAATATATATATATGTTAGAAAATAGGAGCTTTGAGAGAAGTACAGGGATTTCAATAATGGGATATTTTGCTAATTCATTTGTGAAAAACAATACCCACAACCTTAATATCCGGAACCTCTGATCAGCCAACTGGTAACTCTAGTCTCCTTCATGCAACACTAGGAAATGTTTTCTCACTAATAAAACCAAGGCAATTAAATATTGTGACTGGAGAATAGCAAACATTACACCCTTGTTCAAAAAGGATGTAAAGACAAGTCCAACAACTATAGACCAGTCAGTGGTGGGGAAACTTCGAGAAACAATTATTTAGGACAAAATTAAAAGTCATATGGGCAAGTGCAGGTTAATTGAGGAAAGGCAGCATGGATTTCCTTAGGGAAAAAAACATATCTAAGTAACTTGGAGTTTTTTGAAGAGTTGACAGCGAGGGTTTATGAGTACATTTCTGTGGATGTGGTGTTCTTGGACTTCCAAAAGGCACCTGATACAGTATCGCACAGCACAGCAAAGTTATAATGCATTGAACAAAAGGGGCAGGAGCAAAATAGCTGTGACAGGAAACAGAGAGTGGTTGATGGATGTCTTTCAGGCTAGAGCAAGGTTTGTGATGGAGCTTCCCAAGGGTCAGTGCTGGGACGCTTGTTTTTCCTGATATACATTAATGATTTAGTCCTTGGAGTACAGGGCACAATTTCAAACTTGCAGATGATATGAAATTTGGAAGCATTGTGAACTGTGAGGAAGATGGTGTAGAAATTGAAAAGGACATAGACATGTATGTAGAATGGGCAGATGAGTAGCAGATGAAGATTAATGCAGAGAAATGTGAAGTGATTAATTTTTGGTAGGAAGAACATGAAGAGTAAATATAAAATAAAGGGTACAAAACTAAATGGGATGCAAAAGCAGAGGGACCTGTGTGCATATAAATATATATGCATAAGTGATTGAAGATGGCAAGACAACTTGAGAGCACAGTGAATAAAGCATATAGTATCCTAGGCTTTATTTATAGTGTAAAGAGTACAAGGGCAAAGAGATTATGTTGAACTTGTTGAAGATACCAGTTCAGCTTCAGCTGTATACCACAATTCTGAGTACCACACTTCAGGAATGATATGAAAGAACTGAATAGAGTACAGAAAAGGTCCAAGAGAATGGTTCCAGGGATGAGGAACTTCAGTTATTCAAGTACTCCTTGTAGGAGTGAGTTCCATATTCTAACAATTCTTTGGGTAAAGAAATCTCTTCTGAATTTCCTATTGAATTTATTATTGACCAACTGATATTGATGGCCCCTAATTCTGATCTTTGTAGTGGAAACATCTTCTCTGTTCTCTATCCTAAATCCTTTCATAAGCTTGAAGCCTTGATCAGGCCAACTATCAGTGTTGATTTTTTTATGAGCAAAGAACCCGAGCCTCTTAATTCTTTTATAGTATAACCTCTCAGTCCTAGTTTCAATCTAGTAATCCTTTTTTCACCTTCTCACCCGAACTCTATATCCTTTCTATCATTAGGAGACCAGAATTGTTTATGGTACCGAGTTTAGTCTAACCAAGTTGCTATACGAGTTTAACATTTAGAATACTGTGTACAGTTTTTATCCCCTTATTTAAGGAAAGATATATAATTGGTGGCAGTACAGAAGAGGTTTACTAGGATGATCCCGGGTATGGAGGGAGTGCCATATAAGGAAAGATTAAACAGGTTGTGTGTACTCATTGGAATTCAGAAGAATAAGAGGTGCTTTGATTGAAACATGTAAGATTCTCAGGGGGATCAGACAGGGTAAATGTTGGAAGAATGTTTCCATTCATGAGAGTGTGTAGGACCAGAGGGCATAGTTGCAGAATAAGGGGATGTTTGTTTAAGATAGATTCGAGGAAGAATTTATTTTCTTACAGAGTGGTGAATCTTCGGAATTCTTTCTCCCAGAAAGCTATAGAGGCCGATTCCGTGAACATTTTCAAGGCTGAGATCGATAGGTTTTTAATCAGTAGGGAATTGAGGATTAGAGAGAGAAGGTAGGAAAGTGGACTAAGTGAATGTTAGATCAGCCATGATTTTACTAAATGGCAGAGCAGGCACAAGATGTTAATGGCCTACTCTGGTTCCTATTTCTCATAGACTCAAACCATAACACAATAAGATGTAGGAGCAGAAAGTAGGCCATTTGGCCCATCAAGTTTACTCTGCTATTCAACAAGATCATGGCTGATCTGATGTGATAATCCATTTTCCTGCCTTATCCCCATAATCCTTGATTCCCATACCAATTAAAAATCTGTATCTCAGCCTTGAACATACCAAACGGTCCAGCCTCTACCGTCCTCTGCAGTAAAGAATCCCACATATCTACTATCCTCCGAGAAGAGGGTTCTCCTCATCTCTGTTTTAAATGGGTAACGCATTATTCTGAGATTATGCCTCCTGGTCCTAAACTGTCCTACAAAAGGAAACATCCTCTCAGCATCTACACTATAAAGCCCCCCAAGAATCTTACATGTCACAATAAGATCACCTCTCATTCTTCTAAACTCCAATGAGTACAGGCCCAACCTACTCAACCTCTCCTTATAAGAAAATCCCTCCATACCCAGGATCAACCTAATGAACCTTCTCTGGACTGCCTCCAATGTCAGTGTATCTTTCCTTAGATAAGGGGACCAAAACTGTTCATGGTATTCCAGTTATGGTCAAACTAGTACCTTGTATAGTTTTAGCAAGACTTCCCTATTTTTATACTTCATTCTCTTTGAAATAAAGACCAACATTGCATTTGCCTTCCCTACGACCTGCTGAACCTGTATGCTAGCTTTTTGTGACCTCATTGTCTAAACATATTTTTTCTAACTTTCCTTTCTCTTGAGAAGCGGAACTGTAGTGCATTGATTCCTGTTCTGTTGGTTCCACTAACCTGCATCGTTACTAATAATGAACTGTGTGTCTACAATCCCAAATTCCTCTGTTTTTCTACCATATTTGTTCACCAGAGTTTGTGGTTCCCTTATTCTTTTGATCGAAATATACCACCTCAAGCTTATCTGTATGAAGTTCATTTGCTATTGCATGTTTATCCTGCAGGTTTATTGATGTCTTCTTTATTTTGCATTAAAATGGTGGCTGCATTAACTGCAGCCACCAATTTAAAATGGTGTTGCTGCTTCCAGAGTCTAGAATCTGATGCCAATGGTGAACAAACAATGGCCCTGGTCACCAATCCTTGTGGAGAACCACTTCCCACATTTCACCAGTTTAAGTTACTGCATTTGGCCCCTGACTCCACAAGGGGTTGCCCATTTAGGACTGAGACGAGGAGGAATTTCTTCACTCAGAACCAGACAACCATAGAATCTCTACAGTGTGGAAGGAGGCCATTCAGCCCATCAAGTCTGCACCAACTCTCCGGAAGAGCATCCCACCCAGGTTCTCCCCTCTGCCCTATCCCCATAACCCCGCCCATTTAGCATGGCCAATCCACCTAACCTACACATGCTTGGATTGTGGGAGGAAACCGGAGCACCCGGAGGAAACCCACTCAGACACGGGGAGAACGTGCAAATTCCACACAGACAGTGATCTGGGGCCGGACTCGAACCAGGGTCCCTAGTGCTGCGAGGCAGCAGTGCTAACCAGCATGCTCCTCAGAGGGAGGTGAAACTTGAGAATTTTCTAGTGTAGAGGGCTGTGGAGGCTCGTCATTGAGCGTATTCAAGAGAGAGATTGGTAGATTTATAGAAATTAAAGCTATTAAGGAATATGGGGATAGTGCAGGAAAATGGCACTAAGGTAAAAGATCAGCCATGATCTGGTTGGATAATGGCACAGCTGGCTCAAAGCCAAATGGCCTATTTAGGATGGGATTTTCCAGCCATGCTCGCCTGAAAACCGGAGATTCACACCCAACTTCAATAGACCTTTACATGGTCTGCCTCACCACTTACTAGAAATCCAGTGGCGGGCAGGATGGGAGAATTTTGGCCTTCATGTTGCCATTTTCTTATATTCTTGCATAAGTCATGAGTCCACTGAAACACTTTATCGTAGACATTTTTTGGAAATACAAATATATTGCATCCACTACGCTGCCTTTATCTATCCTTTCTGTTACTTCTTCAAAGAATTCAATTAGGTTAGTCAAGCATGATCTTCACTTTTCAAAATTCGTGTTGACTATCTTTTATTATTTATTCAATTTCTAAATGTTTACTTGATGACTATTATCTTTCTTTCTGTCAACATGAAGCTAATTAATGAAGCGTTTACTTGATTTGTTCCATCTTCCTTTTTCTATATGGAATCACTTTTGTTGTCTTCCAGTTTCTGGCACACTCCCTTTTCTATTAACTTTTACCATGGATATGAAATCACAACCCTAACTTCTTATATTACACTCTTCAAAAATCACTAATATAGCAATTCATTATTCATGCCGTGCTATGTCTAGGTTTCCAGCTCCTGCACCAAGAGCTAATTCTAACTGTAATACATAGATGCAACTAAAATCACCAGTTAGCACCCCCAACTGCAAAACTGCCCCCCCCCCCCCCCCCACCACCTGTTCTATCAAGGGGGGGATGGTAGCATAGTGGCAACATAATTGGACACGCAATCCACAGGTCCAGGCTAATTTTCTGAGGAGATGGGTTCAAGTCCCATCATGGGAGAGGGTGGAATTTAAATTCAATTAATAAATCTGGAATTGAAAGCTGATAATGGTGACCATGAAACTTCATAGACGATTGCAAAAACTGATCTAGCTCAGTAATGTCCCTGAGGGAAGAAAAATCTGCCGTCCTTACCCGGTCTGGCCTACATGTGATTCCAGACCCACAGCAATGGCCAATGAAATGGCCAAGCAAGCCACTCAGTTCAAGGGCAATGGAAGATGGGCAACAAATGCTGGCACTGTCAGCACTGTCAGCAATCCCATGAAAGAATACTACTAGAAACGTGACTTGCATCCTTTATACTTCCCATTGCTTTCTGAAACAGTTAACATCCTCTGATGTCATACATAATTAAAGAAGCTGTCAACATCTCTGCTTTGAAAGGAAACACAATCCTGACCTGCAGACATCGATCACGTCCTTGTTTTCTTCATTCACATACTGATTTGTATTCTCAAATGCATGTAATACAAGGATAGCAAAATAAGTCCCTTTATAGAGCACTTAGTTTTATCTCACACTAAAGAAGCACGAAGCCTACAAAATCCATACTACAGTGGAGCTCTGACTATTTACATCCAACTACCCAGGTCCCTTGTTACCTGGCAACATTCAACTGAGATAAAACGTCTGTAAGTATCACTGATCCAATCTTCAAGCTGAAGTTTAAACAAGCAAAACAAAGGTTTGTGTATTTCTCCAGAAGAAGTTTGTGTTTTCACCGTCTCCTATACTGTCTGAATATGGAAATCCTACAGGAGACTGATGGATGTCCAACTACATATCCATACTAGTACCATCTGTGGAAGAAATATAATATTAAAACCATACTTCACCTGGTTGAAGCAGCCACCAAGAGTAAGTAGGCTGTGAACTTAAAGTTACCCTGCCATGTTGCATTCCAGACCACTTATATTTTCAAAGTTTTTTTCTTTAATTTCAGAGCTGCATCATTTTAACCACTGGCATTTCATCAGCCAAAGCTTTGTTGCAGTCTTTGAAACTCTTTGCCACGAATAGCTGTGAGACAGAGTCCTTGTACATATTTAGGGCTGAGATGGATAGATTTTTGACTAGTAGAGGAAACAAGGGTTATGAGGAAAGGGCGGGCAAGTGGATGCGAGGAAAGTCAGATCAGCCATGATCCTACTGAATGGTGGAGCAGGCGAGAGGGGCCAAACAGCCTTCTCCTGTCCCTATTTCTTATGGCCTTAAATGCAACTTGCCTTATTTAGCAGAATATTGCTCAGCTTTTATACAAACCTTATGTCTGGCTTTTCATTTGCTGATTCGTTATCTAGCCAGTGGTTGGAACTAGAGATGTTATTGTTACATTGTGACAGTTTCTGAAAAGTCGTGTTATAATTATAATGGTCTGGAATTTCCTCAGAAGGTTGTCCTTTCAGTCACTCCATTATTTAAGAAGTGCAGAAGCAGAAGTAGGTCTATAGGTCTATTTTAACGCCTGCTGCAAAGTTACTAAAATCAATTAATCGGGACAGAGTGATAGAGCACTAGGACACATTAATTAATCAGAGATCTAATTCGGATTTGTAAAGGATAAGTTATGTCTAACAAACCAAATTGAGCTTTTTGAGGCGATAAGTGTCAGATAAGGATACTTAGACTGTAAACGTTTTCCTCTATTTTGACCCCTTTTTTATTTTCTCCGTTTGTCCCAACACACACCCCCCCCCCCCCCACCCCCATCTGTCACTCGTTTTTTAGCTGTGTTTTCACTGAGTGCTGACCTTTGTTCCCCTATTAACATATTCTATCTTACCTTTATGCCACTATCAGCACCTTCTTTACTCTTTAATGCTATTAAAACTCACTTTGTTTTGTTTCCCTGACATCTTTGTCAATCTCTTCTTAGCTCCCACCTATCCCTGACCTTCTATTCTGATCCACCTTCTCTACCCTTCCTCTCCAACTCTATAATGCATCACATCCCTACCCCTCTTCAGCTCTGAAGACGTCATACGGACTTGAAACGTTAACTCTGTTTCTTCCTCCACAGATGCTGTCAGGCCTGCTCAGCATTTTCACTTTTTAATATGTAGTTAATATGTAGTTAAGGATATTTGTATGGCATTCCAGAAGATATTTCATAAGGTCCTGTACAAGAGACCGGGAACAATATGGGTAGGGAATTTGTTAAGAGGGTAGGGAATGGAAAGTAGGGGTAATAGGTGTGCATTCACTTAGCAGGATGTGACTAGTGGCATTCATTAGTAATCATTGCTGGTGCCTCAACTTTGCAGTATGTGGTGACCCACTGTAATTACATGTTGTATGCCTGGACACACCCCTGCTGCACCTGACCCGAGACTCCTCCCTTTCCACCTGAACGAGGTATAAAGGTGACGGTTCCTCCCCCCTGCCTCAGTCTTGGCCAGGTTAGCTACAAGGGTGTGTTCCAGTTCTTTGCGATTAAAAGCCTGTTATTTTCACTCGCTTGCTGGAGTCCTCGTAAATTGATAGTGCATCACAGTACATTTAGAAATGATTTCAACAAAGGAACAGAGTGCCACGTAGCCAGGTTTGCTGATGACATGAAGTTCGGTGGCATAGTAAATAGTGAAGACCCTGGAACAGAAGGTTGCAAAGTGGCATTGATAGATTAAGTGAGTGGGCAAAACAAGAGCCAGAGTGGTCTTAAGGGCAAATTTGGCTGCCTAACTTGATTGAATTTGTTGATGAGGTAACAGAGGTGGTAAAGCAAGGTAGCGCAACTGAGGTTGTTTGCATCAACTTCAGAGATGTTTGATCAAATGCCATGCAGGAGGCTTCTGAAGAAAATGTATATCCGAGTAATTAAGGGGGAATTAAGGGGCATGTATATAAAATTGGCTCTTCAACAAAAATCTGTGGATGAATGCTTTCCAGACTTTTCAGAGGAGGTTTGCAGTGGTGTTCTGAAGATCATAAGAAACAGGAGCAGGAGTAGGCCACTCAGCCCATCGATTCTGCTCTGCCATTCAATAGGATCATCGCTGATCTGATTGCAGCCTTGACTCCACTTTCTTGCCTGCCCCCTATAAGCCTCAACTACTTCATAGATCAAAATTCTGTCCAGCTCAATGACCCAGCCTCCATTGCTCACTGGAGCAGAAAATTCCACAGTCTAATGACTAACGGTTCCTCCTCATCTCAGTCTTATTAGCCTTATTATTAAACTCTGACCTCAGTTCTACATTTCCCCCAGAAGGGGGAACATCCTCTCAGCATCTACCTGGTCAAGCCGACTCAGAATCTTGCATATTTCAATAAGATTACCTCTCACGCTTCAAAACTGTAGAGAGACTCAACCTGCTTAAACTTTCCTCATTAGACTACCATGCAATTTCAGGAATCAGCTTAATGAACCTCCTCTGAACTGCTTCCAAGTATATCCCTCCCTAAAGAAGGAGACCTAAACTGCACACAGGTGCCGTCTCACCAATGCCCTACTTTCATATTTCCCTTTGCAATAAAGGCCAACATTCCATTTGCCTTCCTAATGGTGTGTTTTTGTTTTATTCACTCATGGCATCCATAATTGCCCTTGGCATGCTCGGCCATTTCAGAGGGCATTGAAAAGTCAATCACATTGCTATGGATCTGGAATCACATGAAGGCCAGACCAGCTTTCCTTCCCTAAAGAATATTCATGAACCAGATGGGTTTTTATGAAAATCAGCAATCACCATTAGACTTTTAATTCCAGATTTTTTATTGAATTCAAATTTCACCATCTTCGGGTCCCCAGAACATTATCCAGGGTCTCTGGATTACTAGTTCAGTGATGATAACACTACGCCATTGCCTCCATTACCTACATGCTAACTTTTTGTGATTCATACACAAGGATATTCACATCCCTCTGTACTACAGCATTCTGCACTGTCTCTCTTAAATCCTTGGCCAAATCTCCTGGTCTCAATCATCGGAGATCAGATGTACATCTGTGATGCACATCAGGACCCTGTGGATGTCCTGATGCATGGCCTACAGCAAACTGTCCAGGAAGCTTCAACTTCTAATGGATAATTCCCCTCTTCCCCGGGACACCCTGTGAACGTCCCCAACTCTGAGCTGAGCTTGAGTCAGGTACTTGGGACAGAACCTATCTGGATGGTTAGCTCGGAAATGCTTGACAGATTAAAACCTAGTCTGACATCAGGATAACTACACGACTACCTCCCCCCACCCATTATCCATCCACCACAATCTCTGCCCCCACCACAAGTATCCTTGACCACTCCACGAGCACCCTGACCTGACTATCCTCAACTACTTGACTAAACTCTTGACCTGACTACCCCTCCCAACTCACCAACCCCTCCATTGAGCTGGACAGGGCTAGAGTCAGCTAATGTGATGGAGGTGAAATGAGGGAGTCTTAGTGATAACATCCATGTAAATGGACAAATATACTAGACATTTTCCTTTGTCTAATTCTAGTCTTTAGCACATCTCCAATTTGCAAACTGCAGTGATGACTGGACCTTCAGAGTCCCAGACTGCAAGCTCTGATATACGCTCCCTACGCCTCTCTCCCTCGCTTTCCCCCTTCACGTGCTTCTTAAAACCTACCTCTTTATCTGAATATATACTTCCGTTTGTGGCTTGCCATTATATTTTTTGTTTATAATGACCCTGAGAAGTGCTGTGGGACATTTCATTACATTAAAGGTGCCATATAAATATAAGTTGTTGCTACTATAAACAGGGGACAAGAGGTGGTGTTGGCTAAATCTTTGTTTCTTTTCCTATACGGTTTTACCAACGCCAAATGCTATTTTCCAGCATACAGATTAGGTGAGTAACACTTTTCAAAACCCTTACCACACAGCTGGTGCTGAGAACATTTTCCTGGTCCTTGAATTTTCTCACTTATATCCAACAGGGTGGCACAATGGCACAGTGGTTAGCACTGCTGCCTCACAGTGCCATGGACCCAGGTTCAATTTCAGCCTTGGGTGACTTGTCTGTGTGGAGTTTGCACATTCTCCTAGTATCTGCACGAGTTTCCTCCCACACTCCAAAGATGTGCGGGTTAGGTTGATTGGCTATGCTAAAATTGCCCCTTAGTGTCCTGGGATGCGTAGATTAGAGGAATTAGCGGGTAAAATATGAAGGAATATGGGGGTAGGGCCTGGGTGGGATTGTGGTCGGTGCAGACTCGATGGGCCGAATGGCCTCTTTCTGTACTGTAGGGTTTCTATGATTCTATGATTAGACATGGTAAATGCGCGGATTCTATGACATGCCAGGCTATACCAGTTAGTCCATCACTTCCACCACCTGGGAGGTTCCGAGCCACTCACCGTACTGACTTGGAAATATATCACTGTTCCTTCACTGTCACTGGGTCAGAACACTCCCTCCCTAACAGCACTGTGGGTGTACCTACAAAACATGGACTACAGCAATTCAAGAAGGCAGCTCACCACCACCTTCTCAAGGGCAATTAGGGATTGGCACTAAATGTTGGTCCAGCCAAAGACACCACATCCGTAAATGAAGTTAAAATAACTGGGATGATCATCTGTTGCTATGTGGTACAATGTGTTAAATGATTGTGCTGTCAACTACGTTTTTATTGAAAGATTTAAGCTAATATTCCTTTTGCTTCAAAAAAAATGAAAAGAAGATTTCAAAACCTGAGAGATTGCTGGTCTACAAATTGTAATGAACATTCCTAAGGTTCTAGATATAAGTACCAGGCAAATCAATTTGCTTTTTCTCTGAGATCCAACCAAGTTTGATTGACAGATGTTAACATGACCACATGGGCTACTCAGCACTTTCTCACACTGGAATGAACATAAATAATTGAACTCATGCAGTGCTATCAACAGCTCTATTGCTCAATACCCCATGCTAATTCCTTGCTGAATATGTTAAACTGAAAACCCTCTCCGATGTTGGCAGTTTGACTGTTGCGTTTATACCTTAAAAGCAATTAGATAGCTTTGTTTACATTTGTTTTCCCTGCTCCACATGACAATGTAAATTATCTGAATAAGTTCAGACTGCAATACATTCTGAACGAAAGTCTGGATATGTTAAGCTGCTTGGAAAGCCTCGAATAACTATCTCTGCATTGCACTTCTCAATAAATGTAGCTTAGCGCCGTCAGCTAAAGGAACTAACTAGCTTAGCACTTCATCAGCTAAGGAACTAGCTAATGTGCATTTTTCAAGGCTTCCACTTTACTTCTTTGTGCTCAGTAGAGGCAGGTTTTACCATAACTTTTAAAACATGAACTACAATTGGTTTTGAATGTTCTGGAACAATTCTTTTAAACCGGACACTGGTGGGCTGCAACAAAATGTCCATCAAGGGGATCTCTGATTCTGTGGATTGCAAAAGAAACCCACCACAATTTCTCGAAAGGACAAAGTGACTTTCTGAGAGGTGTAAAATACCCATATCTTGAGGCCATCCAAACTGCATCCCTGATTTGAATGGATCATTCTGAAATCAAGACAATGATTGTCTCAACCTCCACTCGCATGTCTGAAAACTCAGAGACCCAGGTTGTGGCATATTAACTGAAGTCCAACATGTTATTTGGAAGAAAGCTGTGAAGGAAGACACGGTAAGGCAGCCATGTTGGTCACCCTTTTGAAAAAAAGGTTTTAGGTGCTGTTGGCAGAACTATTGAGAACGACTGGATCCATGCCTTGAGATAACACCATTGTAAGCTCTCCAAACCAGTTCCTTTTCAAGTCCACCAAAACGGAAAGGTTTTTTTAAAAAAATTGTTCATTCATGGGATGTGGGTGCCGCTGGCTAGGCCAGCATTTATTGCCCATCGCTAATTATCCTTGAGAAGGTGTAGTGAGCTGCCTTCTTGAACCGCTGTGTAGGTGCACCCACAGTGCTGTTAGGGAGGGAGTTCCAGGATTTTGACATCGTGACAGTGAAGGAACAGTGATATATTTCCAAGTCAGGATGATGTGTGGCTTGGAGAGGAACTTGAATGGTGATGTTGTGACGCTACTGTGCCTTTAAGAAATGTATTTTAATCCTGTTTCTCTGCAATTTTTTTTAAGCAGGCCTTTTTTAAATATCTTTGCCGTGATGTCTGTTGAAGGCATGTAGTGGGCCTTTTAGCTTATTTTTAACTTGGGCGTAATTCAATGCCCTGCAGTTTTACAAGTTTTACGACCATTTTGAATTTTAGGGGAAGACTGATTGACAGGTCATGGTGAGATAGTTCCTTCACAAAGGAATCCAAGGATTCACTTTCAGTTTTAGTTAAAAGCATTTGGACTCCTGATTGCAAGTGGAAATGGTCAAGAGCTTCAAGTTTCTAGGTGTCCAAATCACCAACAACCTGTCCTGGTCCTTCCACACCAACGCTCTAGTTAAGAAAGCCCACCAATGCTTCTACTTTCTCAAGAGGATCAGGAAATTTGGCAAATCCGCTTTGACTCTCACCAATTTTTACAGGTGCACCATAGAAAGCATTCTTTCCGGTTGTATCACAACTTGTAATGGCTCCTGCTCTGTCCAAAAACACAAGAAACTACAAATGGTCGTGAACAAAGCCCAGTCCATCAGGCAAACCAGCCTCCCATCCATTGACTCTGTCTACACTTCCTGCTGCCTCGGAAAAGCAGCCAGCATAATCAAGGACCCACCCACTCCAGACATACTCTCTTCCACCTTCTTCCATCAGGAAATGATACAGAAGTCTGAGGTCACATACTTGCTGACTCAAGAACAGCTTCTTCCCTGCTGCCATCAGACTTTTGAATGGACCTATCTTACATTAAGTTGATCCTTTTCTACACCCCTAACTACGACTGTAACACAACATTCTGCACTCTCTCCTGTCCTTCTCTATGAATGGTATGCTTTGTCTGTATAGCGCACAAGGAACAATACTTTTCACGGTATACCAATACATGTGACAATAATAAATCAAATCAGTGTGCTTCTGGCTCTCTCCCTGATATTGGAAATTTAGCTTTTAGTGGCTGGCTAGCTAGTAACGAGAGACAAGGAGTACCTTTGTCTCTTGAAGTGGTTGGCTGGCTAAAAGTTAGAGAACAACAGTGGCTCTAACTCTACCTCGAGGTGTGCTGAAAGTTCTAGGATGGAGAAGTCAGAGTTTCAATTCTCCATCCAATACTGATTCATAGCAGGTGTAGCAAAGTTGCAAAGTCCAGCATCACGTGAGTATGATTATTTTCTGCATTAAACTAAAACCAGGGTGTGTTTTTGTAGGGGTTTGTTTGGTTGAAATAGAACATTGAACTGTTAGAGTTTATAAATATCATGGGTTTTTTTTCCATTTGGTGTGAGAGTGCGTGTGTGTATATAGAAAAGAGTGATGTACCATTCAGTTTTCAGGGTGAGTACAAGTAAATAACCTGTAATGTCAAAATTCTGTTGGGAGTTCTGGAAAAAAAAAGTGATTTGCACATCTAGATTCAAAATAATAACAGCAAGAAGGTTTATTGTAGGAGCTGTTGCCTGTACAGAGTAGGAGCCTGTGAAACACCAGCTTGCTGCTGGTTATTGAAATTGTCCAGGCATTCAGGAGTTAAAAACACCAATGTAATTATTTTCAAAGACACACTGAAAACGGAGAGAAAGGGAAAGCAACAATAGTTTCAGTTCTCACTCATCCCGGACTGGAACTCTTGGCATTCATACAGAATCTTTCACATTGCACAGTAAATTACAAATTTTGGAAACATCGTCAGGCTTGGAGTATAATGCAGGGAAATATGAGCACATTCACTTCTGCACTGAGAATGGAAAAGAAGAATATTCTTTAAAGAGAGACTTGGGTGCATTCATACAAAGAACATGCAAGTAGCCCAACAGGTAGATACACAACCACGGGCTTCACCATCAATGGGGATTCCACATACAGCTGATGACATCCAAAGCAAACTTGGATTTCAGAGGTGAAATCTTTGGTATTGCAACAAAAATATCAGAAGTATAACACACAAACACTTTTTCACCCAGTCATGGAGTACGCAAGTAGTGTGTGGGTTCCTCATGTTGTGAGAGAGGATTGAAAGGATCCAAGTATGTGCTGCACGATTCTGCATCAATCAGTTTGGGAAATACACCAGCATCACATCCTTGATCAAAGATTTGGAATGGGAATCACTCCAACAAAGGAGGGAGAAAAACAGACCGACCACGTTCTATAAAATATGGAGTGGACTGGTGGAACTTGACAGAAGCACGGACCAGCTGCCCCCCAGCAATGGTGAAACTCAAGGTAGCCATCTACAGAGACTACAAAGTTCACATGACAAAGTTCCCAAGACAGTGCAACTTCCCACACGCAATCTCACAATGGAACAAGCTCAACCACCTTTAAACCTTCAAGAGCCATCTTTAGATTATTTCCATGTATAAGTTTCCCTGATCAGGACGACTATTCCAGCAGGTCATGCCTGGTTCAGCGAGCGCAATCCATATAAATAGGAGTCAGAATAGGTAGTCATTGATGCCAACATAACTAAAGCAGAAGGAGAAGCTGGCAATTAGGAAGTCAAGTGACATGTTGGCCTATCTTTTTTGCAAGGACATTGGAGCACAGGAATAAGGAAAACTTGCCACAATTGTACAGGGCTTTGGTGAGACCACATTGAGACTACTGTGTGTAGTTTTGGTCTCCATATTTAAGGAAGGATACAGATACTTTGGAGACAGCATGGAGAAGGTTTATTAGACTGGGTCCTAGGATGAGAGGGTTGACCTATGATTAGAGGCTGAGTAAATTAGGTCCATGCTGTCTAGAGTTGAGAAGAATGATGGGCAATCTCATAGAAATATAGAACATTCTGAAAGGGCTTGACAAGGTACAGAGGGAGAGATCATTTCCCCTGGCTGGGGAACCAGGGACTGGGGCGGCACGGTGGCACAGTGGTTAACACTGCTGCCTCACAATGCCAGGAACCTGAGTT
The DNA here is from genome assembly GCF_964213995.1 of Mustelus asterias. NCBI lineage: Eukaryota > Metazoa > Chordata > Chondrichthyes > Carcharhiniformes > Triakidae > Mustelus > Mustelus asterias. The sequence continues at coordinate 101,239,709 of NC_135803.1, read as the reverse complement.
CGATTCCTGGCTTGGGTGACTGTTTGTGTGGAGTTTGCACGTTCTCCCCGTGTCTGCGTGGGCTTCCTCCAGGTGCTCAACGTTTCCTCCCACATTCCGAAAGACGTGCTGATTGGGAGCATTGGCCATGCTAAATTCTCCCTCAATGTACCCGAATAGGTGCCAGAGTGTGGCAACTAGGGGATTTTCACAGTAACTTCATTGAAGTGTTAATGTAAACCAACTTGTGACAAATAAATTAACTTTAACTGAGAACATAGGGGTAGAGTTTTAGGCTGAGAGGCTGATCACTCAGGATTGAGATGAGCAGCAATTTCTTCACTCAAAGTACTGTGAATCTTTGGCACACTCTTGCCCAGGGGATTGTGAATGCTCCATCCTTGAACATGGACCGAGATTTTTGGCCTCAGTGGAAACCAAGGGAAGAGGAGACAGAGCAGGAAAGTGAAGTTGAGGCATAAGATCAGCCATGATCATATTGAATAGCAGAGCAGGCATGAAGAGCCGTGTGTTTTTGTGAGGCGGCCAAAACCCGAGGCCATTAAGTCACTATTAAATCCAATAAGCAATTCAAAAGAATCTTTTTTTTAACCTAAAGAATGCTAACAATGTGGAACTCAGGGACATGAAACAGTTGAGGTGAATTTTTTTGAATTCATTTGTGCATGTGGGTGTCACTGACTAGACCAGCATTTATTGCCCATCCCTCGTCACCCAAGAAGGTGGTCGTGAACTGCCTTCTTGAACTGCTACCGTCCAAATAATAATACACATACATTTAAGGCCAGGTTAGATAAGCAAAAGAGAGAAAGGAATAGAAAAGTACGCTGACAGAGCTAAACAAAGAGTGATAGAAGAGGCTTGTGAGAAGCATAAACACTGGCAGTGATCTGTGGGACCAGATGTTTCAGTACCACAGGCTAGGTGCAGCCGATGATATAATGGTCATAACTCTACCACCTCGCCCGCCAAGGAAACGGCACGGGCAATGGTCCAACAATAGAAATCTCTGTTGACCTCGGGTGGGAATTTCTGGTCTTGCCTGAGCGAGGTCGTAAAATTCCACCCACTGTGTTTTCAAGTGAGGATTATTGAGATATAATCCTTAGCCTGGAACACAAAGAACCTCTTTGAATAATGCCATTGCATAATTTCCTGAGAAGGCAGATGGAACCAATTGATTTAATATTTCAGCTGAAAGAAGCACCTCTGACAGCACAGCGCTCCCTCAGTACTGCACGAAATGTGCTCAAGGATCTGGAGCGGGGCTTGAACTAAACCAACAGCTGGAACCCAAAAATAGTGCAAAATGACAATGATGCAGTATCTGAAACTGAACACAATACAACGCCACATGAAACATAGTGGAATACATGTCAAAGGGGCAAGTGTTCGGAATGGAAACCCTAATATTATGCCAAGAGAGGAACATCAGAAAAATGTTTTTACAGGCTCAGTTGCAGAGTTAATATTGGCACAGCAGCGATAGCGAAGCCACATCCTTTGGTCAATAACTTTATTAAAAAGGTCAGTTTGAGTTGTAAACTTTCCCAGGAAATCAGATTTTTTATGCAGCCTTGCTAAAACTATCTGCAGAAGGAATTTCTTTTGCCTTGTTCCATGTGAGAGAGTGTCAACCAAGAACTCACTTTCCCACATGACAGGGAGATGAGTTCCTATGGCGCAAGCTCTCACATGGTTCCAACTATCACTGACTTGGTATACGTGGCTTACGATGGGGCAGGAGCACATACAGATTGGCTGTTTGTCTGAAGGGAAAGGAAGATTAATCAATATCATTCCAGGACTCTCTCCCAATTTTGTTAATGACCAGATTGACAATAAAATTGTGATGGGGAGTTAGTTGGTTGTTCGCTTTCGTGGCTGCGGAATGGCATGAAGAACTGGAAAGAGAAATAAAGATAAGCGACAATGATCTTTGCATTCCAAAATATAAAAGTGCACTAAGAAACAGAGGCGAATGTTTCAATCACAAGTATCGTGCTCAGACATGGGGCGAGTGGAAAGGGTCAAAAAAAAAGAGGAACATAGTCTTTCTTAAATTAAAAACAATGTCAACAATGCCTTGATTAATGAAGTTATTGACACAGTGCCTTGACTCAGGAAAAAAAAGCCACAGGTTCAAGTCCCAGGGCCAACCTCTGACCAACATTTGATTGCTTCAGTTGAGTGAGTTTCAGCAGTTCATGGCCTGATATCGAGTGGGAGCTCAATCCCACCATGAAGGCGAGAACAAAATTGATTCAAGTTCTACTTGCTGTCAAAATTACTCTCTCCGAGGGTCTACACATTTTTTTTTTAAATAGCAAGCAGCAAATGTTTTATTTCCAGCTACAGTCAGTCACTGACAAATAACTTTCCCTCACACATTTCTGAGAACATGGCAGGTGTCCAGAGACAGTTAATGGTGCACATCATTTCCACTCTCTCATAATGAGAATACATTCACGTGACTTGAGGTTTTATGTGCTCCTTTTCGAAAGGGCGAGCCTTCAGTTATCTCATATTGAAGATGTTGTTCCAGTCTTTACTATCTTTCCACTATCCCACCAGCAGAAAGAGAGGACATTTGTTTCACTTCCTGTAAGGGCTGCTCTTAGGTCCCATTTCTAGTCGTATGTTCTTTTCCAGATACATTTTATTTTTCAAACCCTTACCCTTTTAACAGTGATTATGGATTCTGCTTCCATCACTGTTTCTTGTAGATTATTCCACATCCTTAGAACTTTATGGAATGTGGGCGTCACTGACTAGGCCAGTATTTATTGCCCATCCCTAATTGCCCTCAAGAAGGTGGTGTTGCACTGTCTTCTTGAACTGCTGTAATCCATATGTAGTAGGAACACCCCAGTGTTACTGGGGAGAGAGTTTCAGTACTTTGAAATGAATGGCAATACATTTCCAAGTCAGGATGGTGAGTGACTTGGGAATACCACCACCTGCAAGTTTCCCTCCATGTGTCTGCTGCCCTTGTCCTTTTAGGTGGTAGAGGTCGCAGGTTTGGAAGGTGCTGTCAAAGGAGCTTTGGTGAGTTGCTACAATGTATCTTGCAGATGGTGCATAATGCTGCCACTGTACATCAGTAATGGGGAAACTACCACTCAGTATCTATCCTGTCAAGCTCTGAGAATACTATATGTTTCAATAAGGTTACCTTTCATTCTTTTAAACTCTAGAGAGTACAGGCTCAACCTCTCTTCATGACAAAATCCCTCCATACCCAAGATCAACCTAGTGAACCTTCTCTGGACTGCCTCCCATCACTGTACATCTTTCCTTGGATAAGGGGGCCAAAACTGTTCACGGTATTCCAGATGTGGTCTAACTAGAGTCTTGTATAATTTTAGCATGACTTCCCTATTATTATCCTCAATTCCCTTTGAAATAAAGACCAACATTCCATTTGCTTTCCCTATCACCTGCTGAACTTGTATGCTAACTTTTTGTGATAAATGCATAGAGACTATGATCAAAGATCCAAAGATGTGTGATTTAGGTGGACTGGCCATGCTAAATTGCCCCTTGGTATCAGGGGCACTTGCTAAGGTAAATGCATTGGGTTATGGGGATAGGGCCTGGGTGGGATTGTGGTCGGTGCAGATTCAATGGGCCAAACGGCCTCCTTCTGCACTGTAGTGATTCTATTCTATACAGTACTGAAAAGTGGAGCAGGCGCAAAGGGCTCATGCAGTGCGGGAAGCTTAAATCCCATGGTGATTTTAGTCAAAAATGTTGGTAAAGGGCAATGGAATGAGAAACACTAACCATTGTCACATGCATTGCTGTGTGGCTGAGAAAAGAGAGTTTCCAGTTAGCACTGCATAAAAATGACTTTAATCGTTAGGTCCCCCCCTTTCACTCCTTGGGGCTTTTAACTCCTACTTCATTCCAGTACCTCACCTAAGTGACCATTACTGACGTGTTAACTTTGACTGAGTTTAAGCCAGCTATTTGACTGTAAAGCATCACAACTATGCTGGGTCCAGTCCTCACTCAATGTAACCCCCCCCCCTTCCCCCGCACCCTCCCTCCCCCCTACACACTCACACAGCACAGAAGACTGAATATTGATGTAATGTTCACCACATATATATTAATGTGTGTGAGAAGCAACATAATAACTCTTTCACAAGGACAGTTGCTGGCTGGCATTCTGGAAGCTCTTAACAAATAATATTTGACGAGCCCTCGGTTCCTTCTACAAGGTCAGGAGCCAATCATCAGGCAGCAGAGAGCAACATATGCACAGATCGACTATAAACTGACTGCCTCTGCAGCCCACTGCTCTTGTACACGGCTGGCAAGTTGTGACTTCACACCTATTTCATTGATTTAATAATCTCTCCTTTATTAGCTTTGGCTGCTGCGAGACCCAGCAGATTTAATATCGCCATTCTGTACCTGTGTCTGCATCAGACAGTGCTTGTCCTTGCATGGGACTATAATGGATGTCAGAACACAACACAGAGCACCCAGACACTGAGGCCAACACCTTGCAATTGGAAAGAAAACAGTCTGTCTCAAGAGAGACCTTCAATATGATATTCTTAGTGTCACGAATCATGTCTTTTGATTTGTGCTGTCTGCTTTCAGACATGTTTCACCATTTAGTAGTTATTCTCATTGCCATTGTTTTTGCTTACCTTGCTCCTGCTGGAATCACAAGAGATTCATGCCAGTAACTCGGTATTGCAGTAAATGCGCTGTATTTACATTACAAAGAATACTGATTACATTACAATCAGAACGCTTCAATGTTTTGAGCTAGATTCTTCTACCGTCAGTGTCTGTGACCCTGGGGAGCAGAATATGTTTGTTCACTTAGTTCTTAATCTAGAGTCTAGGGAACAATCATGTTTGAACATCCTTTCAACCGAGCTGCATCAATCTGTTCCCAGCACTAAAACCCTATACATTCTGTCTGTGGTTGCTGAATCCACTTTGTTCTCAAAATCACATTCAGTTTACAAGAGTCTCTTATGCTGATTAAAATCTCAATGCCTGCACTCTCAGGCCTCATGTTTCCTCAACAATTGGTCTGAGTCACAGTCACCCAAAACTTTCGTTCCACCACAGAAGATTCCAGGTTGCGCAGGAAGGGAGATTAAGGTCAGGGAGGAGTTGAGGACCTGGATTTCACAGAGGCGCGGCAACTCTAGGGGCTTTTAACCACGGCGGGTAGGACCCAGATCCAAAAGTCTCACTCCCATTTCCGATGTCCCCTACTTCCAACGAGGAGTTGCATTGCAGGGAATGGTGGGGGGGGGGGGGGGGGGAGGGGGGGGGGGGGTGAACAGGAGTGGGACATCTTTCCCACATGTATGAAATCCAAATTCAGCAAGGCCATTTGAACTCAGTGAAGAGCTCAGACAAAACACATTTTCACTGGAGCTCAGGCCTTCACCTGCAGTGCGGAACTCAAGAATCCTTAGTGAGCTCATAAGTGCTCTTGAGGGGCAGACCATCAATGTGACAAAATGATTAAATGGCCAGCTCATTAAAGTGTAAAAAAGACTGCCTGACGTAACATGAGAGGCTACCATTCCAGCATTATTAATGCTTGGCTGATTCCCACAACCTATCATTATCTCACTGAGGGGGAGGGAGGTTGTTGGTTCACAGTTTAATTGACTGCTCAAGAGGTTATTCAAGGATTAGCTAGCTGCCTTTGATGGGGGGGGGGGGGGGGAGGTTACAAATGCAAATGTTTGTTTTATAAGGGATGAAGTACTTGATGGCATTTAAACATATTGAATGGGATTTCATGAGAGATACTTTTTTTAAAATATAGTGAACTCAGTGATAGATATTTAGAACTTTATTTTACTTCATCACAGCATGGATCCTGACGTCTGCCTTTGGTGGATACTGGGCGAGCTGAAACGGAGGGTGTAAGAACAGAGGGTGGTGCTTGGAACACATAAGATGGCACAATGTTGGAAGAGGCTATAAGGGGCCACGTGGATGGGTAGAGGCAGGAGTTGGCATAGATGGACACAGGGAGAGTGAGGAGGTGATGGGGTTGAGGAGCAAAGGCAGAGAGCCTAATATTTAATAAAACAACTAAAATGATGTCTGAAAGAACCAAGGTGGACCTTATAAACAGCTCACTCAGCAGCCCCTGTGGCCGCCTCCATCTGTATCCGGGGCAGGCCCAACTCCACCCTGCATCTCAGCTACCACCACCCATCAAACCAGAGCAAAAAATCATGCCATTTGGGGCACCTTTTCTGGAAGAGGGTGCGGTGAATAAGGAAATTTCCTGAGTTCAGCTGCTTGCTTTGGGAACAAAAATTGTGCCCATAAAAACAAGCATTTGAATTTTACAACTCAGGAGTCAGCGTAGTTCAGCGATCACAAGGATAATGGGTGAACGGCACTTAGTGAGAGTTCAAAAAGTGGCAACAGAGTTTTAGACGGTTGCAAACTTATGTAGGGTGAAAGCTGGGAGTCTGGCCAGGAGACCATTAGAGTAGTTAAGTCTATAGTGCCTTCTAACGTCATTTGAGACGCTCAACTGTATTATTTCTGCTCAATTCTGCAAATTAACTGTCCTTGGTTATTAGAGTCTATTCCCCCTCCTCCACAACTTGTGAGACATCCGTATAACATCAGCAGGTTAATTGCCTGTCATCCTTACTGACAATACCAGGGAGAGCACTGATCAGATGGACAGACGCATCTCCAGCACGGACGTACATCGCTCTGTAAAGCCCACCACAAATAGGCAACCACAGCAGACTAGATCAATTGGGCGTGAAAGAGCAGCTGTCACTTCACAAAGCTTCAGAAGGCTTGGCTTCCTTGTGTGACACTGATCTACTGGGATATCTGAAAGTTATGCTTAAATATTTGATAAAGAACGCCAAATGATACTGTTCGTCACAGTCAAACATTGTCCACAGTGTCAAGGTCAAGTGCGAACCAGCCCAGACAGGAACTGTCTTTGGAGGGTGCAATGACCGCACACACACACACACACACACACACACACACACACACACAAGACTGCACTGATAGAATAAACAGAGATGCAAATATTTGATTTCATTCAGAACAGAGCTTGGGGACATCATTACAATGTGCGCAGCATGTTCCTTCGAGGACTCTAGGGGCTAGCTCGATAGATCCTGAATATAAAGCACTGAACTGATTAGTTTCTCGCACAGTCTATATTACCAAACTGCAACTATTGTCAGCTCTTAAAATCCAGTATTGGAAATCATTCCAATAAAACCAAAAACAAACCCACCCCTGACCATTCCCCACCTCGCACCCTCCCTCCCTCCCCACCCCTTCCTCTCTGCCACAACTCAACGCTACTTCACATAGTCATTCTTCCATTAAATATATATTAACCACTTTTTGGAACTGTTGGTATTTTATTATTTAGTTCAGTACGTTTGAGCATTTCTATTTTTAACAATATTACAAAAATGGAATAAATTCCAAATCGAAAATTTCCAGTAGTCAAGTGATTTGAAGCCAAATCTCAGGTTTGATGCAGAGTCCAATGTCAAACATTATCATTTCAGAATAAACCACCAGTTTTGGCTGTGTGATGCACTATGCGAAAGCGCTGGCAGATTCGTTTCACCCATATTGGTCTTCTCTGGCAGTCGATGCCACCAAGGGGATTGATGTGGTTCAGTTTTTGAATCCAGTTCCCAACACTCCACTTTTATGACTCAGCAATACACTCATCCTTACAAATATCCAACATTCAACCCCATTCATGAAGTCCAAATGCAAATCCCTCAAGTTGCACAACAACAACTTAGATTTATGTGGTGCCAATGACGCCACTGTAGTGGGTCGGATCTCAAACAATGATGAGACGGAGTACAGGAAAGAGATAGAAAATCTGGTGAATTGGTGCGACAACAATAATCTCTCGCTCAATGTCTGTAAAATGAAGGAGATAGTCATTGACTTCAGGAAGCATAGTGGAGGACATGCCCCTGTCTACATCAATGGGATGAAGTGGAAGTGGTCGAGAGCTTCAAGTTTCTAGGTGCTCAGATCACCAACAACCTGTCCTGGTCCCCCCATGCTGACACTACAGTTAGGAAAGCCCACCAACGCCTCTACTTTCTCAGGACGCTAAGGAAATTTGGCACGTCCGTGATGGCCCTCACCAACCTTTACAGATGCACCATAGAAAGCATTCTTTCTGGTTATATCACAGCTTGGTATGGTGCCTGCTCTGCTCAAGACCGCAAGGAACTACAAAGGGTCATGAATGAAGCCCAGTCCATTACTCAAACCAGCCTCCCATCCATTGACTCTGTCTACACTTCCCGCTGCCTCGGAAAAGCAGCCCGCATAAACAAGGGCCCCACGCATCCCAGACACACTCTCTTCCACCTTCTTCCATCAGGAAAAAGGTACAAAAGTCAGGGGTCACATAACAACCGACTCAAGAGCAGCTTCTTCCCTGCTACCATCAGTCTTTTGAATGGACTTACTTTGCATTAAGTTGATCTTTCGCTGCACCCTAGTTATAACTGTAACATTCTGTACCCTCTCCTTTCCTTCTCTATGTACGGTATGCTTTGTCTGTATAGCACGCAAGAAACAATACTTTTCATTGTATACTAATACATGTGACAATAATAAATCAGATCAAAATATTGCTCAATAAAATATCCCAAAGCACTCTGCAGCGGCGTTCGTAAACAAATTATTGAGCCACAGGATATTAGGTCGGATGGCCAAAACATCATCAGCGAGGGAGTTTTAAAAGGTGGCTTAAAGGGGGAGAGTGAGTTAGAGAGGTAGAAAGATCTATCGAAGGTCTTCAGGATCTTGGGCAGTCAAAAGTGCAGACACCAAAGGTAGAGCGATTAAATTAGGTGATGTTCAAGGAACTAGAAGGCGGCAAATATCTCGGAGGGTTGTGGGGCTGGAGGAGGTTAAAGAGAGATGGAGGGGTAAGGACATGAAGGGACGCGAGAACAACAGGTGAATTTATGTCCCATCACTGTTGGGATAAAATAAATTGTGTAGAAGAGCACAATGGGCTAATAAATGTGAACACTGAAAATGGTATGCAACTTGCCACTGTGGCGATTGATCAGACAACAAACTGCACTCCAAAGTTCAGTAAACTGTGCAATTAATCTACAGAGACAGAATGATATGAAAAGAGAGCAATGGGCAAGGCAGAAAACACCGTAAAGAACCTCTCTCCTCTCTACATCCAGGAGGCCGCTGTTTGGGTTTCATATCACACTTCACAAAGCACAGAGTGCAAGATGCTGGTATCTTTTTACCAAATACTCTCAACCTCATAACACATCCACTCCAAATGAAATGTTCCCGTACTATTAGATCAGGAGTTATGGACATTCGTCACCAATAGTACTACAGTTTTATTAATCTGATCACTTTCTGTTCTTTTGCATTGAACACGGTTTGAAAATATCACGAATGTCAACCCCCCCAAAAAAAGTAGCTAAGTCTGACCAACAGCTTCAAGCATCTTGTTAGCTCAAATAAACCGAACCTGAGGAAACAAGGTCTAGGGTCAGTGTCCACTGGGGTAGAGTTCCCGCTGACTGTATGCAAGTCACAGTTCCCGCTGAGCACGTGTGAGGGGCATGGTGGTACAGTGGTTAGCACTTCTGCCTCACAGCGCCAGGAACCTGGGTTCGATTCCCAGCTTGGGTCACTGCCTGTGTGGAGTTTGTACATTCTCCCCATGTCTGCGTGGGTTTCCTCCGGGTGCTCCGGTTTCCTCCCACAGTCCGAAAGACATGCTGGTTAGGATGATTGGTCATGGTAAATTCCCCCATAAGTGTCAGGGAGATTTGCAGAGTAAATTTGGTTATGGGGATAGAGCCTGGGTGGGATTGTTGTCTGTGCTGGTTTGACAGGCTGAAAGGCCTCCTTCTGCACTGTAGGGATTCTACTATCCTAGCTGGCAGGAGGAACAGGATCAATGCAGTGCATTAGGACTATTGCCTGGGGATGATAAGCAGATCTGACAGGCATGGTGACTGTGGCTCCACAATACTGACCATTATGGCTGGCATGTACAGCAGTCAGTGTTAAAGAGGACCCAGATCTCACCTAACTAAAGGGGAAAGATGCATCAGAAAGCAAGCCTGCATCAATTACTGTGTCCAGACATTGTGCACATGGAGCTGAGGTGGAATAAAATGAAGGAGAAGCCAATCCTTTATTAAATTACTGTGTCAATGTATTCACTCTGTCAGCGATTATCATCCCACTGTTGATAACCAACAGGTGAGAGTTCAGTATGATTGAATACAAACTAAAGTTCTCAACTCCCTCTGCTGGCAACTTAGGCAATTGCATCATATATTTCAAATATAAGAAGCCAGATGGCAATGAGAATCTAAGGCTGCAGATGTTGAGGGAAAGAACATATCATATCTTCCAACTGTGGGCATTTTGGACTCCAAGTTTGCATGCCTACATTTGTTTTTAAAAATCTTTTAGTTGTCCTATTTCTCATCTGCCCCTTGACAATATCTGAAAGCAGTGTCAGTTTTCACATGTATGCTAATGACACGGCAGACCTCCCTCACAGAATTGTTGCGGTGCAGGAGGAGACAATTTGGCCCATCATGTTTTCACCAGCTCTCCAAACAAGCATCATGACTTAGTGCTATTCCCCTGCCTTTTCTCCACAGCCCTGCACATTGTTTCTATTCAAATAATCAACTAATGCCCTCTTAAATGCCTCGATTAAACCCACCTCCACCACAATTCCGGGCTGTGCATTCCAGACCTGAACCACTCGCTATGTGAAAAAGTTTTTTCTCACATCACATTTGCATCTTTTGCAAATCACTTTAAATCTGCGCCCTCTCATTTTCGATCATTTTACAAGCAGGGAACAGTTTCCCCCTATCTACTCTGACAAGCCCCTTCATGATATTGAACATCTCTATCAAATCTCCTCTTAGCTACCTTCTCTCCAAGAAGAACAGTCCCAACCTCTCCAATCTATCCTCATAACTGAAGCTTCACATCCCTAGAACCATGCTTGTAAACCTCTTCCTAGAACCATGCTTGTAAACCTCTTTGCAAAGGAATGTTGACAATTTATAGAATCATCCAGGTAGAATGCAATGTGTCAACTAAAGCATACGAAATTGTAAGAAATACATTCATATCCCTTTTTCTTGTAAAAAGATTCACGGCCTAACAAAGAGCAGCCAATGTGGTATTAATTTCGGAAGTGTCTGTAAATCAATGATCTATACCAATCAACATGGACCCAAAAGAGACTTGTCACACCAAGCCAAACCCCTTGCCTGCTTTGAGGAGTTGACACCTCAAGTGGGTTGCGGAGAGCTCAGTATTTTAACTTCCAAAAGAATTTTCATACAATTCAGCCCAAAAGATGATTAACTAAATTCTGAGCAAAGTGGAATTGGGGTAAACATTGGATATGGGTGAGAAACTGGCTGAAGGGTAGAGGAAACAATGATTAGAATGAGTTTGGAAAGTTATGTGAGTGAAGAAGAGGTATTCAGTGGGGTACTTCAGGCCTCAGTGTTGACATAGCTATGGCTTCTAATTTACATTAATGTCTCGAACTGAAAAACTCAAATGCCAAGTGGTAAAACATACAGATGGATCCAAACCAGGAGGGGCAGTTTATAAATGAGTTGGCCATGTGTGGGTTGAACAATGGGGGTCCATTCAAAATAAAACCTCACAACTGGAAGCAGATACATACAGGTTAAAAAAGAAATGGAACATCCATTGATGTTCTTTATAGGGGGAAGGGATGCAGCATTTTGAAGTTCACACACAGATTTCAAAGTGCCATATTCATCCTGAATATTGCCGACATGTGCTTCTTATATTTGCCCCACCCCAGAGATGATGCAAGTATCCAAATCAAACAAACTGCAGAAAAATCAGGATTCCAGAGCAACATGTTAATCAAAATGGCCTTTTTCAGTGCTGCAAATGATCTTTTCTTGATGCTCTTACATTGCACACTTCATTCTTCACTAATAAAAATCAGTGTAACTCACCATTATGTGGTGATCATCTAAAAACAAGCGAGGCGGCATGGTGGCAGAGTGGTTAGCACTGCTGCCTCACAGCGCCAGGGACCCCAGTTCAATTCCAGTCTTGGGTGACTGACTGTGTGGAGTTTGCACGTCCTTCCCGTGTCTGCATGGGTTTCCTCCCATTGTGCAAAGATGTGCAGGTTAGGTGGATTGGCCATGCTAAATTGCCCCTTAGTGTCCAAAGTTGTGTCGGTTCGGTGGACTAGTCATGGTAAAATGTGCAGGGTTACAGGGATACTCCAGATGGGAGGGGCTGCGTGGGCTGTTCTTTTGGACAGTCGTGCAGGCTCGATGGGCCTCTTTTTACACTGTCGGGATTCCATGCCACACATTGCATTAACAGGGAGACAGTATATGTCCAAATCTTTGTTACAGATACATTTGCAGATTGTCCATCAAGAAAATAAGGGTTGCACCTACACTGGCTTCAGGTATCAATACTAGTCCAGGCACACATTACTGCCTGACACACTGTTATGAATCTCAGGGAAAGGCCATTCAATCTGAAATCCATTATTTTGGAACAAATGAACCATTCTTTATAGGTTGATATTGGCGAGCATAGATTGACTAAGAACTAGGGCTAAAGAACTAATCATTGCAGATGGGAATGAATCATGTCACTATGTCCCACCATCCCCCAAACTATCAACCTACAAGAAAAACATAAAAATACAGGGAATGGCGTCACAGTCACAGACAGGAGTATCTTCATCTCTCATGCAATGGGTGCTTAAAGATGCAGGGACGGTCGGAGATAAAGCTCATTTTATTCTGAACCCATGCTATGAGAGCACTTGACGAGACAATTATATTCTTTGACCAAGCCATTCATTCCACTGGCAAGAATTTTGACTGCTGTCCAAACCAGAGCATCAAAATCCATCACTAACACTTGGACAGACAATTCTACAGAGATGGAATAAGTCAACGGTTGCGTCAAGTGAGGCCAACATATGAGGAATAGCACTTCTAAATTAGGATGCTGGAAAAATATTACTCTATTATAAAACATGTCACCTTTACCATCTATGACTTGATATTAATGACTAACCGATAGTGCTTTCCAGATCTTACCAAAGTGTTCACTTTGTCACATTGTGTCAGTTTAGCAATGGGGTGATTTGAGTTCGCAAATTCTTACCATCCACGGAGGCTCTCTTGGGTAAAATGGTCACGGCTCCCTCAGCCATCTCCCCCTGCTGTTTTACCGGAGAATGCTTCGAGCCCCAGCTGTCAGAGGCGACCCAGATAAAATGGCCTGCTTTGTTTGCTCTCCTGCCAGCTGCAAGGACCTGTCTGCACAAAATAACCAAGAGTTCCTCAGTCAGAAGGGCCTGGATTGAGCACATCAAATAAAAGGTTAAATTGGTACAACGGTTAATGCATAACAATGACAGCACTTAAGAGGATCAATCTGACAGCTCTGTTGGTCTGAACCAGTGACGCCAGTACGAATTTCTAGTAACCAGTTAGTGACAACACCCTGATTAATGATGGTGAAAGGTGGCATAGTTTATATGGGGCAGGGTTTTGGTCTCGTTGCAGAGGTAAACACAAAGGCAGGTAGGCGCAAACATTCATGCTGCCAGCTGACATATCCATTTGCTGGTGCCATAATGCCCCAGGGCCATTTCCCCAGAGATGGGGCGAGGGTCAGCAGGGCTTCCTGTCCACAAGGAGCAGATAGCCAAATAAGGAGGTTAAATGGCCTCTTACGGCCTATTATCAGAGACCAATTGGAATTTGCAGTCTCCTTCCAGGAATTACTAATTGGCCAATTTGGAGGAAATCACTACAGCTAACAGTAGGGGCTTGTGCCTCCCATTCAACCCAATGTTCCGACCCAAAACCCTGTCTAGTAAGAAATGATTAATCCTCATTAAACTGAGTGTGACCAGATTTGGACCATCCAGGCTCAGTCACAATAATGAGTACATCATCCCCCTTAGTAAAATCCATTAAGTGCTGAAGTACTACCCTCTCTACATATGTGGATGGATGCCATTATTTATTCTTATTCTTCATCCTCTCCCCATCAGCAACTAAAGTCTATTTAGAAGATATATTTATAATATTCAGCACCAACCCAAGGATTCAATGTCGGTGTACTGTTGGTGGAGGGTAACTCTTCGTGGCCAGTTCTTGGATAACCTCTGTGGTCACATGGAAACTATCCTTCTCTTTGGCTCTCTCTTGGGTTCTCTTTCCTCAAGGGCAAGGAAACCAAAGTCTATTTCCTGCTGAGGTGGGGATGAGTTTGAATGGAGTGGGTGCTCAGGCAGAGCTGAGGCAGGAATTTATTTGTGCCCTTATTTAGAGAATCGTGCAGCTAAAAATGCAAGTGTTCAGGCCTAACTAAAGCCAAATGCTAAGCTGGAAGTATGGACAGTAGGCAGTAAAATCATAGTCAACAGGCTTAAAATGACCCAATAAGTATTGCCGGCAGGAGAGGCTCATCACTATTCATCAAATTCGCCATCATATTTTCACACAATAATCCTTCGCAAACCCTAACCTTATGTTATGCAGTGTGAATTCATTAATGTACAAATAGAACCCTTTAGGTAACTAGCTTCTTTCCTGAACACTCCCATGTCCAACAATCTAGCTTTGCCCATTTACAATGGCACAGAGGTAGCACTACGTGTCTCTCAAGTAAATGCAGATCTATGATTAACACCAAGTCATCTCGACTTTCCTAATATAAAGACATTAAAATGAACTAGAATTATCCTGCAGTAAGGTGTCAGATGCAGCCTACTCGCAAGAATAACATCTTTGGATGTGACAAACTATTTTAAGCATTAACCATATGGGAGAAATTGACTCGCATAAGCAGGTTGAATTCACACTGCCTAACTTGGCATACTGTTCAGCCTCGAACACAGCAGCTGCCCACAGTTTCACCCCATCGCCAAGAGTACTTCCTTTTTTTAAATGTATTCTGGCATATTGTTAAGCAAGACCAGCACATATATTGTCCATCCTCATTTGCCTGTAAAAAGGCAGTAGTGAACAACCTTTCTGAACTGTTGCAGTTATCTGGTGATGGCGTTCCACAGCGCTGTTAGGTACAGTGTACCAGAACTTGAACCCAGCAATGATAAAGGAACAATTGGTGCTGCACTAATTGAAGTATGTTGCATCACAATCCCAGCTTATAAATTATGGGGCACGTTTTGGGGAGTGATGTAGTGCATGACTCGCCACAGAATTCCCGTCCTCCGACCTTCTCCTGTCGCCATCATTTTGCAGGATTGGAAGGAGCTGTCAGAGAAACCTTGGTGAGTTGCTGCAGTGCATCCTGTAGATGATGAAACATGATAGCCAGTGGTGGGGAGTGATGGATGGAGTACCAATCACCGGGCTGCTTTTTCGTAGATGGTGTTGAGCTTCGAGTCTTACTGGAGCCAAGAGGAGAGTATTCCATCGCACTCCTAGTTTGTGCTGTGTAGATGGTGGACAGGCTTTGGGGAGCTAAAGAAGAGTCACTCACCACAGAATACCCAGCCTGTGACCAGCTCTTCTGGCTAGTTTTTATGGGCTAGTTCAGTTCAGTTTCTGGTCGATGGTAATTCTCAGGATGTTAATAGTGAGGGATTTGATGATATTGCGTTGGATGTCAAGGGGATATGGTTAAACCATCCCTTATTGGAGATGGTCATTGCTTGGCACTTGCATTCTATATATTTGACTTTCCACCTAACAGCCCAGACCTTTTTTGCTGATCCGATCTCGCTGCATGCAGCACAGAGTGCTTTAGTATCTGAGGAGTTGCAAATGGTGCTGAAAAAATCCCCACTTGGAGTTAAGGTCATTGATGGAGTAGATGAAGGTGGTTGGGCCCAAGATACGACCCTAAGGAACACCTGCAGTGATGTTCTGAGATTGAGATGACTGACCTCCAACAATCATGATCACTTTCCAACCCTGGCATTCTGCAGTTCCCATTGACTTCAATTTAATTAGGTCTCCTTGGTGTCACACTCAGCTAATTGCTACTTTGATGTCAAGACCAGTTCTCTCAGTTCACCTCTTGAATTCAACCCTTGGGCTCACATTTAGATCAAGGTTGTAATGAGATGTGGAACCCAAACGGAGCATTGGTGAGGAGGTTGTTGCTAAATAAATGCTGCCTGACAGCACTGTCACTGATGCCTTCCATCACTCTGCTCCTGGTGGAGAATAGGCTGACGGGATGGGAATTGGCCAGTTGGGAATGATCTTGTTTCTTGTGGGTAGGGCATACCTGGGCAATTTTTCATTTTGTCAGGTAGATGCAGATGTTGTAGCTGTTCTGGAACAGGTTGGCTCAAGGTGCAATTATCTCTCGTACACAATCCCTCAACACTATCACAGGCATGTTGCGAGGGCCCACAGCCTTTGCTGTATTTAGTGTGCATAGCTGTTTCTTGGTATCACAGAGTGAACGGAATTGGACATAGACTGGCATCTATGATGCAGGGAACCTCGGGAGGAGGCCGAGATGAATCATCCACTCAGCAGGCCTGGATGCAAATGCTTCGTTTTGTCCTTCTGTGCTGACATGCTGGGCCTCACCATCATTGAGAATGGGGATGCTATTGGAACCTCTTCTTCTGGTTTGCTTAATTGTCCAACAACATACATGGCTAGATGTGCGGAGCTGCAGAGTGTTAAACTGATTTGTTGGTTATGGGATTGCTTGGCTCCATCTAATTGCATGCTGCTTCCGTTAGTAAAGACATATGTAGCCCTGTAGTGTAAAATCAACTGGTTGATAGCTCATTTTTAGGTATGCCGAGTGCTACTCTCCTGCACTCAGGGTGTGATGGTAATTGAGGGACATGCCAGGCCATGATGTGGTAGCTTGCTGTGGAATACAATCCTGCTGCTGTCAATGGCCCACAGTACCACATGGATGGCTACTTTTGAGCTGCTATATGTGCTCTAAATCAATGCCATTTAGCACAGTGGTAGGGCCTCACAATGTGAGGGTGGGACTTTGACTCCACAAATATCTTGCAGTGATCATACCTACCAATAAAGACATGGGCAGATGCTTCTGCAACAGCTAGATGGGTGAAGATGAGGTCAAGTTGGATTTTCCCTAATCATCTGCTGCAGACACAATCTGGCAGCCTTCTCCTTCAGATCTTGGCCATATCAATTGGTAGTATGCTACCAAGCCATTTTTGGAGATGGGCATTGAAGTTACACCACCCAGGGTAGATCCTGTCATTTTGCTGCCCTCAGTGCCATTTCAGGTGGTGCTCAACATGGAGAAATACTGACTCATTAGCTGAAGGAGGGGAGTCAGTAATAATCAGCAGGAGGCTTCTTTGCCCTGACTTGACCGGATGCCGTGAGAACTTTTGGGTTCAGACTTAATGTTGACTCCATTCTGTCTATATATCAGTGTGCTGCTGTAGTAGGATTTGAACTCATGTCTCCAGACTGTTAGTGTGGGCCTCTGGATTAATAACCCAGTAGCATGACCAAGATCCTCCTGTACCCATTCCACCTCCACAGCATGGTCTTTCTCTAACCCGACCAGCCCTTGAAATAAAGATATCACAGTTTGTAGTAATGCGTCAAATGAATTGAACCAGTAAGTTGTTTGCTTCCTTTTCCACTTTCATAGATTCATAGGAAACATCTTAAACCAGGCCTTCATTATCTCCGTGATTGAGTTCACTAATTTTCTCCTGACATCCTCGCCTCAACCCTGCACCCTTCAACTTATTCAAAATTGTTGTTCAGGTCCTTATCTGCAAAAAACTCTCACATTGTTCTAGTTCTGAGTTTCAGTGGAATAAATTCAATACTTTCAGCCCATCAAAGTGGCATCATCCAAAGGTCATATATGACTGTACCTTAGCACAAACATTTGCATCCTTTCAATTCCACCTATTTTCAAACCCCTATTTGAAGTAACCTTGAGCTTATTCTGCTACACTGCCTGAAAATCTCCATAATCCTAATTCCCACTTTTGTGAATAAAAATGGATTGAGTTTTCTTTTAAAACAATGAGCTGTTACTAACATCTCATATAATTCAGCTCTAATTATTTATTCATCATATTTTGCTCTGTTAGAAATAAGTGGAGAAGCCAACATCTAGAACTGAGAAAGCTCGTTCGTCGTGACTCACTTACCTGATATCATCTTCGTTGGCAAAAATAATTACACCACGAACACCGGGCGTGTCCAAAAGGCTCTTGATGATCCGATCATAGTCTGCTCCCTTGGGGTCCGCTGGGATTTTCAAAGACTGAGCAATACAAATCCCACCTATACAACGTGAAAAAACAAATGAAAAAGATGAGGCGAAAAAAGGATCCACCATTAACTCTTCATCATGATTATTGCATGCATCTGCAGCAGATTATTTTTGTTCTGGTAGTTGAATGCTTTGCACGTCTACAGCTTTCTTCTGACTGAAGTTACAATGAAAGCATGGGGCTCCATTCTGCTAACAGTTTAGTTGTCAGGCCTTGTTATATGCAGGCACCTTGAAATGGCAGCCTTGCCCCCTTTTAAGCACGGCTTCTGAAGCATTGACATTTGATCCCCTTTAGAGAAAGCCAACCTCAAAACTGACCCCTTTTAAAGAGGATTTTACAATCAGGAACCCTTTCCAAGAAATTCGCCCAGGATCCCAAGGGAAGGTTTTGGATAAAACATTTAGTAACCCTACCCACAATAAAAAGCAGCACGCAGCTACTTTGGATGAGTCAGATGTCTGTCTGTCTCGGCAGACTCTAAATGTTGTGTGTCAGGTTATTGAGTGCCTCAACATAAAATCGACTCTATTCTCTTCTAATATTCCCTTCACAGTGCAGCAATGTAAGTGAACAATGGCAATTTGTTGTGTAGTACTTAAACAAGAACTCTCCAGCACCAAGGGTGGAAGTATACACCAGGTAGATACCACTCCTGATCAGCTTTGTGCCACAGAGATAGGTTTGAGATAGTTCGAGAATCAGCGTGCAGAAGCGGACTTCTTGGCCCAAAGCACCTGTGCAGCTTTTTGAAAGAGTGAATGAGTTCCACTCCAGCTCGTTTTCCCATATTTTCTTTACAATGTTAGCACAAAGCACAGTCATTCATCACAATTAGGGACACTTAAAAATGAAATTGAACATGCACTATCATCCCTTATGCAAGTTCCAGATGTTCCAAAATTCTTTACAATCAATGGCGGAAAGCCACACCCATTCCATAGTTTCAATCATGTAACTGTCATGTTAGCTTTGAGATTTGCATGATGTACCATGTACAATTTAACTACAATCCTGGTATTTTCACACCATTCTCAACTGCTATAATTTGCCACCACTTCCTTATTTCCAAGCTCATGCAATAAGAGAGAGGTTATAGCTGTCTTTAATGTTTCATTGACATGCAGCCGTATTGTCAAAATTCAATGGTGAAGCAAACTTAGTAAGAACATGCATTTATATAGTATCTTTCAAACATTAGAACAATCTCGCAGTAATTCAATAAACGCTAGGTTGAAGGACGAGGTATTAAGAGGGATGTTCGAAAGCTTAAAGGGGTAATCTCTGGCCTGTCTGCCTTCCTTGGTGCACTGCCCCGCTACCTCAATCACAGAATGGTTACAGCATTGAAAAGATCCATTCGGCCCTTCATATTTGTGCAAGGTCTCCAGAGGAGCCGCTCCCTCAGCTTCTCCCCATAGCTCTGCACATTCTTCCCTTTCAGAAAAGAATCCAATTCCCTCAAGCACCTGCCTCCAACACACTCTCAGGCAGAGCATTCCAGATGCTAACCACTCGCTGTGTGAAGAAGTTTTTCCTTACATCACCATTGCTTCTTTTGCTAATTACCTTCTTGTTCCTCATTCCTCTCCCAATGGGATCACTTTATCCCCTGGCTGTTCTGCTCGGACCGCTCCAGATTTGGAAAATCTTATCAAAATCTCCTCTCAGCCTTTCCTCTCCAACTTCTCCAAACTATCTAGATGACTGAAGTTCTTCATCCCTGGAGCCATTCTCATAAATCTTTGCTGTCTTCTATCCAATGCCTTGACGTCCTTGAACCTCAGTTCAACCTAACACACTTTTCCTTCCCTCAGCCTTCATGCAGAAAGCCTCTCCCTTGTCCCATCTTCCCATCACCAACATTCCTAACTTTCCTTTCATAGTGCAAGTTCATACGTCCACCTCCAACCCCATCCCACATTACACCTCACTAAATACCATTGGTAGTTGTCATTGATTTGCAGGTGGTAATTGAGTCTGAGTTGGCTTTGCTTTCATGGATTATAACACTACTGATGTGGCTTTGAGGGAAGGTGTGGAAGGGAGTCTGAGTTAGCTAGCAGAGCCACAAGCAGATTTTTAGTTTTGGTAACAGCTGGGAAGCAAAGTGTTAAGATGATTTTCACCTAACAGGATAATGTTAACAGTTTGCTCATATGTGAATGCTAAACACTATTAAAATGAATTAGAGATGATTTTAATGTTCAACATCTATATTTATTTATTATATAATATATTAATATATTAGATTTAATTCAAATACATTTGTTCACCTCAGTCAAAATGCGAGCACTGCAGAGGCCATGAAAGTTCAAGAGTTCAACAACTAAATCCATTTAGTCAGCCGAAATAGAATGTAGTTTCAAGGTTTGGGACAGATACTTAAACATTTAGTATCTGAAAGCAAAAGGCCCTATTGTCCAAGACACGGAAAGTGTCAGTTCTCGGCCCCAGAAGTGAGACTATCAATTTGTTTTGGCAGTATGGGAAAGGTAGTGTCCTTGGAGATATAGCAACGAGGAAGTGAGCCATGCCAGGGGGAAGAAATCCGATTTTTGGATTGGCAGATTAAAATCGTTAAGTCAAGTGGTGCATCAAGTTTTCTTACGTTTTAAGAGAATCAGACCACCGATAAAAAACCCCCACAACCGAAGGTCTTAAAGGAGAAGAGATAGAGGTGTTTAGAGATGGTATCCCAGAGCATAGGCCCTGGGTAAATGAAGGCAATGATGCCAATGGCCTAACTGAGGGAGGCAAGGAAAAATAGAAGTTCAAAAATGGAGAACTCGCACCACAGAACCAAAGCAAGAGATTTGCACAGGAGGTACAGAAAGGGTGTCAAATCTAGAGCAATCATTAATCTGAACCATTGCTTAAATCCAAGGCTTTTATGTTAATATGCTGCCCTCTAGCCTAGGACAAGGTTGTTGAAAATTTGGTGCAGGTACCAATCTTGTATCATTAGCCGTCGCTGTCCCCAAGAGCCACTGGCATGTTTGATCACTTCCTTCACACATCATTAATTATTCACTGAGACTTGTTACAATACTGTTAGGGCCCGTTAATGTTTAAATAGAAATCCAAACATCCATCAATTAACCAACAGAAATAGGCTGTAGGATTGCGCATTTATAAACAAAAATAAACATTATTACTTATTAGAATTAAACAAAGCAAGCATCATTATTAACTTGACACTAGTTTATAATTACATATGCAATAAATCGGTTCTACTTTTTGCTCCCTGCACACTCCGCCCACCCCCCCACCCACCCCCCACCCCAATGATTCTTTTGCACCTTCCAAGAATCTTTATGGTTCGTTCACAGGGACCAACCCAAAATGTATGCCAGAACCCACTAGGTTTCAACTATTCTGCAAAATAAGATTCCATGTGGGTCCTTCCATTACCTTTTGACTACATAACCCTCCAAATCTTTCCTTTACAGACCTCACGATGCTTCAGCTCCTTGTCCTGGTTGTTGGCAGAGATCCAATTGCCTTTGCATAGCCTTCCAAGTTAACTCTGTTAACCGCTTCCTGCCTCAATGCACCATGAGGACCACTTTAGGATTCTTCTACTAGCTTCAAACTGCAGCTAAGTCTTTCAGCTGCTTTTCCCTCATGAAATCCAAAACTCAGATTGATCCTCAACCACATTCCATGTGGTCAACAATGAAGTTAATATTTCCTCTGTTTAAAATGTAGGCCCAAACTGACTATCACCTCCTGTTGACTATCAGTCTGGTGATATTCAACCTATAACCAAAGCAAAGCTACAACTCCCTCAATCTGTTCCCAAACTAAACGGCTTACTTCTATTAGCACAGAATTCTCAAATAAAAATCTTCTAAGCAAGGACCCACCCTGTGGGACCCACCACAGGGTGTCTCCGTGGCAATGTTGATGCTTTGGCATGAGTCAACCAGAAATACAAACAAATCATTTTACTTTCAGGAGTTAGACAGATTTTTAATTGGTAATGGGTGAAGAGTTACGGGGAGATGGCAGGAAAATGGGGATGAGGAGCACATCAGCCATGATCGAATGGCGGAGCGGACCCAATAGGCCAAATGGCCTAATTCTGCTCCTATATCTTATGAACTTATGAACAGTATAGCTTTTTGATTCTGTAATCCACATGAATAATTTGTTTTGCTAATTGAGTTTTCAACTCTCACCAACCGTAGCTCCATAACAAGTTTAGAGATCAATTCTGACCTTGCAAGACAAACACCAGTTAACTGTTATATGCAATAAGCTCAGACTTGAGTTGTATTTATATCAAAGCTGTTTTTACCATTTTACCATATTACTCTAATTCTTAAAAATAAAAGTTATATTCTAAGCCATATATATTATGAACTAGATACTTGTGACAAAGTCATCCCACTCCAGTCTCATGCTATTGTTCAAAGTCCTCTCTTTCCCATCTGCCTCCATTAAGTAATAATTTTTAAATAGCCTATTGGCTGCCCGAGATATGCAGTGCAGTTAATCTGATACTCAAAACGTATCTTGCTCTAAAATACATACATTACTGTAGAGTCACTGTTTGACTATAATTGGCAGAGGTTTATCTAAGTCAGACTGAGATTTGGAGGACTAACACAAGTGACTTGGATGATAAATAGCCCTGGCCAAAGCAACATTAACATTTACTGGCTTCAACACTTGTGCATCAACTGAACACTCACCTGGATAAACTAATACTGTTGTTGTAGGAACAGATTGTTTTCAGATCACCATAATAATATTATGTATTCTAATTTGGGCTGACAGCCAGACCCAAGGAGCAACTATACTTTGCATGCATCTCCACAAGAAGATTAAACCTGAATGAGGGAGTGTAGTGTCCACTTCCTCTTGAAAATGGTCCAATATTCATCACATCACAAGAGTCAACTGAACACACTGTAATGAAGTTTAGGGACAGCCCCAAAGGTTCTAATGGGAGGTCATTGGCTTGAAATGTTGGATTGGATTTTGATGGAAGAGGCGGGTAAGCTGAGTCAGGAAGCTTTCCAACTTGGCAGACCAAGGTCCCTGGCCAGCTGCCTAGGGAGGCATGCCCAAGTGACAATGGAGGCGGGCAGATGGCTAGGCTGGCAGGCTTGAATGCTTGCCTCATATATACTTGGAGTATGGGCCCATTTGTAATGATGTCAGGTCCTCAAAACTTCATTATTCACCACCCATCAACCACCCACATGCCCTCCATGTTTCCTCACATTAACCAAGTCCCTTCTCTGTCCCCTCAAATTTCACATCCCCCCCTCAAACTCACTGAAAGTCCTTACATTCCCCTTGTTCCCCCACCAGGATCCCACCATGCCTTCAAATATCTTCCATACCCATTAAGTCAGTACCCACTATGCGAAGATTTCAGGATATCTTTGAAATGGATCTTAAAAAAACAAACTTCTAACAATCCCACTAGCGCTGCCATTCAAATAAACTTCATACCAAAAAATCCTCTCATTTATAAAAGCTATTCAAAAGATTTAAATCCCATCAAATAGTCAGTCTAAAAAAAGAACACTTATTAATTTATCACATCAATGACAGATAATCCTTAAGAAACCTTCTAAAACAGTCAATCAAATTGTGAATGGGAGTTGAGGGGGGGATCGAAGTTGTTTTCTTGGCTTTTTGAACTCAGCTAAGCATTCATAATTAGCTCCACTGTCATAAGGAACTCTGGGAAATCTAAAAAGAATCTATTGAAACTGAAAAAAAGATAGCTCTTTACTAGGCTATACCAGATGTCCTGTCAATCAAAGCAGTCCAAGATCAGGTGGGATCCTTATTTTTTTTCTAAGCGAAAGCTGATGAAGGTTTCTTTTTCAAGTTGAAAAGAATTTGGGCATTTAAATCATTTGTGATTACTACACTAGAGTTCCTAAGCAGTGTTTTCTTTTTGTTTTGTTTGTTCAGTGTTCTGAATGCAAAAGAGCATCTTTCCAAATGGGAAAAGTATTCTAACGTATCTCAACACTTGCATAATGCTGACTAATGTATGGGCAATTATCCTTTGCAAAGTAGCCCTATTCACTGCTGTAAAACAGATCTAAGTTATAATATTATATTTTAATATTAAAACTGAAAGAATGAAAACAACATAAAACAAAGCCAATCAATGTAATAATTCCAGGAGATGACAACTTTTTTTTTGGTTCCCCTCTTGGGACTGGGGCTCCTCTGAGAGGATGCAAACCATGTCTACTTGCAGAAGGTGGTACAATTTCACAAAAATTGCAGGGGGTTTGAACAGTCCCCCCCCGAAACAAAACCAGCAAGTGCAGGATGTCATGCAGAGGCCCAACTCCCCAGACCGTTATCAAAATTGCCCGTAATGGGAATGGAGGCAGAAATCCTGAAAGAGTTCTCAAATCAACCCAACTCAATCTATCACGTTCTGATTAAGACGGACCTGATACGTTAACTGTTTCTCTCTATTCAGATGCTGCCAGACCCCTTGAGCTTTCCAGCATTCTCTCTTCTTGTTTCAACCTATCCTTCCTCATTTTCTATTCTGAATGTGTGTGTGTGTGGGGCTTCTGAGTGTGTAAATACATGTCAAAGCTGATATGCATTTTATTATTTTACCCAGATTTATCATAGAATCCAACAATGCAGAAGGAGGCTGTTCGGCCCATCGAGTCTGCACCCGACCACAATCCCACCCGGTCCTATCCCCATAACCTTATGCATTTACCCTAGCTAGTCCCCCTGACACGAAAGGGCAATTTATTTAGCATGGCTAATCCACCTAACCCGCATATCTTTGGACTGTGGGAGGAAACCGGAGCACCTGGAGGAAACCCACACAGACACGGGGAGAATGTGCAAACTCCACATAGACATTGACCCAAGTGGGGAATCGAACCCAGGTCCCTGGTGTTGTAAGGGGGCAGCAATGCTAATCATTGTGCCTCCATGCAGCCCCAAATTTACAATAAAAGCAAGCTCTTTCTTAGTTAAATTCAAGAAAACTTGTCCAATGACTCTTTTAGGATCATAGCAAAAAAACTGATACACACTGAGAGAATCAGCAAGTACAAACTTTTAAGTGTAACAATCCTGTTCTACTTAAACAATGAGTTGGAAGGGAAGCCATTCGACCACTCTTCATCTGATCATAATTGCCTTCAAGGTAACAACAAAGGAGTCCACTGACATTAACACAAAATGCCCTTTGCTAAATATTACTGATGAGTGTCATTGACTTATAGACACTAACCATTCTTCAACTGGGTGGGTGGAGGGATGATTTGATTCATCAACCTTGAATGTTGTGTATACAGAGGAAGCCTTCAACTCGCCTGAGGAACATCAGTATCTAATTGCAACCAGCTTCCATCCTCTGACATATGCCAACTTACCTTCCCCACAACAAAATACCCAACTGCACAGAATTCCAGAAACAATTTTCTTTCGCATACCACCTGAATTGCCAAACCAGTCCATTTTTGCTTGTGTCGGTGTAAACTGATGGAATAAAGCTTGTGGGCACGCCAGCAAATGTGAAAATAATAGTTGCAGCTTCTACAAGGTATTGCCTTGTGATGAAAGCCATAGCAGCAACTGCTGGCCAACAGTTCTCAGCTGTACACGAGAGGTAATAGACAGCGATGGTCTCCAGCACAGCCTTCCAGCACACAGCAACACTGAAGAACATTGGCTCCAGCAGGTTGCCACTCTCGACAGACTTACCCTCACTGTATTTGCGCAGCTCCTGTCTCGTCCAACCTTCCACACTCAGGTGGATGAGACAGCAGCTGTGCAGTGTGCTCCCGGCAGAATCAGTGCAGAATAACTGGAGCACAGAGAGGTAAGGAATGCAGAAGCTGCCGTTAAGGGCTGTTTAAAGGGACAAGGGAGCAGGTAAGTTTCACTGGTACGGGGGTAGGGGGGAAGCGGTGTGCCAGGCCAGAGGGAGAGTGGACCAGGAGGGGGTTGGCAGGCAGGGGGGATGGGTGGGGGGGGGGGATCTGACCATGGGTGGGGATGGCATGGTGGGTCCCCTGGGGGCGGCATGGTGGGTCCCCTGGGGGCATCACCTGTGTGCGGGGTGTCCCATGCAAGGCTGGGTCTGGGTGTTTAGGTAGTTACTCTGGAGTTAGAAGTAGTTTTTCCCTTCTAACTCTTTCAGAGTGACTATCAGGGTAAAACTGGCAGAACCATCCAAAGTTAACAATTTAAATTGCTTCTGTCAGATAGATCCCAGCCCAGTGCAATTGTCCAGGGGACGTCAGTACTTCTGGGTAATTATCAAGTAAACCCTTATATGGGAACTTATGAGAAGGATTCCCCAGCGCATCATTGGGGACCCCCCACCCCACTCCCCCACCAAAATGGGACGGTGGGGAATCCAAAACTTACGAATATTTGTGTATTACACTGCCACATCTGCTGTGAACAACCTCTGGTTCACAGTTGGTCCTGGGAATTTGCATTTCCAATATGAATGAAGGGAACCTTTTTTTTTTGAAGTGTTGGAAATTCTTCAGTCAATCCAGAAAACAAACTTCTGATTCATTTCTACCTGGTTTTCCTCTTTTCCTTTCTGCCCATTCATCTGCAGATCCGCACTCAATGCTGATAAATAAGGATTGTGTTGATACCACTTTAAATAGTGTGTGCAGCCACAAGTTGTTATGAAGAGTATCAACATTTTATTTACCGATATAAAATAACAAGTTAACTTGCAGACTTTTCAGGAGTGTCTTGCTGCTCATCGGATCACACACACATGCACAGGCAAAAGCAAAAACACAAAGGATTCATCACTTGACAATTCAGACACTATGTACTTACAGCCAGCTTGCATTTCACATCACAGCTTTTCTCTCAAAAAATATAATATATCCATTTCAAAGTTCAAAAACATAGATACGCAAGCACATGCATGCTAACTTGCATACACACGCAAACACATACGCATACGCAAACACAAACACCCACATATGCAAACACTCACGCAAGCAAACACACATAGGAAAGAATACTGAAATTTACCCAAATAAAATAGTCAAACACAAGTAGACATTATAAAAACAAACTGTCCTCCAATTCAGATGGAAGCTGGTGTCTTGAGGACTTGTGACTGGGATTGGACTATTTTGGGTATTGCAGCTGTTTGTTCTTTCTTTAGAGACTGTATGTGGATAATTCTGAGGACATGCCTTCCAGAGCAGCCACAGGAGATTTTCTTACAGGTGGCTCACTGGAATAAATCCACTGACAGCGATTCTCGCATTATAGTAAGTCTCTATAATTTCTAAGACAGCATTTCCCAAACTGGGTTCTGTGGAAGCCTGGAGTTCTGTGGTAGGCCTGGCTGCTTTAAATTTGAAAATACTTGTTTACCAGCTTGTGCAATTGAAGGCAGTTTTTACACGGCATTGGCTACTGAGCTGGAATTAGAGGCAAAAATCAGTCAGCGGCAAAGTGGCTTGAACACAATAAGAATATTTCTTGGGGAGGGGGGGGGGGGGGGTTCCCCTCAGTACTCTTGGGAGGTCAAAAGGTTCTATAGAACATAGAAGCGCAGTACAGGCCCTTCGGCCCTCGATGTTGCGCCGACCAGTGGAACCAATCTAAAGCCCCTCTAATCTACACTATTCCAATATCATCCATATGTTTATCCAATAACCATTTGAATGCTCTTAATGTTGATGAGTCCACTACTGCTGCAGGCAGGGCATTCCACGCCCTTACTACTCTCTGAGTAAAGAACCTACCTCTAACATCTGTCCTATATCTCTCACCCCTCAATTTAAAGCTATGTCCCCTCGTGCTAGCCAACACCATCCGAGGAAAAAGGCTCTCACTATCCACCCTATCTAATCCTCTGATCATCTTGCATGCCTCTATTAAGTCGCCTCTTAACCTTCTTCTCTCTAACGAAAACAACCTCAAGCCCCTCAGCCTTTCCTCATACGATTTTCCCACCATACCAGGCAACATCCTGGTAAATCTCCTCTGCACCCTTTCCAACACTTCCACATCTTTCCTATAATACGGCGACCAGAACTGTACGCAATACTCCAAATGAAGCCGCACCAGAGTTTTGTACAGTTGCAGCATGACCTCCTGGCTCCGAAACTCAATCCCTCTACCAATAAAAGCTAACACACCGTACGCCTTCTTAACAACCCTATCAACCTGGGTGCCAACTTTCAGGGATCTATGCACATGGACACCCAGATCCCTCTGTTCATCCACACTACCAAGTATCTTACCATTAGCCAAGTACTCTGTATTCCTGTTACTCCTTCCAAAGTGAATCACCTCTCACTTTTCCGCATTAAACTCCATTTGCCACCTCTCAGCCCAGCTCTGCAGCTTATCTATGTCCCTCTGTAACCTGCAACAACCTTCCGCACTGTCTACAACTCCACCGACTTTAGTGTCATCCGCAAATTTACTAATCCATCCTTCCACGCCCACATCCAGGTCATTAATAAAAATGACAGACAGCAGTGGCCCCAAAACAGATCCTTGCGGTACACCACTAGTAACTGAACTCCAGGATGAATATTTCCCATCAACCACCACCCTCTGTTTTCTTACAGCTAGCCAATTCCTGATCCAAATCACTCAATCCCGTGTGTCCGTATTTTCTGCAAAAGCTTACCATGGGGAACCTTATCAAACGCTTTGCTGAAATCCATATACACCACATCAACCGCTTTACCCTCATCCACCTCTTTGGTCACCTTCTCAAAGAACTCAATAAGGTTTGTGAGGCACGACCTACCCTTCACAAAATCGTGCTGACTATCCCTAATCAAATTATTCCTTTCCAGGTGATTATAAATCCTATCTCTTATATTACTTTCCAATACTTTGCCCACAACAGAAGTAAGGCTCACCGGTCTATAATTACCAGGGTTGTCCCGACTCCCCTTCTTGAACAAGGGGACAACATTTGCTATCCTCCAGTCTTCTGGCACTGTTCCTGTAGACAATGACGACACAAAGACCAAAGCCAAAGGCTCTGCAATCTCCTCTCTAGCCTCCCAGAGAATCCTAGGATAAATCCCATCCGGCCCAGGGGACTTATCTATTTTTACCCTTTCCAGAATTGGAAAGGGTAAAAATATGGCTGGAAAGGTTTGGGAAATCCTGTTCTAAGGCATTGTAACTAAGTTGAGACTGGCCACTTCAATAGAGCACCAGTGATATAACACACAATGGGAAAGGCCAGGGCATTGGAACTCCCAAAGATCAGCACTAACCTAGGACCAAGGCCTAGCCAAAAGCTTATGCTTTCTTACTTGGAAAACTCCGATGAACTGAACAGAGATCACACTTTTCAATGAATCGCTTATGCTATGTTGTCGTCCTGGGTCAATAAAGGCTGTAAGAAGTCTCACAACGCCAGGTTAAAGTCCAACAGGTTTATTTGGTAACAAAAGCCACTAGCTTTCGGAGCGCTGCCCCTTCGTCAGGTAAGTGGGAGTTCTGTTCACAAACAGGGCATACAAAGACACAAACTCAACTTACAAAATAATGGTTGGAATGCGAGTCTTTACAGGTAATCAAGTCTTAAAGGTACAAACAATGTGAGTGGAGAGAGCGTTAAGCAGAGGTTAAAGAGATGTGTATTGTCTTCAGACAAGACAGTTAGTGAGATTTTGCAAGCTCAGGCAAGTCGTGGGGCTTACAGATAGTGTGACATGAACCCAAGATCCTGGTTGAGGCCGTCCTCATGTGCGGAACTTGGCTATCAGTCTCTGCTCAGCAACTCTGCATTGTCGTGAAGGCCACCTTGGAGAACGCTTACCCGAAGATCAGAGGCCAAATGCCCGTGACCGCTGAAGTATTCCCCAACAGAAAGAGAACACTCCTGCCTGGTGATTGTCGAGCAGTGTTCATTCATCCGTTGTCGCAGCGTCACTCCTCGTCACAATGGATGTCTCGGCACTCTACACCAGCATCCCCCACGACGATGGCGTTGCTGCAACTGCCTCAGTACTCAACGCCAACAACTGCCAGTCTCCAGGTACAATTTTACAACTCATCCGCTTCATCCTGGACCACAATGTCTTCACCTTCAACAACCAGTTCTTCATCCAGACACACGGAACAGCCATGGGGACCAAATTCGCACCTCAATATGCCAACATCTTCATGCACAGGTTCGAACACGACCTCTTCACTGCACAGGACCTTCAACCGATGCTATACACCAGATACATCGATGATATTTTCTTCCTTTGGACTCATGGTGAACAATCACTGAAACAACTATATGATGACATCAACAAGTTCCATCCCACCATCAGACTCACCATGGACTACTCTCCGGAATCAGTTGCATTCTTGGACACATGCATCTCCATCAAGGACGGTCACCTCAGCACCTCACTGTACCGCAAGCCCACGGATAACCTCACAATGCTCCATTTCTCCAGCTTCCACCCTAAACACGTTAAAGAAGCCATCCCCTACGGACAAGCCCTCCATATACACAGATCTGCTCAGATGAGGAGGATCGCAACAGACACCTCCAGACGCTGAAAGATGCCCTCATAAGAACAGGATATGGCGCTCGACTCATTGATCAACAGTTTCGACGCGCCACAGCGAAAAACCGCACCGACCTCCTCAGAAGACAAACATGGGACATGGCAGACAGAGTACCCTTCGTCGTCTAGTACTTCCCCGGAGCGGAAAAGCTACAACATCTTCTCTGGAGTCTTCAACATGTCATTGATGAAGACGAACATCTCGCCAAGGCCATTCCCACACCCCCACTTCTTGCCTTCAAACAACCGCACAACCTCAAACAGACCATTGTCCGCAGCAAACTACCCAGCCTTCAGAAAACAGTGACCATGACACCACACAACCCTGCCACAGCAACCTCTGCAAGACGTGCTGGATCATCGACATGGATGCCATCATCTCACTTGAGAACACCATCCACCAGGTGCATACTCTTGCAACTCGGCCAATGTTGTCTACCTGATACGCTGCAGGAAAGGATGTCCCGAGGCATGGTACATTGGGGAGACCATGCAGACGCTACGATGATGGATGAATGAACACCGCTCAACAATCACCAGGCAAGAGTGTTCTCTTCCTGTTGGGGAACATTCAGTGTTCGGCCTCTGATCTTCGGGTAAGCGTTCTCCAAGGCGGCCTTCACGACACGTGACAACACAGTCGCTGAGCAGAGATTGATAGCCAAGTTCTGCACACGAGGATGGCCTCAACCGGGATCTTGGGTTCATGTCACACTATCTGTAACCCCCATGACTTGCCTGAGCTTGCAAAATCTCACTAACTGTCTTGTCTGGAGACAATACACATCACTTTAACCTGTGCTTAAGCCTCTCTCCACTCACATTTTCTGTACCTTTAAGACTTGATTACCTGTAAAGACTCGCATTCCAACCAGTATTTTGTAAATTGAGTTTGTGTCTTTATATGCCCTATTTGTGAACAGAACTCCCACTTACCTGACGAAGGAGCAGCGCTCCGAAAGCTAGTGGCTTTTGCTACCAAATAAACCTGTTGGACTTTAACCTGGTGTTGTGCGACTTCTTACTGTGTTTACCCCAGTCCAACACCAGCATCTCCACATCAATAAAGGCTGACAGGCACTCTGAGGATACAAGCTCCCAATTCGATGTGCGTGGGAATAAGAACATAAGAAATAGGAGCAGGAGTCGGCCATCTAGCCCCCCCGAGCCTGCCCCGCCATTCAATAAGATCATGGCTGATCTGAAGTGAATCAGTTCCACTTACCCGCCTGCTCCCCATAACCCTTAGTTCCCTTACCGATCAGGAATCCATCTATCCGTGATTTAAACATATTCAACGAGGTAGCCTCCACCACTTCAGTGGGCAGAGAATTCCAGAGATTCACCGCCCTCTGAGAGAAGAAGTTCCTCCTCAACTCTGTCCTAAACTGACCCCCCTTTATTTTGAGGCTGTGCCCTCTAGTTCTAGCTTCCTTTCTAAGTGGAAAGAATCTCTCCACATCTACCCTATCCAGCCCCTTCATTATCTTGAATGAAGTGCTGACATTTATTTCTTATACAATACAGTTGGTACCACCATTTTTTGTTCTTTGACTATCAGGTCTTTTGTTCAGTTAGTTAATCTTGAAAGTCAAAGTAAATGTGAGAGGTATTCAGCTACATCTAATGTGATCTCAGGTTAGCCTTGCTGAATTATAATATGCATTTGCTTCAGAACTGGATCATCTCCTGAAGTGTGCTTCAATGATTACCAATAGGAATCTCCAACTGGAAGTAATTCACCTTTATCAGTTTTTTCCAACTCTGGTGTAACATTGCCTGTACACTTGCTCCGCTCACTGTCATGGCTTGAATCATTATTTCCCCATTTCTTATAAGATACTTTCATACAAAATCTTTAAAGTCTTAGCAATATTCTTTGAAGTCTCGTTAGAGACACCGGTTAGTGGATTGCAAATGATTTATTCGAACAGACGGTATTCCATTTCAATATTCATCATGTTATGGCCACAGATGTGAGCTTTAAGTTTATCACAGGCAAACATGATCGCGATAAGTTTTTCCTTGATCAATGCGAGTTTCTGTTAATGTCCTTGATAGATGAAGTTTAAGTTTATTTATTAGGGTCACAAGTTGGCTTATATTAACACTGCAATGAAGTTACTGTGAAAATCCGCTAGTCGTCACACTCTAGTGCCTGTTCGGGTACACTGAGGGGGAATTTAGCATGGCCAATGCACCTAACCAGCACATCTTTCAGATTGTGGGAGGAAACCGGAGCCCCCGGAAGAAACCCACGCAGATACAGG
Organism: Mustelus asterias; assembly: GCF_964213995.1. Classification (NCBI taxonomy): domain Eukaryota; kingdom Metazoa; phylum Chordata; class Chondrichthyes; order Carcharhiniformes; family Triakidae; genus Mustelus; species Mustelus asterias. The sequence goes on along the minus strand of NC_135803.1, from coordinate 101,206,551 downwards.
GAAAATGTGCAGACTCCGCAGATAGTGACCCAAGCCAGGAGTCGAACCCGGGTCCCTGGCGCTGAGAGACAGCAGTGCTAACCACTGTGCCATTGTGCTGCTCCAGGTACACAGCAGATTGTTTCTCCTCATAGAATCATACAGAACAGAAGAGGCCCTTCGGCCCATCGAGTCCACACCACCACATTAGAAACACCTGAACTCCCACCTAATCCCATCTGTCAGCACTTGTCCCACAGCCTTGAGTGTTATGATGTGCCAAGTGTTCATCCAGATACTTTTTTAAAGGATGTGAGGCAACCCACCTTCACCATTCTCCCAGGCAACGCATTCCAGACCATCACCACCCTCTGGGCAAAAAGGTTTTCCCTCACATCCCCCCTAAGCTTCCTGCCCCTCACCCTGAACCAATGCCCCCTCGTGACTGACCCTTCAACTAAGGGGAACAGCTGCTCCTTATCCACTGTGTCCATGTCTCTCAATCTTGTACACCTCGATCAGGTCACCTCTCAGTCTTCTCTACTCCAACGAAAACAACCTGAGCCCAAGCCTTCGGATAATGTGGTGAGCAGAACTGCACACAGTGCTCGAGCTGTGGCCTCAAAGTTCGATACAACTCCAACATGACTTCCCTGCTTTTGTAATCTATGCCTCAAATGATAAAGGCAAGTGTCCCATATGCCTCTTTCACCACCGACGAACATGCCCATTTGCCTTCAGAGATTTATGGACAAACACGCCAAGGTTCCTTTGTTCCACAGAACCACCTAGTGCCCTACCATTGATTAAGTACTTTTTTGTCAAATTACTCCTTCCAAAGTTTATCGGGTTAAATTCCATCTGCCACTTATCTGCCCATTTGACCATTCCGTCTACATCTTCTTGTAGCCCAAGACACACTGCCTCACTTTTAACCAGCCGTCCATTCTTTGCATCATCCGCAAACTTATTAATCCGACACCCCACATAGTCAATGTCATATATATAAATGACAAATAATAGTGGGCCCAACACAGATCCCTGTGGTACACCACTGAACACTGGCTTCCAGTCACTAACACAGCCTTCAGTCATCACCCTCTGTCTCCTCCAACCGAGCCAATTTTGAATCCACTTTATCAAATTACCCTGTATCCCATGTGAATTTACCTTCTTTACAAGTCTCCCATATGGGACCTTGTCAAAGGATTTGCTGAAATCCATATACACCAAATCGACTGTGCTACCCTCATTTACACACCTGGTCATCTCAAAAAATTCAATCAAATTTGTTAGGCATAACCTCCCTCTGACAGAGCCATGCTGACTATCCCTGATCAAGTTTTGTCCCTCCAAGTGGAAATAGATGCTCTTCTTCAGAAGTTTCTCTAATAGTTTCCCAACCACTGATGTGAGAATCACTGGTCTATAGTTCTCTGGTTTATCTCTACAGCTCTTCTTAAATAGCGGAACCACATTAACTGTTCTTCAGTCTTCTTGCACCTTCCCCGTGGCCAGAGAGGAATTGAAAATTGGAGTCAGAGCTCCTGCATTCTCCTCCCTTTCCTCCCACAGCAGCCTGGGGCACAATTCAGCTGGATCTGAAGATTTATCTACTTTTAAGACTGCCAACACCTCCAGTACCTTGTCCTTCCCAGCTCAATTTGCTCAAGAATCTCTCAGTCTCTCTCCCTGAATTCCATACCATCGTCCTCATTCTCTTGTGTGAAGACGGTTAAGTATTCACTCAACACCCTACCAATGTCCACTGGCTCCATGCACAGATTGCCCCCTTGGTCCCTAAAGGGCCCTACACTTTCTCTGGTTATCCTCTTCCCATTGATTATATTTATAGAATATCTTGGGATTTTCCCTTTTACCAGCCAGAGCTCTCTCATATTACCTCTTTGCATTCCTGATTGCTTTCTTAAGCTCCATCCTGCACTTTTTATACCTCACTAATGTCTCCACTGATTTGCTCCCCTTGTGCTTTATAAAACCTTTCTGTTTCAAAGCTGCTTCAAATCCAGATTGCGATACATCACATTGTAAAGGGTCATGACAATAAACATAATGATGAGTGAAAGCTACCTTCACCAACTAACCAGACATACTGAACTGTTTAACAAAGACCCATTTGTCAAAATGAATGCAAGCAGATAGACAGACAAAACATGGACACCAGCAGTCACCTGATGTCTGGTATTGCAAGAGACCACTTTTCTGCAAAGTTTCACATGGATTGTACTGCAGATCTGTTCGGAGGTGTTGCGTGAAATTTCACACCAGGGGGACTGTCAAGGCCCACTTCACACAGAGATTCTTGAACCAATGGTATTCAAAATGTAAGGTACTAGGTTGTAAATCCACGAGAACAATGGGACTTGCAACCCAGCCAGTTACACCCCACCAGACAGCCAAAACCCCCATCTCCTGTTGATATACATCGCAAAGCAGTGTCAAAAGTCTTCAGAGATAAAAGATCAAAAAAACTTGGATTACTACACTGGGATGGAAGACTGGCTATTGGAATTCCCTTATGGGAATATGCAGCAATGAGTTCAAAACTAACAGAAAAAGCAAGCAAGAAGAAAAGGAAAAGAGAATCATTCCTGCAGAGACAAGCAGGTCAACTCTCTCTGGAAACCATCAAAGGATGTCTACTTCAACAGAGTGCAAAACTGAACAAAGCCAACTGCAGAGTTCTATCGAGATCACTTAATTTAACACCCGCAATGTTTTACAAGCTATGCCTCACGGACAAGCCAAGGACTTCTAAAATGCTTTTCCATCCTTAAAGTCACAAAGCCAATGCTCAGAGTAGACCGGGCAAACCCAAATCCATTCCTTGCCTTGCTCCAAAAGCCAACTTCAAGTTGAATCCAATTCACTGTCCACACAAGAGAGACAAACAAGATCTAAGCTGACAAGACAAGGCACCACAGCCTATCTGGAGCTTGATCCAACACTTGAGCTTAGCCAAAAGGCCAAGGACCTATGCGTATCGTTATAAACTTTTATTTGGACTCTTGAGTGTTGCGTGCGATGTGTGCATGTTTGCATGTGTGCAAAGCATCTTTTATTATTTTCCTCAGGTTTGAGAAACTAATAAACTTGCTCTTTCTGTACGTCAACAGGTTTGAATGGCATGGAATTCAGGGAAACTTGGTGAGATGGATCCGAAACTGGCTTAGTAATAGGACACAAAGGGTGGTGGTAGAAGGCTGTTTAAGTGACTGGAGGCTGGTGTCCAATGGCGCACCACTAGGTTCATGTTTGTTATATACATAAATGATATAGATGATAATGTGGGTGGAATAATAAATAAATTTGCAGATGACACCAAGATTGTTAGGGTGTTTAATAGTGGCAAAGAAGGTCGTAGGTTACAGGAAGATATAGATAGGTTGGTCAGATGGGCAGAGCAGTTTCAGGTGGTATTCAACCCTGATAAGTGTGAGGTTATGCACTTTGGAGGAAGCATCAAGACAAGGGAGTATTTAATGAATGGCTGGACCCAGGAAGTTCAGGGGATGGATGGATCTTGGGATACTTATTCACAGATCCCTGAAGATGGCAGAGCATATGAATAGGGTAGCTATGAAGGCATATGAGACACTTGCTTTTATCAGTCATGGCATAGAGTATACAAAAGCAAGGAGGTTATATTGGACCTGTTCAGAACGTTGGTTAGGCCACAGAACTGTGGGTAGTTCTGGTCACATCACTATAGGAAGGATGTGATTGCACGAGAGGGAGTATAGAGGAGATTCATCTGGATGTTGCCTGGAATGAAGCATTTGAGCTACAAGGAGAGACTGGATATGCTTGGATCGTTTTCTTTAGAGCAGTAAAAGGCTGAAGGGAAACATGATTGAGGTGCATGAGTTCATATGGGCAAGGTGAATAGGAAGCGGCTGTTCCCCCTCGTTGAGGAGTCAATCACGAGGGGGCACAGTTTTAGGGTGAGGGACAGGAGGTTTCGAGGGGATTCAAGAAAAAATATGTTCACTCAAGAGGGTGGTGAGAATCCGGTATACACTGCCTGGGAAGATATTGGAGGCCGGATACCTTATAACCTTTAAAAATTATTTAGAATATCATAACATTCAAGGATATTGGACGTGCTGGAAAATGGGATTAGCGTGACTTTAATGGAGGCTATTGTGCAGGCTCGATGGGCCGAAGGGACTTTTTTCTGCATTGTACAACTCTATGGCTCCTTGTTACGAGGTAAATACGAGGACTGGAATAGGTATCCACAGGGGAAAGAATTTTAAACAAACCTTTGCTGCAACCAACCAGAGGAGTTGAATGAAAGAGGAACCAGCTCATATCTCCTCACCTGGTCATAACAAAACTGACTTCTTCCTTGAGGTTATAGCACATTAGATCAGGTCTGCTGAAGACCACTTTTTATAGAATTGTTGCAGTGCCAGTTCTTATTATTTCGCTCAGACGATTCTACATCAAATCTCTTGAGTGGCTTCAGAACATCTGACTGATGAGGGATAAACTTAAGTCAGATATTGAGCAAGAAAACAAATACTGGCATTGTGACCATTAGATGTCTCAAAGCACTTTACAACCAATGCTTTTCCAGACAGTCACTGTTGCAATGCAGGAAACATGGCAGCCGATTTGCATACAGCAAGCACCGATAGACTGCAATGTGTTAATGACCAGATGACCTGTTCTTAGTGCTGTTGATTGTGGGATAAATATTGGCCCCAACACGGGATAATTTTCCTGGTCTTTGTCGAAATAGTGGCATGTGATCTTTTACTTCCACCCAAGCAGAGAGGTGGGGCCTCAGTTTCACGTCTTATTCGAAAGACAGCACCTCCAACAATGCAGTATTCCCTCAGTCGCTGCACTGCGAGTGTCAGCCGTGATTTCTGTGCTGAAGCCCTGGTGTGGATATCAAACCCACAACCCTCTGATCCAAAGGCGAGCGTGCTACCCACTGAGCCACAGCTGACATGAACAAATGGTCTGCAAAAGTTTCGTGTTGTAAGCCGAAGAGAGAAAAATATTGCCAAATTCGGTCTGTACTCATCAACACACAGGCAAGACTGCCAAACAGTCACAACTATTTGCTATTTTCTGAATCTCACACACACAGGTGGGAAAACCAAGGAATCACCCGACCCATCATCACCTCATCAACTACATGAAAAATTCCATGTTAATAACTCAGATGCTACATATTCACACCCAGCTCACATCTCAAGTGGCAGAGGTTGATAACCAGAGCGTGGTGGCCAAAATCAATCTGTTGTCTTGATTTCTCCCGATGTTACGGTTTATCTCTGGGGAACTGTACTTCTCACACACACAAAGAAATATTAATGGGTGTAAACAAAGAACTGAATTCTGGGCCTGATAACAGAGTGTCAGCGTGAGAGCATCTTGGAGCGTTGCACCAAGTGTAATGCTGCCTCTCAGCTCCTGTCACCTTAAATTAATACTTGCTGTAGCTTTTCCGCTGTGCATTAGGTGTGACATGGAGATAGAATCTGCTACCCAAGGTTTAACAAAAATTAATCTTGGACAGCTACGTGCAGATTATAGCTCTGTCCGTTCGTCCCGTGCTTCAGTCCAAGCCCCAGATAGCACCAGTGCAACATGTATCCATACACCTGATTAGCAAACATTGGGAACTCCTCAACCGTTTCCAGTAGCAAATCGGCACAAGTGGGGCCTTGCAGGGAACCTGGATTGCAGCTGTGGTGCACCCAGTCAATGACTCACACCATTGAAGACTGCCCCTAACAAAGTTCAGCGGAGGGCTCAGACAACTCCACCTAGCTACCATGGAAGCAATTGCCAGGCTTGCTGATTACTGCGCATGCTGAAAAAACTTGCCACCTTGTGCCCTCTGAATAAGTTTACCAATTTAAGGTTGGCAACCCTCCAGTATTGGCTTCAAGCTTTCAGGAAGTGAAGACCAACCTCCAGGATACTGTTGTATGCAACCCTGGAGAAATACCACTGGGGGGGGGGGATTTTCTGGCCCTTCTCGCCTTCAGAAGATCCCTCTGAAGGGGGCCACCTCAACCTGGCAACAGGAAAAGCAACTATGCAAAGCACCATTGACTTCAGCAGGACCGAGAGATCCCACCGACAGCTGATGGCGAGCTGTTTCCACCATCCGAATACACGCAACGGGTGGCATGGAAAATCCCAGGCATTGCTTTTTTGGTCAGTTTCATTGAACATTATCTTTGCTGTGTTACAGACAGGAGGGGTTTACTTTAAACAGCACTTATTTCTCCTCTCACTGCCCATCCTTCAACAAAAAGTTGTTTCGATTTTATTCCCCCTTTATAAGCATACTTCCCAACCGTGGTTTTGGTGTGATCCAATTTCTATTAATAATCCTATTGCAAACTCAAGATAGGATGAACTCAAAGAGTTAGTTTATTTGCACATATTCAACACATGGGAGGAAGGGCCCAACATTGCCTCCTGTGCACATACATAGCAAAGGAGAGAGAGAAAAGATTTAAAGCTACTCAGATCACAGAGAAAAGATTATTGTTTCACAAGTTTATCTTTTCCCAAAGGTAGAGGAGTCTAAAACTAGATGGCATAGGTTTAAGGTGAGAGGGGAGAGATACAAAAGTGTCCAGAGGGGCGGTTTTTTCACACAGAGGGTGGTGAGTGTCTGGAACAAGCTGCCAGAGGTAGTAGTAGGGACGGGTACAGTTTTGTCTTTTAAAAAGCATTTAGATAGTTACATGGGTAAGGTGGGTATAGAGGGATATGGGCCAAATGCGGGCAATTGGGATTAGTTTAGGGATTTTTAAAAAAAGGCGGCATGGACAAGTTGGGCCGAAGGGCCTGTTTCCATGCTGTAAACCTCTATGACTCTATGTTCCTGAATCAAAGTCCAATAAGGATTCCTTTGTGGAGGTCAGCAGGCTGAAAACTGATGCTGGTGAATTCACTTTTCTGATGCTGTTGACTTCATGAAACAAGCAAGACAGACAGAAATGAATGAGTCTTGTAGGTGAAGGCACATAAGTCCCAGTAGAAATAGTGTAGATGGGCCCAATATTCTATCAAGGAAGAATCCCTTTGCTGTGAGGCTGCTTGTGTCACGGTAAAATGGCAGACTGAGTTTTCAGTACAGTAAGGCAATATAAAGGGTTCCCCAAACTAGAGGTCCATGATACATGACTTCCATCCCTTTCCATCTCCTTTAACCAAGGATGTATATTCTTTGTCTGTGTTCCCAAGGTTGTTAAATGTCCCAAATTTAAGAATTGAAAGGAAGGCTGCATGGCCCTTTGTCTTTGCAGATGAGTAGACTCTGGTTGGCCAGCCTGGATTATGAAATGCAGATGGCTTTTGTATAGTTCTCTTTGAATTTAGTCTGTGCAACCCACAGAGGATCGTTAGTGGCTCTTCAGAAGTAACAAAGGGCACGTCTCTTTGATATTGCCAGGCAGCTCCTTTAGTTCAGGGGTCACAGGCAGAAATACATTCAGCATTTTAACCAGTTTTTGTCTAGTTTTTAAAATTTTAGAGATAACCATGAGGATATCTATATATTTCTGAGGAAAAGGCTGTTTTGGCTGACAGTCAAGTATCATCTGATTGCGTAATCAGCCTTTTAGTTTTCTAATTGCTGTTGGAAGGTAGTGTGTCACATGGATGGATTGGTGGTCAACTAATGGATGGAGCATGGAGGAAAGTTATAGAAGCATAGAAACTAGAAGCAGGAGTAGGCCATTTGGCCCTTCGAGCCTGCTCTGCCATTCATTTTGATCATGGCTGATTATTAAATTCAATATCCTGACCCCCCGTGTAATGAAACCTCCAGGATTTGATTTGATTTATTATTGTCACATGTATTAGTACACAGTGAAAAGTATTGTTTCTTGCGCGCTATACAAAGCATACCGTACATAGACAAGGAAAGAGAGTGCAGAATGTAGTGTTACAGTCATAGCTAGGGTGTAGAGAAAGATCAACTTAATGCGAGGTAGGTCCATTCAAAATCTGATGGCAGCAGGGGAGAAGCTGTTTTTGAGTCAGTTGGGATGTGATCTCAGTCTTTTGTATCTTTTTCCCAACAGAAGAAGGTTGAAGAGAATATGTCTGGGGTGCATGGAATACATTTAATCACAGTTGGCAACGCCATTTGCCAGCTAGCATTTTGTTTTTATCAAAATTGTCACCAGTGGCTAGCTTAGTGCCTAACACTCTAGCTTCAATTCAACAGATTGTGGATTCAAGAACGACCAGAGAGACTCGAGTCCAAACATAGGCTGTGCTCTTGAACAGTACTGAGGGAGTGCTGCATTGTTGCGTCACCTTTCTGATGAGATGTTAAACCTAGGCACTGTTTGCCCCATAAATTGGACGGAACAGATCCCTTGGCACTATCTGGAAGATGTCAAGTGTTCTAGCCAATATTTCTCCTTCAACCAACATCAGTAAAAACAGTTATGATGAAGCGTCATCCAGACTTGAAATGGTAGCTCTGTTTTCCCTCTCCATAGATGCTTTAAGACCTGCTGAGATTTTCCAGCATTTTCTGTTCTTTTTTCTTTAAATCAGATTTGGTGCAGAGCAACAGGAGCAAGATATTCAGCACCTTGAGAACTGAGGTGAGGAGAAATTTCTTCACCCAGAGGGTGGCGAATATGTGGAATTCAGTACCACAGAATGCAATTGAGACCAAAACGTTGTCTGATTTCAAGAAGAAATTCGATATAGCTCTTGGGACTAAAGAGATCAAAGGATATGGGGGAAAAGGGGGGGAAATCAGGATATTGAATTCGATGATCAGCCATGATCAAAATGAATGGCGGAGCAGGCTCGAAGGGTCGAATGGCCTACCCCGCTTCTAATTTCTACGTTTCAATGTTCTGTCATTCAATTAGATCATGGCTGCAGTGTATCTCAACTCCACTTTGATTGTACAACCCTTGATACTCTTTGCTTAATGAAAAATATTAATTACAATTTTGTTATTTTCTCTTCCGCTTATCTCAGCTTTCAGGGGAGGAGAGTTTCTGACTTGCTCTACCTTTTGCTGTGAAGACATTTTAGCTGATCAACTGGATTATTGCTCTATTGCTGTTTGTGCATAGATTGCTGGCTACTTTTCAGACATTAAATAGTGCCTACACAAGTACTCCATTGACTGCAGAGTGCTCTGGGACATCCTGTGGTCATGAATGGTGCAATAAATACAAATATTTTTCTTTCCTTATTACAGGATCAACAGAGGTAAACACAGACTTATTAGAAATACATGGCGCCTCTGGAACAAATCATCTTCAAATTGACGGAATAATTGCCTCAGTGCGCCCAAGATAAACATTTAGATTGTGTTGTACACGAGCAGTGCTTTGCAAGGTCTCACTTTACAATTAGTTTGAAAATTACCGGGAGCTGATTGGCAGTTTGTGTTGATGCCTTTCATTCACACTACAGATGATGTAATTAACTGGAAGGCTCTAAGCATAATGACCCTGGGATACATTATTTTAGGAAAATCATTAAAATTAATTGCTTTTTGTTCTTGCTTAGAGGTTTGGAGACCACCGTTGAAGAGGTTTGTAGACACGAGTTAACCATTTCTCCACCTTGGCCATCTTGAGGATCCAAAGGGGTTCGGAACAGATGCATTTGCAGGCAAATTTACTTCAGTGTTGCCATGGAAACAGCAAGATGGGACACGGAGCAGTTTGCCATCTTTTTTTTAAGTGCTAATCTAAAGGATAGGAGGCAGCGTGTACAGAGAAGTTGTCAAGGCTGGTAGTTGCAGTCACATTTCAAGCACACTTCAAATTATTCGCTACAGCCTACTCCATCATTGCTCTGCATTCTTCAAAGTCAAAATGCAGTCAGTAAGAATCCAAGTACATGATATAGGTGGTAGCCACTCCCAAAAAAAATTCATGAACCTCTGTGAAAGCTTAGCTTTTTTAGCAGCAACAGAAAATTTCTATCTAATGCCCTAGTTGCTTTTCTTGAGAGAAGCAAACACAATTGAATTCTGCTTAGGTTCATCAGTTACAACACTGAAATCCCTTTTGTTTTACTTGGTGTAAGTATATGAAAAGTGATCCCTAGTTTCTCTGAAGACATTAAGAGTCAGCCACAAAGTGTAGTTACTGGACGAGAGTCACGTGTAAGCCAAAGGAGACGGATTCTCTTCTATAAAAGACAGGAGTGAGCCAGTTGAACAACAATGTGGTCATTTTCATGGCCGTTAACCCTATTTATTGAACTCCATTTCACAAATCAACCAGAGATCTGTGCTGGCAATTGAGTGCCATAACCACTAGCCTACCATATTCATTCATTCCACCACAGTTCCAACGAGTTGTTTTGCAGCAACTTTGGATAGAAAGTTCAGTTCAAGCTTGAAGAGAAAGCACCAAGCACAACTTCATAGAGACCACTGAAGTGGGAACTACAGCGACAGAGGTGTGGATAATAGCCGGACAGGTTGGCTTGAGTTTTACCTACATTATTCATCCAGAATTTAAATCAAAATAGCTGGAAAGCTGGAGTCATCAATGATGGCTGTGCAAAGGTAGAATTGGACATACATGATGCACATGTGGCACTTTATCCATGGATGATGCCCCAAAGGATATATGCATAGGAAATGGTTCAGTTACAGCAAATCTTTATTAACTATTTACAACTATATACATATAGACAGTAGTGAGTGCAGGCAAGAAGCTATATCCATGTCTAGGTCTTCAATCATCAATCTTTCAGCTCCCCCTTCTCTTTCATATCTAAATGATGCTCTTTGGCAGCATCATCTGAAGATATGGAGTCAATCTATGCACGTACACTAACAGCATCCAGCTCAACCTTTCTAACACATCTCTCAACCCTTCCACTGCTTCTGGACGGTCAGGCTACAAATGCAACATCATTAATGCACATGGGGCAAACCAGGGTCTTCAGAGAGCAGGTGTTTTGGGATACTCAGCAATGCACGTACCAGCTGCGAGAGGTAGTGTGACACGTAATATCAAAGAGGCTGGAAAAATGGCCAAAATAGCACAAGGCTGAAAGGGCAATTAGACATCATCATATGGCTGAAGACGATGGTACGGGGGAAACCACATGGGGAATAGATCTGAGATGTTTGAAAAGAAAACCTGTGCTGTGTCATTTCCTGAGGACTCACCCTTTATCTTTGACTAAGCAATCCTCCAATTTTTCTCCAAAACTTCTGGACTGTGGGTGGCTTTATCAGCTCAAACTTAGGTTTCACTGCATTCTCCAAACTAACTGCTTGTTTTCATTGTTGAAGGTCACTGTGGATTTCTTCTTCCAGCTCCAAGTTAGGCAAATCTGCCAACTTCTTTCCTGCTCACAAATTACAAAATGAGCTCAAGCCCCCATTCACAATACAGTTAGTATTTCTCTCTAACAAGCTGCAAGCCTAACGTTTATCTGCTTTTATTCCCGAGTTGACCTGCAGCCTACACTGTTGGGAGTAGAATGGTGTATTTTAAATAAGTCTTTGTAGTCTTCAGTAGGCTAACAGCAAATCTTTATTAACCCCTTGTAACTACATATATTTATACAGTAAAATGTACAGGCAAGGAATTATCTCCATGTGGAGGCCTTCACTCATCTCTGCTCCACATCACAATGACCCTAGGTCTGGGTCTTGTGCCTTCTCACATCACTAGGTAGTACTGTACTCAGTGCCACATTAATCCCACATGTGCCAGGTACTTATAATACATATACATGACCAAAACTGCAAGTGCCTCCTGTGAGAAACATTCAGATAAACTAAAGAAAAGAATGTTATAACTCCCATAGCCCATCTTCACTGTAATGTGGCATTTTTGGGATGTTTCAAACAGAAATGCAAATTAATCATTTTACCAACTACACAACTCTTCAATTCTATGACTCACATGAATAATTTATATCTCTAATATTGTTTTACAGCCCTCTTTCCCAGAATTGCTAGCTGGATAGGCACCTTGTCTGTACCAAGAGGTCCTGAGACAGATTATCCATTATACATCTCACTCTGACCTTGAAGGATAAACACAAGTTACTTTGTAAATCTAATCAACTCAAGCTTGCATTTGCAATTTACAATTTTGACTTGCTTTTACATTAGATGCATTCCACACTTGGAACAGAGTGTTCAATTCTGATCACCACACTACCAGAAGGCTTTGGAGAGGGTACGGAAAAGATTTACCAGGATGTTGCCTGGTATTATCTATGAGGAGAGGCTGGAGAAACTTGGTTTGTTTTCACTGGAGCGACGGAGGTTGAGGGGCGACCTGATAGAAGTCTACAAGATTATGAAGGGCATGGACAGAGTGGAGAGTCAGAAGCTTTTTCCCAGGGTGGAAGGGTCAATTACTGGGGAGCATAGGTTTAAGGTGTGAGGGGCAAGATTTAAAGGAGATGTTAACTCAGTTAACTTTTAACGAGGCAAGTTATTTTACACAGAGGGTGGTGGGTGCCTGGAACTCGCTGCCGGGGAGGTAGTGGAAGCAGATATGATAGTGACATTTAAGGGGCGTCTTGACAAATCCATGAATAGGAAAGGAATAGAAGGATATGGTCCCTGGAAGGGTAGGAGATTTTAGTTAAGTCAGGCAGCATGGATGGTGCAGGCTTGGAGGGCCAAAGGGCCTGCTCCTGCACTGTAATTTTCTTTGTTCTTTGTTCAGTTTCTGAACCAAATGTTTCTATTCACCTGAGATTTTACACTTTAATTTCTAAAAACTAATGTTATATACTAAGACATATGAACTGTGGAATCAGATAATCTCAACAATATACATTTAGGAAGAATTAAAGTGAATCATTTAAATTTGGTTTTATTTGACACAAGAATAAAAAATGCCTAAAACAAACTCTGGTCCTGTTCTTAAAACAGAAAGTGCTGGATAAATACAGCAGGTCTGGCAACGTCTATGGAGAGAGAAACTGAGTTAACGTTCTGAGTCCACAAGACCACACTACAATGTCAATGCATTATTAATCACAGTGTGTGGGAATTACTTTATTAAGGAAATTGCTAGTTAAACATGTGACACTATTATAAATAGAGACAGCTGGAACACTTTGGAGAGCGAGCGAGCTTCTGGTAAGTTAGTAGCACTGAGGAAAGTGTCTTACAACAAACCAGCTTGAACCTAAAATACCAGTCTGGATTGAATTTTCCATCACAGCCATGTGTTGCAAGCAACATACAGCACTGTAGAAGAGAACTGTAGTTCTTCGAAGGGTCACAGGACTCGTTAACTCTATTTCTCTCTCCACAGATGTTGCCAGACCTGCTGAGTTTATCCAGCATGTCCTGTTTTTGTTTCAGATTTCCAGCATCCACAATATTTTGCTTTTATTGTGGATCTGTTCTGATTTTTGTTACATGGTGTGCACCAATTATGTTCAAGTGTCATATCCAGATCCTGCATAGAAAATTATGAAAGCCAGCTCCTTAACAGCTTTTAATCCGCACAACAGTTTTTAACCTGTCTTGAAGTTCTCCAGAACCTTTCCCAGCACCGTGACTCAAATGAGATTTTACATAAGAAGGTCCACCTCACATTAGTTGTCATTAGATAAATTGCAGACCAGATGTGTACCTTTCTGCCTGATACACAATGCTGATTATTTTAAAGAGATGTGGAAGCATCAGACACATTCTTACAAAGTCACATGCCTGAAACAGAGTTTTTGCGCATCAAGAGTGCAATGTTGGGAATCATGTACAAGATAAAGGTCATCGGGGTTTAATGATCTTAAAGAATTTTTATGAGTGTGGGGCCTCTGTCCACACCTGACTACTGATGTGTTCTGGTGCTGGGCATGTCACTTGCTAGGTAGGATCTGTGCTTTAGAGTAAACGAGCCATTGAGTTTTTAATCAACATATTTAACTTCTCAATTCTATGCTTATCTGCTACTAGTTACTTGCTACTTGGAAGAGGTAACCTGGCTAACACTTGGTTGCCTAAGTACGGTCCAGAAGTAAAGGTTACCAGTTTCAATCCAAGTGGTGCTGAGCCACTGAAGCAGTGCATGTCCTGCCATTGACAATGGCTCCCTGCATGATCATTGTACCCCGGACTACAAAAAATAGATGCAGTACCCAGCCATTGGCCCCAATTATACCTCACAGGATCGAGCCAATGGCCCCAATTATAAGTCAGTACGTGATTCAGGAGAAAGCAAGTCAGGATTTCTCCTGCTAGGAGACAAGAGAGAAGTATCTCAATAATTTCTACAGCAACATTTGTCTCCCTTCTTGAAGATGATTATAATTGTTGCATTCCTGAAGCCAGGTGGGATGGGGTGGTGATGGCGAGAGCTCTTTTCCCCCCACAACCGCTCTTCAAATCTTCAGTCCATCAGCTTTGAAGACCATAGCTAGAATACCTAATGCCTAAGGGAGGCAGACTTTGTTGTTTTACATCGCTGGATTGCTTGTGGGTTGCAGCTCTTCCATTGATGGGGGTTCAGCTGTGAATTATTCCATGGGATGCTGGGAGAAAGCCTGGAGGACATCAGCTGCCACTGTGAAATCCTGGTTAAGGAGTTGTTCAAAATGTTCTTTCCAGTGTTAATGGATAGTACTGTCATCTTAATAAAAAGAAACTCCAACTTGTGAATGAAGGAGACTTTGTCCATATGGCCTTGGTCTATTGATGGTCCTGCCCTGGTAGCTTCAGAAAAGCTCCATATGTCACGATGATCAATGTACTGTTGAATCTCTCGAACTTTCCATTCTTTTTCTTTCTTTAGGCATCAGGGTTCAACAGATAGAATAGAAACCCTGCAGTGCAGAAAGAGGCCATTCGGCCCATCGAGCCTGCACCGACAACAATCCCACCCAGGCCCTATCCCAGTAACCCCACGTATTTACCCTGCTTGTCCCCCTGACACTAAGGGGCAATTTAGCATGGCCAATCCACCTAACCTGCACATCTTTGGGCTGTGGGAAGAAACCGGAGCACCTGGAGGAAACCCACGCAGACACGAGGAGAACGTGCAAACTCCACACAGACAGTGACCCGAGGCTGGAATTGAACCCGGGGCCAGAACTGAACCCAGGTTCCTGACACTGAGGCAGCAGTGCTAACCACTGTGCCAGATGGTATGCTGCCTTGGGTTGCTCTGGCAGACAATGAAAGTTGCTCATTTTTGTAACTGGAGGTCACACCTATTTGAGCATCATTTTTGTCAAACCAGCCTTGGTGGTAACAATACTCGAGCCCAATGGTTTGGGCATAGGAGTCTAGTTCAACTGGCTTCTTTGGATCCCATTGTTCTGGAATGGAGTTGGATGTATGAAGATTTTCCAGATTGGCCGTGAGCTACATTTGGGATCCCTCCCTTCAGTCAGCTCTCTTTAGGGCTGAAACATTGAGCATCTTCCTCTTGGCCTTGCGATGGCTTGGCACTAGGTGGGTGTTTATCAGTCAACTGGCTGAGGAAATTCTCCCAGAGACACAATGTGGCTGTAGGCCTTCCAGAGGAATCTCCAACATGGTCTTTGTTGCCAAACAAATCCAAAATAAGTGGTGAGAGCAACACCAGCAACACTTCATTACGTTCATCAACCTAACCAAACATTTGGCTCAGTTACTCGCAAGACTCGATGGATTTTGCTCCAACAATTCAAATGTCTCAGAAACGTCATCACAATCCTGCAATTGCTTCATAATTGTACGACTGCATTTTTCTTGAATGGGAGATCTAATACAGATGTCTTCAAAATCTAGGCCGGGTGTGCAAGCGAGGTCCTCATACGACTCACAATCTGATTGTGGCTATTCACCTCAAAGATCAACTGACCTCTGGTGCCAGTATTAAATACCATTTGGATAAAAACCTCTTTAACCTTAATCGCCGACATGCTAAAACTAAACGTCTCACCATAGACATTGATGATCTACAGTTTGCAGACAACTGCAGTTTCATCACCCACTCTGCAATAGATTTGCAAGCCAAGTTTGAGCTTTCCAATTCTGCAGACAAGAAATCCAGTCTGTCCTTTAATAAAACTCATATCAACTCACACGTCGTCAGCCCAATATTTCCCTCTCAGACATGTTGGGATATGTTGAGCACTTATTATACCTCAGCAGTTACCTCTCTCAAAAGGATACCATTGGCAAAGAGATCCAACACTGGATCGGCTGCACCTGTTCAGCTGTCTATGGCAACAAGTGTTTGACAACAAAGCAAATTAAGAAATGCCTCAGAAATGCTACAAAGCAATTATTATCACCATGCTCATTGACTACAGCAAGGCCTAGATTGTATCAGTGACACGGAGCGTGGGAAAGGTTCCATCAGCAATGTTTCTGCTACATCCCCCAGATTAAATGGAAGGACCATTGAACAAATGCTGGCATCCTTCTTGACGCCAGTTCCACAAGCATTCATGCAAAATCAACTTTGATGGACATGATCACTGTGTCCACATGACCGGAAATCAATCATCTCTTCTGCAAGGTCCTGTTCTCTAAACTCTCAAATTGCCAACATTCAGGGGAGGAGAAAGCAAACTCTGCATGACACTCGGAAGCTCTCCTTGAAGGACAGAAATATTGACCTAATGACTGAGAGGAGTTTGATACCAGAATGGTAAGACATTGCCCATCAAGGCCTATCACGCTTCGAGTCTCAATACTTTAATAATGAGGCTGAGTCATTTCAAAGAAGACAAGAAAAGGATGTAAATTCTGCACTCCGAATCCCACTACCTTGTGGGACTGCCTGCCTCAAGCATCCAAAGACCTGGAGGTTGAGAATCAGCATGTCCAGTCACACGAAGACCCATGGTAGAAACATGCAATCCTGACCGTATGTAATCCTTGAATCAAGGGACAGTCACCGCCACCGCCACTGCCGACCTCACAACACCAAGCCACTGGTCCCACTTACATCGTTCAGTATGAAGTCATTGACCTTATACCTTTGTACTCAAGTTAGTGACACCAAACATTGCCCACAGTATCCAGCTAAAGATCTCAGTCGTAACCTGTAGTGTCCAGATAACAACGCTGATTATACCTCTGTACACAGCTACTGATTGAATTAGATCTCACAGGTGGCATTTTACGCTCATCCTGAAACTGTAAAATCCAGCCCAAGGTCAATAGACCTTTCCATGGTCCACCCCTCGCCTGCTCCCGTTCCCGTGGTGGGAAGGGAAAATTCCGGCCCATGTTTCTAGTCATGCCAGACTGCCTATAAACTCACGGTAACTGCAATTATACTAAGCTGTACCCAGCCATGGTCTCATTAGACCTCTGTATCCAATACACTCACAGCAATTCAGCCTACAATACCCAGCAATAACTAATGACCCATTAATACCCAAAATAACCAGCAACTAATCTAATAATATCTCACTATAAACAACTAAACAATTCCTCTCACTACCCATCCAGTGAAACAATGATATCTCTCAATAACCAGCTAATGATTGAATTTATATGTCTCAATACAGTTGCTCAGTACACTACAGCTCTGACAAAGAGTCATCCAGACTCGTAATGTTGCCTCTATTCTCTCTCCACAGATGCTGTCAGACCTGCTGAGAATTTTCAGCATTTTCTGTTTTTGTTTCAGATTCCAGCATCCGCAGTAATTAATTAAGCTTTTGTCTCGGTACAGTATCTGGTTCAAAGTGACCTCACCAAACTTACACTCACTTGAGCCGCCATGGCTGCTCAAATGGTCCATTTGCAACACTGCAGTTCCCCACGGGAAATGTGGCAGTCCCAGGGGTATCCGGAGGGTGTCGGTCCTCCCTTCCACTGACCTTGCATATGATGTTTCATTGTAGGTCAAAACTGTGCAGCTTAAGTTCAATGTAGCATAGAGAATTTATGCCACTTGTCTGAAACCTCAGCCAACAGGACAGCGGCAGGAGAACTGTACCTGGAGTTGATCCAGATTTCCAGAAACTACTCGTTCAATTCTGTCCTGCAAAACCTGAAAATGAGTGGAGGAAGATCCTGCTTTGCTCTGATCCGACCAAACTGCCACGTTTTGGATCCTTTCCATTCTCGTTCTTAATGAATGTTCTTTGTAGTGCTAAAGTATTGATTCTTTTTTCACCCGCTATGTAATTTGCTTCAACTGCTGTCCAATGGAAACCTGTAATTACATTGAACATTATTGTGCAATAAGATTAAGTTGTGCTTTCAAACAAAGCCTTTGCCTACTTTGCTGTTTTCCATGCAGAACAAGAGGGTGACAGAACAGTAATTGAAAGAAGATAGTGACTTGTATTTACATACCACCTTTCATCACCACACAACATCCCAAAGTGTCAATGAAGTACTTTTAAAGTATAGCCACTGTTGTGATGCAGGAAACACAACAGCTGAACTGCACGCATCATGATAATTACCCGATAGTCTCTTTTCTGATGTCGATTGTGAGGTAAATATTGGCCAGGGCTCAAAGGATAACTCCTCATTTTTCTTCAAAATAACGCTGAGAATCTCTTCACATCCACCTGGCAGGGCAGTTCAATGTCAGATTTCAGAGAGAATTCCTCCAACAGTACAGCAGTCCCTCCACAATGTGCCAGCATTCTTTTGTCTGGTCAAGGCCTGAAGTGAAACCTTCTCACATGAGAATACCATCCACCAGGTACGCGGTACATACTTTTGCAACTCGGCCAATGTTGTCTAGCTGATACGCTGCAGGAAAGGATGTCCTGAGGCATGGTACATTGGGGAGACCATGCAGACGCTACGACAACAAGTGAATGAACACCGCTCAACAATCACCAGGCCAGGAGTGTTTCCTTCCAGTCGGGGGAACACTTCAGCAGTCACGGGCATTCAGCCTCTGATCCTCGGGTAAGCGTTCTCCAAGGTGGCCTTCACGACACACGACAGCGCAACCTTCTGACCCAAGAGACACAACTATTAACCAACTGAGCCACAGCTCAATTACACTGAATGGATTTTAAGGAAAGTTTACTATTTTTGGTAAGATTTTCATTCAGTCCTACAAAATTAATCCTTCACAATTTTCAATCTTCTGTGCGTCCCTCGATTTAACGAACATGGCATATTATTTGGAATACATTTCTGTCATGTTCATGTTAGGACATTTTCACTCATTTCACAGGGCAATTGTTATTTAGCCGTAGTCCACGAAGGGCCATAGACATCTGCTTCCAAGTCCCCGCTTGTCTGTCTTCCGCCACCAGTCCTGCATACACCAAAACATTCTAGTAGTATGCTGTGGCACACTTGCACAGTTCTAGTGGCACACCAGTTGAAAACCGCTGTCTTAGTCAGAGGAGCAGCCATATAACATGTTCAGAAACTTCAAGACCGCAGGGGTTAGAACATCAATCACTTTGGGCCTACTTAATGGGTATAAAGTGGATGCAAGGTGGAGTTTTGGTAAGGTCATTGTTAGGTGTCCATAGTATCCACTTGTAATAGACCCTCCAGATATGTAAACATGGTGCCCAATTCTGTCGCAGGTCTCTTGCATAAATGAGCACTTGAAATGCATAGCATACAGGGCTATGGACCAAGTGTTGGAAAATGGAATATGAATAGATAGATGCTGGATGGCCAGTTCAGCCACAATAGGCCAAAGGGCCTCTTCTATGCTGTAAAACTCTATGACTCTAAAAACGTGATTGCAGTCACCTAAGGAGAGGGAATGGTTTAAAAAAAGACGTAAAGAATATTTGTGGAACCAAAAAGGGGAGTGCTCCCCCCAACTCCATCATGACCCAAACCCCCTCCTCCCATTCCAACTCCTCATTTAACATTTGTGCACAAGAGGCATGGACAGATCATGAGGCCCGAGACCCAATTAAGGGCCCTTTAGTCAGGGTGCACATGCAGAGCATCCATGCACCCACAGACAAACCTGGACACATTTCAGCACATCTAGAAAAGGACAGCAGAGAAAAAGTGACAAATATAACAAACCTCGCCACACCAAAACAACAACAGAATGACAGAGACAGAAATATCTTTCTGTGTTGAGATAAACAGAAACCCTTTGAACAAAGGTTTGTGCTGCAACTTATAAGAGGATCAAGAACAATTGCAGGCAATGGGGATTCCTGCTGTGACTGACAGCAATCATACTGTTTTGAAGAGACGGCAAATGATTGTTGTAACACCATTTACTAAGGAATAGTAACTGTTGGGTTTGAGCCACCTACAATCTTAAAGCACGGGTGGGTTACGATGGCCTGCAGTTAATGTGATTTGTTACACATGGGAAAATAGATAAATTCACGGGCAACAAAATTAATTCACAGTTCCTGCCTGCTTGAAATGCAGAATCCACTGGTATGTGAAAGTATCCGCGAAGGTTGATATGATATGTCCTGGAATTATATAACATGGAGATCAGGGGAGAGGGATCCGCAAAAATGATGGCCTGTACATTATAAACATTTTCAGAGAGAAAAGCTGAAGGCGGCCCACAATAGTTGGCCCATTTCCTGCAACAGTCACATGAACATAAATGTGTCTAAATGTCTCTCAAAACCCATCGATGTTGCTCAATTCAATGATTGCCATAGTAGCTTACCCCATGAATCCAACAGCTGTTTGCCTGATTTACACTTATCTTCACAAATTTGAATGTGTTTCTTGGCAGCATCATATTGGCATTACGCGTGTCCAATTTTTTCATGCAGGTCATGATGCTAAATCGGGCAATTTTCAATCATTACTGCTGACATTGAAGAGGTTCACTCACGTTTGCCCTGAGATATTCAACATTTCCTGTTATTTCTGAGGGGAGGTAGTTGCCTAGTGGTGTTATTGCTAGACTATTAATCCAGAAACTCAGCTAATGTTCTGGGGAGCCGGGTTCAAATCCCGCAGATGGTGGAATTTTAATTCAATAAAAAATATCTGGAAATAAGAATCTACCGTTGACTATGAAACCATTGCCAACTGTTGGAAAAACCCACCTGGTTCACTAATGCCCTTTAGGGAAGGAAATCTGCCATCCTTACCCGGTCTGGCCTACATGTGACCCCAGAGCCACAGCAATGTGGTCGACTCTCAGCTGTCCTCAGGCAACTAGGGATGGGCAATAAATGCTGGCCAGCCAGCGATGCCCATGTCCCACAAATGAATAAAAAAACAAAATTCTGACAAAAATGCCAGGAATAGGTTTGGTTACAAGGAACTGTCAGAAGGTATCCCTGACTGACATCCCACATGGCTAAATCAGATGTCAATAATGAGGAAAATTCAGGCATTTCATCCATTGAAATAAGTATCTTCTAAAGTCAAAGAGAGCTTGCAATAAAACGTGCATCGAAATAAAATTCACTGCATGTTTCTCTTTTGCGTGAATGGTCTGAACAGGGGTTCGTAAACTGGGCTCCGCATGGCTCCCTCAGGGGTTCTGTGGTCGGCCTCAGAAGAGCTGGGGCTGGAGGAGTGGAGAAGGGGGGGTACGAGAAGGGCCGAAGGTGGGGCTGAGAAGAGGTGAGGCCAGGGCTCGAGGGGATCGGGGGCGAGGGTGGATGAGGGTGAGGGCAGGCAAGAGTGAGCAAGGGAGAGAGTGGGCAAAGGCGAGAGCAGGTGAGGGTGGGTGAGTGGGTGCTCCCCTTAATGTAAGCCTACTTGTGACACTAATAAATAAACTCTTAAAAAACCCATCAAAAATTACAAAAGTTAAGACTTGGAACTATTTGATGAAGAGGAGAATATTTTTATTATAATGCATGCATACTTAGAAGACATAGAAGTATCTTTTAAGCTTATTTTTGTATGTTTGTAGCGATTGCGCAATAATCATTTTTGGTGGTTTCGTCCTTCCAATATGTTAAGGATGTTTCTCAGAGTTCCTCTTGTGGGGGAGGGAGGGGAGGGGTCGTCAAAAGGGCTCTGTGGTTGGAAAAGTTTGGAAAACCCTTCTGTGGTCCTTCCCTTGGTTAACTTCAACAAACATGTACGCATATTTAATACAACTTATACTGACATTTTTTAAAATGGTAAATCAAGCATAACAAAGGTTTTTTGCTGGGCCACTGGGGTAAAACTATCCATTAGTATACAGAACTGGATTCATGTATATCCATCCAACAAGAAATTGGGTTTGCTCCAAGCTAAATAATTCTAAAGTGAAATACACTGTGACAAGTGATAGATCCTTGAATATAATGATAATGTTCCAAAGTATAAATTTCTAAAGACAGATTTGCAATTCTGCTGAGGACTTAAGACTCCCTTCCCCACAACTCTTGGGTGACTAAGGCCAATGCTGACATCATTAGCCAATGCTCAACCATCCTCTTGTTCAACTTGTGACAGCATTCAAAGAAAGGATTAATTTGACAATTATTACAATTTAGGCAAAGCAATTCAAAGGGTATTTTCACAATTTTGAACTTATCACGTTGAATTCAGTAACAGGGCCCTTGATCGTTAAACTAGGACTGGGCTGTCCAATAAAATCAACCTGATGTCTTCGGACTAGTTTGGGGTACGACGCCAACCCCTGCCAACTTCAGTGCCTTTCATTCTGAATGTCCTTGCCAACTATTACTGCAAATTCATTCTGATGGAAAGGAAATATTGGACAGTGTCTCTGTAATTCCATTAACTAGATTCTTATCAAATCACAGAACCAAAGGGCAGAGTAAAATTGGGAAATCTTACAGGCCGCTGCACGAGGGCAATGAGAGGTCACTGAAAAATGAACATCCAATCAACTGTAAAGTTCAAAATGCTTTTCATCTTCATCTCCTGCAAGTCTGAGACATAAAGTCAGTAAAATTGGAATATTACCTCAACTATCCTTTGTTTAGTAACTTAGGCTAAAATGTGGCTGCAAAATGGTGTCACCTAACACTAATGGCAAGATGAATACAGCATCTGCCAACCATTCCACCTTCAACAGAAGTCTACCTTAGGGGCGGCATGGTAGCACAGTGGATAGCATTGCTGCCTCACAGTGCCAGGGACCCGGGTTCAATTCCAGCCTCGGGTCACTGTCTGTGTGGAGTTTGCACATTCTCTCCGTGTCTGCGTGGGTTTTTTCCGGGTGTTCCGGTTTCCTCCAACAGTCCAAAGATGTGCGGGTTAGGTTGATTGGCCATGCTAAATTGACCCTAGTGTCAGAGGATTAGCAGGGTAAATATGTGGGATTACAGGAATAGGGCCTGGGTGGGACTGTGGTCAGTGCAGACTTGATGGGCCGAATGGCCTCCTTCTGCACTGTAGGGATTCTATGATTACAGTCTTCTGTGATGTTGATTTTCATAGAATCCCTACAGTGCAGAAGGAGGCCATTTAGCCCATTGAACTTGCACCAGCAAGAATCCCACCCAGTCCTTACACCCGTAACTCCATGTATTTACCCTCCTAGCCTCTCTGACACCATGGGTGAATTTAGCATGGCCAATCAACCTAACCTGCACATCTTTGGACTGTGGGAGGAAACCAGTGTACCCAGAGGAAACTCATGTAGATATGGGGAGAAGATGCCCCTGGCACTGTGAGGCAGCAGTGCTAACCACCGTGCCACCCTAATATCCTGGTAATTCTCATCATTCCATTGGCTGAAGAGAGAGTATATTAAGAAGGTAGAGCTACATCAGCATCTCACCATTCAGAGCAGTTGAACCTTCCATTACCACTTCTCTTGGACCAACATAGATTTCAAACCTTTCATACGGGAGGAGGGGTAGCAGGCGAGCGTCAACATCTTGTCCCAACTTCTACATGGCAACCTAGAGCTATTCAGCATGAAACAATGTTGACATTATAGAAAATGTTTTATCTATCGGGGATATATGGGTAAGTGTTTGGATTTTTATTTGCCACATGCAGTAACACCAGCCATTCTCCCAAGTTGCTCTCAATTTCCCTTACAATCCAGAATGCACCACTTTATGCCCAATATTTTGATAAACAATAGTGAGAATGTAGGGGGTCATAAGATTTACAGAGGTCTTATTCTGTGCTGTTGGAATGTTTTATGTACTTCCACATATTGAGAAGGCACGCAGAATTCAGATTCCTACCAGATCAGATTTCAGGCTTTGAACCAGTAAATGGTTTTACGTATGCAAGACAGATGAATGAACATTAAACAGCATAATGCAATGCGGTGTATATTACTCTACCCTCTTGACACCTAATGAATGTGCCACTTGCTTTCTCCCTAAGCAGACTTTAAAAAATAGATTCCCTTCATACATTGTAGAACACCTACCACTTGAGCAGTGGTTCAGCTATTTCCATTATTAATGACCCAAAACTTTAAAAATATGGGCTGCACTTTTACCTGCCAACTACAAATCTCAGGGATGACTGCAGACTGCCTGTTGAACTAATCCTGCTCCAACATAATTCACAATAGAAGAACTCTTACACACACGCTGTCCCTCAAAACACACTACATCCAATTGCTGGCCCTGCCCTTTTCTCAAAGATCACAGACACAACTGTCATTCAAATCTTATGGATGATAAATGGTGCGCTAACCTTTGACAATAGCATTAGATGCTTCTTATTGAATAGAATAGCTCCAGCTAGACTGCATTAACTCCCTAGGTTGAACCATTACCTTCGGTTCCCACCACAAACTTTGCTGCCTGAATCCAAACTCATTTCATGCTCAGCTACATGGCCTAAGCTGTGGAACTCTTTCCCAAAACCTCTCGACATTTTTAGCTCTCATTCCTGGCTTTAAGATTCTGCTTAAAACCTGCCTCTTGTCCAAGTTTTTGGTTAATCTGTCCTAATATCGCTTTATGTTGCTCAGTGTCAGATGGTGTTGATGATGCTTTTGTGGAGTGCCTTGGAACATGTACCCATATGAAGAGTGTTATATAAGAGTAAATTGTTTTTGTTGTAGTGTACTTAGGCCAGTGGTGGGCAACCTGCAGCCCAGGGGCCACATGTGGCCCATCAAGATTCTGAGTGCAGCCTGCGAGACATTTTGCTGAGTATTGCCCATGTGCAGAGTTGCCACAATCCACTGGTTTCCATAGCACAGCTATGACTGAAGTGATATTCACGTAAGGCAAGTGCACATGAAGTAAGATACGTGCAGATTGCACACAACATTGGCTGAGAGAGCTGTACACCCTTTGTGTCCAAACAAGCATAAACATTTATTTTGTTTTTACCACTCGAAGCTAATGACAGTCTATTAATATATGGATGATTAAGCATTTTCTCTTACTTGTGAAATATTCAATCTTATTCAAGGGTCATAGTTAGTGAACAGGCCTGATTTCAATCTTGCAGCCCACAGAAATGAAGGTTGGCCATTCATGTGGCCCATTCACTAGCCTAGGGTTGCCCATCACTGGGTTTGACTTATCAATTTGCACTCAAAGTCCACTGCATTCAACTCTTCTAGCACTGAACCAATTTGCTTTCATTTCGAGAACCATTATGGGTGATCATAGATTGTTATTTCCACAAATGCTGATTTTAGCATTTAAGAAATAAACTTCATTTATATAGAATATTTCACAATCTCCAAACACTCCAAAATGCCCTCCCCCTGTGTTATTGCTATTATCGCATAGGGACAAACAAGAGATAAATGATCAGATAATCTGTTTTATCTCTTGGCTCTCTATTCTTTTTCAAAGTATCATGGCATCTTGTACGGCTACCCAAAAGAGCAGATGGGGCCTCAGTTTAGTGGCTCATTTGACAGCACAGCATGCCCTCAGTATGGCACTATGAACCAGAGAATCCCTAGAGTGCAGAAAGAGGCCATCTGGCCCAGCGTGTCTGCACCAACTCTCCAAAAGAGCATCACATCCAGGCCCTCCCCTCTGCCCTAGTTCCCTAACCCTGCACATTCACCATGGCTAATCCACCTAACCTACACATCTTTAGATAGTAAGGGGCAATTTTGCATGGCCAATCCATCTAACCTGCACATCTTTGGAGTGTAGGAGGAAACCAGAGCACCCAGATGAAACCCACGCAGACACGGGGAGAATGTGCAAACTTCATACAGGCAGTTACTCAAGCCGGGAATCAAACCTGGGTCCCTGGCACTGAGAGGCAACAGTGCTAACTATTGTGCCACCGTGCCGGGGATCTAATTGAAATTTATACAATACTGAGAGGCTTAGATAGAGTGGACATAGAGGGATGTTTCCACTAGTGGGAGAGACTAGAACTCAAGGACACACCCTCAGAGTGAAGGGACATACATGCCTTTAAAACTGAGAGGAGGAGGAATTTCTTCAGTCAGAGGGTGATGAATCTGTCGAACTCATTCCCATGAGGGTTGTCGAGGCCAGATCATTGAGTGTCTTTAAGACAGAGATAAATAGGTTCTTGATGAATAAGGGGATCAAGGGTTATAGGGAGAAGGCAGGAGAATGGGGATGAGAAAAATATCAGCCATAATTGAATGGCTGAGCAGCTCGATGGGCCGAATGGCCTTTGTTCCTATATCTTAAGGTCTATGGTCTTATGCCGCCTATGGGCCTGAGGCCTAGGAGTGCTCAAGTTGCAACAGTGGAGCTTGACTCAACTTACAGGCTCAGAGACCAGAGTACAACCGCTGAGCCAAAGATGAGCCAAGAATACATTCAACACAGAAAAATGTATGTTTTTAAATCACAAGAACCTCAGTTTACCTCAAGAGTGCAGAGACCTAAAGCCCCATCACCGTCAACATTTCTTTCTTTCTTGTCCTAAAATAAGAGCAGAGACTTTCAAATCCCAAAGTCAACTTACCAGTAAAGAACAAAATATGGAAAAATGGAGAGAAAAAAAAAGGTCAGTAGAGTAAATATTAGAAGACCAGAATACAATGCGCTGTCTGGATGTCTCCTGGCTCCCAAACATGGATGCAGCATGCTTCATTAAACCATGTTTAATCTTGTGCTGCAAAGCAATGCTTAGGCAGCCTGTGCAATTGAAAACTTCACACTTTATTTGCCTAATGTTGGCAAATCTAATAACAACCCCCCCCCCCCAGCTATGTCACCACCTAAATATAAAGATATGTTTTAAAATTGTCTGAAACATGGCAGCATTTATTCAGGATACACCCATTCTAGGACCCCCCCCCCCATGAAGTTGTAGACAGGATATCTGTGCAAATTATTTTGTTACTAATAGGTAGGGAGGCTAGACTTGTGCAATGGTGTATCTGTACACTACAATTCCAGTACTGCAGTACTGAATCACCCATGCTGTGATCGCTGGTTATAGAGCAGTATTTGGTTGAGTCAGTAATGATTATATGCGTGATCAATATTTGTAAAACGCTCCATCAAAATAACATTCTTCACTAAACGGCACTAGCCACCAAAGGAAATTTAAAAAAATTAAAGGCCTTCTCTCACACTAATGTTTGTGGTCCAAAAGAATATGATTCACCATTGGTCTGACTGTGGTTTTGCTTTGTTTCATATCTTAGAATATGGCAAAGCGATTGTAGAAACGTCAATACACTGAGAAAGGAAAAAAGCATCTGAGAGAATGGAGCTCATTATTGAAAAGCACAAATTTCATGACTTTTGTTTTAGATTTGACAAAGTACACTCCACAGAGATTTGCATGTCTAGGGGTATAGGCATGCATGTTCTATGCATATAATTGCTATTTTAAACATTAGCTTAAAATGGTTCGAGAGTGTCAAAGCCCCGGCATACTGTATATTACAGGTTGGTGGGGGTAAAGCCCCTCTTCTCCCCTCATCCCCATTTGTCAGGCTATTAATCTTGGCTACACTGACAAATTGCCAAGCTGAGACAGACATCGCCTCCAAGTGAAGATGCAATCCTCTGACCCTGCATGTGATCCTCAGTCACATGCACGAAGCTGAGAGCACGAGATAGGAAGGAGTAGGCAATATTTTCAATTCTGTACACATACATTCAGCAGAGATGCCAAAAGAATTGATGTCTCCATTTACACTTACTCTGTTGATGCCTTTTACACAGATCCAGAGGAGACATGTTTAGTGACAGCTTTAGTTCAATTCAAGGGGGAGAATAAATCAGCATATTTCAAATGTTCATTGCCTTTGAACAATGACTGAGTTTGACTGAGCAACAGCACAAGGTATCTCTCTCTGCCTCTCTCCTGATCCATGGTTGGCATCAGATCGTAACTATCTTGTTTGGTGACACTTTACCAACCTTTCTCCCTCACTAAACCCCCTCCCCCCCCCCCCCCACCCCCCCATCAATGCTTCTAATCTTGCTTCCAACTCTTTCAGAGATTAATCCTGCTTCTAATATACTGAAACAAAGTGCAGTCAATTAACTCGATGAATGCTTCCCTTAAACAGAATACAGCCATTAATTTTGTTGCAGTCACTGTCTGCTTCATCTTGTCAGCTTGGATTTTTTTGTCACTTTTATGGGGACCTTGAATTGGATTTTGAAACTGGTTTTTGGAGCAAGCCAGGAATAGATTTGGACTTGCCCAGTCCACTTTGAGCATTGGCTTTGTAACTGTAAGAATGGAGTAAAAATAAAAAACTTGAGAGTCCCATCATCCATTTCAATGCAATTGAAATAACACCATCCCTTACAATAATTCATGTTCAAAGTCATCAGCCTGCAACCAGGAGGCTTACCCGAGCACCAGAGACACTGGTCAAAGAGTTTTGGACATCCTGTTCACCATGCAATTAAGCATGTTGAGTCGTTTACCCGGTTAGTTATGATGCTGGTCTCAAATCCATTCAGTGAACTGATGAGCATTTGCAACTGGCCCTTCGCACAAAACACTCACAACACTGATTCACTAGCCTTTCTTTTAGTAGGCAATGAAAGACAAGCCACAGAGGACAAGGAGAAACACACTGGACAAAAGAACATTTCAAACAGGAAAAGTCAGCAAACTTTCAACCTTACCCAGTGGAACCCCTCCACTGCAAACCTTCCACAGGCCGCCATCTAAACATACTCCCAGACCCATCATATGTCAAAATGGAGCCATACAGACAACACTTCACACTGCCCCTTCAAACAATAAATTCAAATCTGCTTTTCTTTTTAAAAGCGACAAGCTGAGAAGTCTTATTTGCATCCAATAAAACTCTGTAATTAAGATCGACTGTCCACTCTTAGTCATGTGTCATCACGGGTTCCGAACAAATTCTCAGTGAAAGCCATCAATAAATTATTCAGGTACAAAGCTTCAACTATCTTTCCCAGTCCAGCAACACATTGTATTCTGTAGATGAAGTGATTGATCTGCTAACACAACATGCTAAATGATATTGGTTTGATTTTTTTTTAAAGTGCAGTAATAAGTGAGATATTTATTGCTGGAGAGTGGTTTTCTGATTTGGTTAGGAATGTTATCCAAAGGTTCCATTTACTTCTAATCCCAGAGAACACAGCATGATTTATTTTCCCCGTAATGCAGGCCTTTCTGTGGCATGCACGAGAGATAGGCAGCCAAACAGAATCCAGCTCGTGATCGGAGGCCCGTCACTCTGTGCGCTGATGCATGCGTTTAAGTTGGGAGCCCAAAGGAATAGCCAGGAAGCAGCTCGCAATTAAATCTTTTAATACACTTCCTTCCACTTCCATCAGTGTGCTGAAGTGGTGCATTTCCCTTTGCGGAATGTACCGCCTATTAACTCTCGACTCTCCAGCAGCATGGTGGCAAATAAACTTCAACCCACTGGCTGCCTTTGGCTTACTGGAGCCCGGGTCATAACGTTAAATGGATCACCCATCTGCATTTGGAATTACACCGAATTGGCAATGGTGTGACTTCTGAAATGCTTCAAGGGGACAGGGACTGTGCGAGTGGAGTTTGCATGTTCTCCCCGTGCCTGCGTGGGGTTTCCTCCCACATTCCAAAGATATGCAGATTAGGTGAATTGTCCCTCAGCATCCCAAGATGTATAGGTTAAATGGATTAGCCATGGTAAATGTGTGGGGTTACGGGGATAGGGCCTGGGTAAGATGCCCAGTCAGAGAGTTGCTGCAGACTCGATGGGCCGAATGGCCTCCTTCTGAGCTTTAGGGATTCTATAATTCTCTAGTATCTTCAATGTGGGAATATGTCACAAAAATGCTTAGCAAATGGGAAAATTTTTAAAAACCCACAAGTATTGGAAAGATAAATAATCCAACCAAAGAATTCGAAGGTGCTCTGTCAGGGAGGTTCAGTGCAGACGCGATGGGCTGAATGGCCTCTTTCTGCACTGTATGGATTCTATGAACACTGAAGAGCCTGGAAAAGGAGGAGTGTGAGAAGAAAGGAGGGAAAAGGGAGGAGGAGGATAACAGTGGAGTCAGGGAGATTGAAGACAAGGAGGAGAGTAGCTATACAAGGTGGGGGGTAGGGTTGAGGAGAGAAAGAGGGGTCAGGATAGGGGGTGCAGAGGAGTGGGAAAGGTAAGGAAGGAGGAGCACAGGGGAGGAGCAAAGGTAGATGAGGAGGAGGCTACGGGTGGTGAACGATAGAGGGATGGAGGGTTGTGGGAAGGAAGGACAGCGGGAGGTGGGGAAATTGCTGGGAAAAGCAATCATTTGAACCAGCTTGAATTTTTGGGTTCCAATGACCTTAAATCACTGCATTCTCACTGTTATGAACTCTGCACAACTGCAAGCATCCAGGAATTTGAAAACAGAGTCACATCTTTTATTATTCAATAAACCATTAAGGTCTGCAAAGAAATGTCACCTCACATTCATGAGCATACTACCACATAGATTCTAACTCAAGTGAAATGTCAAACTGTGCCTATGAAGGACTAAGAGGGTTCTTTTAACCTCCTGGCACTTTCCAATCTCAACACAGTACATGTGCTAAGACGGCAGCTGTCTTCCCAGAGCTTTCTCTCCGAGAGTGGCATTTACAGATAGGCAGTAATATTCAAAAAATGTGAGCAACAGCATAATCAGATCCCCAATCACAGGATTGGCATGCATTCCCATTTTCATATTTAAATTTCACAAACATGCTCAACCACTGTAACTGTGCCTGTCCAAGTCCCCACGTTTGTTCACTTCAGCTCAATATGGGTTGAGAGCTCGCTTGAAACAGGCTACGCACGAGGAGGACCAAAGCCTAACTGCACAGACATTTAGCCTGCCTCCCATTCCCTTGCACCCAGTTGGGTGGCAACAATTAGACTGTGTCACGTTTCTAGAGTGGTGAGCACAGAACGGAGACAAGCCGCTCCTCTGATGGGATAGTAAGCTGGCAGTTAATGTGAAGATAAGCCCAGACAGACATGTTCAAGTTGAAATAAACAGAAGATGCCTAAAAACAAAGTAGATTGACTTCGACACCCAGACTTTTACCTCCAGGTTTGGATGTGCATGCACGAGAGAGACGGGCAGGCAGAGAAAGAGAGAGAGAGACAGAGAGGCAGAGACAGAGAGGCAGAGAGAGAGAGACAGAGAGGCAGAGAGAGAGAGACAGAGAGGCAGAGAGAGAGAGACAGAGAGGCAGAGAGAGAGAGAGAGACAGAGAGGCAGAGAGAGAGAGACAGAGAGGCAGAGAGAGAGAGACAGAGAGGCAGAGAGAGAGAGAGACAGAGAGGCAGAGAGAGAGAGAGACAGAGAGGCAGAGAGAGAGAGACAGAGAGGCAGAGAGAGAGAGACAGAGAGGCAGAGAGAGAGAGACAGAGAGGCAGAGAGAGAGACGAGAGGCAGAGAGAGAGACAGAGAGGCAGAGAGAGAGACAGAGAGGCAGAGGCAGAGAGAGAGAGACAGAGGCAGAGAGAGAGAGAGACAGAGGCAGAGAGAGAGAGACAGAGAGGCAGAGAGAGAGACAGAGAGGCAGAGGCAGAGAGAGAGAGACAGAGGCAGAGAGAGAGAGACAGAGGCAGAGAGAGAGAGACAGAGGCAGAGAGAGAGAGACAGAGGCAGAGAGAGAGAGACAGAGGCAGAGAGAGAGAGACAGAGGCAGAGAGAGAGAGACAGAGGCAGAGAGAGAGAGACAGAGGCAGAGAGAGAGAGACAGAGGCAGAGAGAGAGAGACAGAGGCAGAGAGAGAGAGACAGAGGCAGAGAGAGAGAGACAGAGGCAGAGAGAGAGAGACACAGAGGCAGAGAGAGAGAGACAGAGGCAGAGAGAGAGAGACAGAGGCAGAGAGAGAGAGACAGAGGCAGAGAGAGAGAGACAGAGGCAGAGAGAGAGAGACAGAGGCAGAGAGAGAGAGACAGAGGCAGAGAGAGAGAGACAGAGGCAGAGAGAGAGAGACAGAGGCAGAGAGAGAGAGACAGAGGCAGAGAGAGAGAGACAGAGGCAGAGAGAGAGAGACAGAGGCAGAGAGAGAGAGACAGAGGCAGAGAGAGAGAGACAGAGGCAGAGAGAGAGAGACAGAGGCAGAGAGAGAGAGGCAGAGGCAGAGAGAGAGAGGCAGAGGCAGAGAGAGAGAGACAGAGGCAGAGAGAGAGAGACAGAGGCAGAGAGAGAGAGGCAGAGGCAGAGAGAGAGAGGCAGAGGGAGAGAGACAGAGGCAGAGGGAGAGAGACAGAGGCAGAGAGAGAGAGACAGAGGCAGAGAGAGAGAGACAGAGGCAGAGAGAGAGAGACAGAGGCAGAGAGAGAGAGACAGAGGCAGAGAGAGAGAGACAGAGGCAGAGAGAGAGAGAGACAGAGGCAGAGAGAGAGAGAGACAGAGGCAGAGAGAGAGAGACAGAGGCAGAGAGAGAGAGACAGAGGCAGAGAGAGAGAGACAGAGGGAGAGAGAGAGAGACAGAGGGAGAGAGAGAGAGACAGAGGGAGAGAGAGAGAGACAGAGGGAGAGAGACAGAGGCAGAGAGAGAGAGAGACAGAGAGGCAGAGAGAGAGAGACAGAGAGGCAGAGAGAGAGAGACAGAGAGGCAGAGAGAGAGAGACAGAGAGGCAGAGAGAGAGAGACAGAGAGGCAGAGAGAGAGAGAGACAGAGAGGCAGAGAGAGAGAGACAGAGAGGCAGAGAGAGAGAGACAGAGAGGCAGAGAGAGAGAGACGAGAGGCAGAGAGAGAGACGAGAGGCAGAGAGAGAGACAGAGAGGCAGAGAGAGACAGAGAAGCAGAGGCAGAGAGAGAGAGACAGAGGCAGAGAGAGAGAGACAGAGGCAGAGAGAGAGAGACAGAGAGGCAGAGAGAGAGACAGAGAGGCAGAGGCAGAGAGAGAGTGTGGTGAACCATCGTTGGTTCACCACTGGGGTTGTTATTGTATTACTGTTGGGCTAGGGTGTTGTTGTTATGGGGGTTGTACTATGTTGTTGGGATAGGGTGTTTACCTGTCCTGGCTGTTATCATGGCACACTCCAGTGGGGTCCCGCCTCCGGTGGCAGGGTATAAGACCCCCTGCTCCGGCAGGACCCCTTCAGTCTGAACGGGTGAATTTGTGTTAGTAGTTTCATTGTTAATGTATTAAAGCCTTCAGTTCTAAAGCCTTGTTTCCGGGTGCTCATTGAGGTGCATCAATTTAATACATTAACTGAGAATATGGAACAGATCCTAAAACCGGATCGTCTGACACTGGACCCACGTGCGGTCGGTGCAGCTAACACGTTCGAACATTGGTGGAAGTGCTTCGAGGACTACCTGGCAGCCTCGGTAGCTATCACTACAGACAGTGATAGACTCCAGGTCCTCCACGCAAGGGTAAGCGACACGATTTACCTAGCCATTCGTGCAGCTTCCACTTACCAGGGTGCCGTCGAGCTCCTAAAGAATAGGTACATTACGCCACCCAACGAGATTCACGCTCGTTATCTCCTCGCTACACGACGTCGGCAGTCGGGCGAGACCATAGAAGACTACGCCAATGAACTCCTGCAGCTTGCCAGGGGTTGTGACTGTAAGGATGTCTCCGCCGAGCAGTACATGCAAGACCTCGCCCGAGACGCGTTCGTAGCAGGGGTAGGGTCCTCGTACATCAGACTTAAATTATTAGAAAAGGGGAAACTCAACTTGACCCAGGCAATGGGGATGGCCGTGAGGTTGGAGGCGGCGTCGAAGAGCTTGGCGCTGTACCCCGAGGACCACGTGCAGTCAACGTGGTTGGAGCAAGCTCTGCTCCCTCCTCGCCCCGCGAACCCGCGCTCCCAGATCGATTCGACGACGGCGGCAGCTCCAGGTGGCCAGCGATGCTATTTTTGCGGTGGGGCCAAGCATCCACGGCAACAGTGTCCGGCAAGAACGGCAATCTGCAGCCAGTGCGGTAAAAAAGGCCACTACGGCAAAGTCTGCAGGTCCAAACCTAAAAACGGCAGTGCAGCTTGTAACCCTCCAGAACGGAGACCATCTCTTTCGGCGCTGCAGTACCCACGAGGTCCGACCACGTGCGATCTCAGGACGGCGCCATCGTGGCAGACAGAGGAGGAGGAAGACCACCAGGAGTCGCTGCGCTTGGAGCCCTCGGCCACATGCGATTCATGGGGGCGGCCATCATGGTCCACGACGACTAGGAGCGACCAGCAGGGGTCCTCAGCATCCACATCGGCAGCATGCAGCAGCGACCAGCAGGGGTCCTCAGCATCCACATCGGCAGCATGCAGTGACGCCCAGGGGCCAACGGTGGCGTCGATCTCTCTGGATCAGACCAGGCATTACAGACTGGAACATTCCATGATGGAGGTAAAGGTTAGTGGCAGAACTGTAAATTGTCTGTTTGACAGTGGGAGCACCGAAAGTTTCATACACCCTGAAACTGCTAAAAGGTGTGGACTCCGGGTTCTCCCTGCCAAACAGACAATTTCCATGGCATCACAGTCCCGGTCTGTACCGATCCAAGGACAATGTATGGTAACTCTTGAGGTACAGGGCACAGTTTACGAGCAATACAGGCTCCTTGTGCTACCTCACCTTTGCGCGCCAATTCTCCTCGGACTAAACTTTATGGCCCACATGAGGAGTGTGATCCTACAGTACGGTGGGCCACTCCCTTCACTGGCAGTAGGGAACCAGCCGCAGCCTCCAAATTGCCCAAAGCGCCCCGCGTGCAATCTATCCACCCTGAAGATCACGACACCATCCCTTTTTAAAAATCTGGTACCTGGCTGCAAGCCCATCGCTACTAAAAGTAGGCGTTACAGCGCTGAGGACCGGATCTTTATTAGATCTGAGGTTCAGCGGCTCCTCAAGGAAGGGATCATACAGGCCAGTGCTAGTCCGTGGAGAGCGCAGGTCGTGGTAGTCAAAAGCGGGAACAAACCTCGGATGGTCATCGACTATAGTCAGACCATTAATAGATACACGCAGCTGGATGCGTATCCTCTCCCGCGCATTTCTGATATGGTCAATCAGATTGCGCAGTACCGAGTGTTTTCTACCATAGACCTTAAGTCCGCCTACCATCAACTCCCCATCCGCCCAGAGGACCGACAATATACGGCTTTTGAGGCGGATGGTCGTCTATACCAATTCCTCAGGGTTCCATTTGGTGTCACCAATGGGGTCTCGGTCTTCCAGCGTGCTATGGACCGAATGGTGGACCAGAACGGGTTGCGGGCTACCTTCCCGTACCTGGATAACGTCACCATCTGCGGCCATGACCAGCAGGACCACGACACGAATCTCCAACACTTTCTACGCACTGCATCTCGCCTGAATCTGACCTATAACAGGGAGAAGTGCGTATTCCGTACGCATAGGTTAGCCATCCTCGGATACGTGGTGGAAAACGGGGTCATTGGCCCTGATCCAGACCGTATGCGCCCACTCACTGAACTTCCCTTGCCCGCTAGCACGAAAGCACTGAGGAGATGCCTCGGGTTCTTTTCGTATTATGCACAGTGGGTCCCCAACTACGCAGACAAAGCTCGTCCGCTCATTAAGTCCACGACCTTCCCACTTACGCCGGAGGCCCAATTGGCCTTCAAGGTTTTGAAAAGCGACATCTCGAAAGCCACGATGCACGCGGTGGATGAATCCATCCCTTTCCAGGTGGAGAGTGATGCATCGGACTTCGCCCTAGCCGCCACACTAAACCAGGCAGGCAGGCCCGTCGCGTTCTTTTCCCGCACCCTTCAAGGCCCAGAAATTCGGCACTCAGCGGTGGAAAAGGAGGCTCAGGCCATTGTGGAGGCAGTCAGACACTGGCGCCATTACCTGGCAGGTAAGCGGTTCACCCTGATCACGGATCAACGATCCGTGGCGTTTATGTTCAGTAACACGCAGAGGGGCAAGATCAAGAACGATAAGATCTTGCGGTGGAGAATTGAGCTCTCCACCTATAATTACGATATTATGTATCGTCCAGGGAAGCTCAATGAGCCCTCGGATGCCCTCTCGCGCGGAACATGCGCCATCATGCAGGAGGACCGCTTGAAGGCTCTCCACAATGATCTGTGTCATCCTGAAGAAGGGGCTCAGAGCCTCGAAAGCTTGTGTGGCTTTTGCTACCAAATAAACCTGTTGGACTTTAACCTGGTGTTGTTAAACTTCATCCTGGAGTCACCAGACTCTACCACTTCATAAAAGCCCGCAACCTACCCTACTCGGTGGAGGAGGTCAGGTCAGTTACTAGAAGTTGTCGGATTTGCGCAGAATGCAAACCACACTTTTATCGACCAGACCGGGCACATTTGGTCAAGGCCACTCGCCCTTTTGAGAGGCTGAGTGTAGATTTTAAGGGCCCCCTTCCCTCAACGGATCGGAATGTCTATTTTCTTAACATAATAGACGAATTTTCCCGGTTTCCGTTTGTTTTCCCCTGTGCGGACACGTCGACTGCCACCGTCATCAAGGCATTCAGTGAGCTTTTTACCCTGTTCGGGTACCCCTGCTATATTCATAGCGACAGGGGCTCGTCGTTCATGAGCAACGACTTGAGGCAATTCCTGCTCTCATTCGGGATTGCCTCTAGTAGAACCACGAGCTACAACCCTAGGGGTAACGGACAGGTGGAAAGGGAGAATGCTACAGTCTGGAAGGCTGTCCTACTGGCACTGAAATCCAAGGGCCTTCCAGTCTCCCGGTGGCAGGAGGTCCTTCCAACTGCGCTCCATTCTATCCGCTCCCTCCTGTGTACGGCAACCAATGCTACTCCCCACGAGAGGATGTTCTCATTCCCTCGGAAGTCGTCCTCGGGGACCTCATTGCCAGCCTGGTTGACGTACCCAGGACCCGTCCTTCTGCGGCGCCATGTGAGGGCTCGCAAGTCCGACCCCTTGGTCGAACCGGTCCAACTCCTCCACGCCAACCCTCAGTATGCCTATGTGGCATATCCTGACGGGCGAGAGGACACTGTCTCCATTAGAGACCTGGCGCCCGCAGGGGACGTAGCAACTCCTGTCGCTCCTATTCCCCCAGTCACAGATCCACTACTCCTCATTACTTCCCCAGACGTGGCGCGGTCAGCACCGGGACCATTGCATAACACTTTTACTCCCATGTACAGCTTGCCTGAGACTCGGAGATCGGCGCCACCATCATCACCACCACCAAACGTTCCAGGATCCCCTACACCATCGCCTCATCAGGGCCGGCCGGCCCGGGAGTCTTTGAGGGGACAGCCAGATGTTGCTTTGAGAGAACCACCGCAAGCACCTGCTCCGGTTTCGCAACCGGTGTTGAGAAGATCGCAGCGTCGGTGTGGTCCTCCAGACCGTCTGGACTTGTGAATCCTGTTATTTTTTTTTGTCATTGTCTGTTTTCATCCACCCCGCCACCTTTGGTTCCTAAAGGAGGGGTGAATGTGGTGAACCATCGTTGGTTCACCACTGGGGTTGTTATTGTGTTACTGTTGGGCTAGGGTGTTGTTGTTATGGGGGTTGTACTATGTTGTTGGGTTAGGGTGTTTACCTGTCCTAAGTGTTATCATGGCACACTCCAGTGGGGTCCCGCCTCCGGTGGCAGGGTATAAGACCCCCTGCTCCGGCAGGACCCCTTCAGTCTGAACGGGTGAATTTGTGTTAGTAGTTTCATTGTTAATGTATTAAAGCCTTCAGTACTAAAGCCTTGTTTCCGGGTGCTCATTGAGGTGCATCAGAGACAGAGGCAGAGAGAGAGAGACAGAGGCAGAGAGAGAGAGAGACAGAGGCAGAGAGAGAGAGAGACAGAGGCAGAGAGAGAGAGAGACAGAGGCAGAGAGAGAGAGACAGAGGCAGAGAGAGAGAGACAGAGGCAGAGAGAGAGAGACAGAGGCAGAGAGAGAGAGACAGAGGCAGAGAGAGACAGAGGGAGAGAGAGAGAGACAGAGGGAGAGAGACAGAGGCAGAGAGAGAGAGACAGAGGCAGAGAGAGAGAGAGACAGAGGCAGAGAGAGAGAGAGACAGAGGCAGAGAGAGACAGAGGCAGAGAGAGAGAGACAGAGGCAGAGAGACAGAGAGACAGGAGGGGATGGGGCGGGAGATGGGGACAGGAGGGGATGGGGACAGGGGGGAAAATGGGCCGGGGGGGCTGGGGGGGGGGGAAGAGGGGACGTGGACGGGGATGTACGACGGGGACGGGGGGCGGAAGGGCCAGGGGGGTGGGGGGGGGCAGCAACAGGGGACTGGGGAACGGGGACCGGGAACGGACGGGAGGGTTACAGAGGGGACAGGGGACGGCAAAGGGGGGGGAGAAAGGGGGGGGAGAAAGGGGGGGGAGAAAGGGGGGGGAGAAAGGGGGGGGAGAAAGGGGGGGGAGAAAGGGGGGGGAGAAAGGGGGGGGAGAAAGGGGGGGGAGAAAGGGGGGGGAGAAAGGGGGGGGAGAAAGGGGGGGGAGAAAGGGGGGGGAGAAAGGGGGGGGAGAAAGGGGGGGGAGAAAGGGGGGGGAGAAAGGGGGGGGAGAAAGGGGGGGGAGAAAGGGGGGGGAGAAAGGGGGGGGAGAAAGGGGGGGGAGAAAGGGGGGGAGAAAGGGGGGGAGAAAGGGGGGGGAGAAGGGGGGGGAGAAAGAGGGGGGAGAAAGAGGGGGGAGAAAGAGGGGGGAGAAAGAGGGGGGAGAAAGAGGGGGGAGAAAGGGGGGGGAGAAAGGGGGGGGAGAAAGGGGGGGGAGAAAGGGGGGGGAGAAAGGGGGGGGAGAAAGGGGGGGGAGAAAGGGGGGGAGAAGGGGGGGAGAAGGGGGGGAGAAGGGGGGGAGAAGGGGGGGGGAGAAAAGGGGGGAGAGAAGGCGGGGGGGAGAAGGGGGGGAGAAAGGGTTGGGAAAAAGTGGGGGAGGAGAGAGGGGAGGACGGGGAAGGGGACGGAGGGGGGGGGACGGAGAGGGACACAGAGAGGGACACAGAGAGGGACACAGAGAGGGACACAGAGAGGGACACAGAGAGGGACACAGAGAGGGACACAGAGAGGGACACAGAGAGGGACACAGAGAGGGACACAGAGAGGGACACAGAGAGGGGCAGGCAGAGAGAGAGATGGGCAGGCAGAGAGAGAGATGGGCAGGCAGAGAGAGAGAAAGAGAGAGAAACAAGCAGGCAGAGAGAGAGAGAGAGACAGGCAGACGGGAGCGTGCAGGCAGGCAGAAGTTAATTATTGCTTTAGCAATAAAGCCTTTTGTAAGACCTGCTGGTTAGGTGCATTGGCCAAGCTAAGTCCTCCCTCAGGGTACCCGAACAGGCACTGGAATGTGGCAACCAGGGAATTTTCACTGTAACTTCATTGCAATGTTAATGTAAGCCTACTTGCGACACTAACAAAATAAATAAATCTGTTACAACCACCGTCTCAAGGGCAATTAGGAATGGGCAATAAATGCTGGCCCAGTGATGCCCACATCCCATAAACAAATTTTAAATAAAGCTCCTGCCAAGGGAGCATCAGGAGTTAGGCACCAAACTGAAAAGCAGCACCTTGCGGGTAATAATCGAGGTACATGAGAATTGACCAAAAGACAAAGAACGTAGGAAAACAATGTGTGGCTAAAAGAGGTGCAGGGTACTGGCATCTGGAATGTGACAGTATGAAGCTGAATAGCACCTAAACCTGGCTGGGACGAAGATCCCAATGGAAAGGATATCTAACACCATTCATAAATAGATATTAGATACATTCTCTGCTTTCTGCAGTCAGCCAGTGGGGATAAAAGGTCATTTTCAGGATGCAGCCGGTGACTAGAGGAGTTCTGCAGGGGACCACAATTTTTCACTTTATTCATCAATGACCTCGATGAAGTAACTGAGGGCGTTGTGGCTAAGTTTGCAGTCGATACAAAGGTGGAGGGACAGGTCGTATTGAGGAGGCAGGAAGGCTGCAGAAGGACTTGGACAGGTTAGGAGAGTGGGCAAAGAAATGACAGATGGAATACAATGTGGGTAAGTGTGAGGTTATGTACTTTGGTAGGAAGAGTGGAGACAAACTATTCTAAATGGGGAGAAAACTCTGAAATCAGAAGAGGAAAGGGACTTGGGAATCCTAGTTCAGGATTCTCTTAAGGTTAATTTGCAGGAACTTGTTAGGAAGGCAAGTGCAACATTAGCATTCATTTTGAGAGGATTAGGATACAAAAGCAAGGATGTACTGCTGAGCCTTTATAAGGCTCTGGTCAGACCACATTTAGAACATTGAGAGTAATGTTGGGCCCATGTCAAAGGGAGGATGTGCTGGCCCTGGAGAGGGTCCAGAGGAGGTTCATGAGAATGACTCCGGGAATGAAAATCGTGATGTACGAGGACCATGAGGGTCTGTACTCGATGGAGTTTAGAAGGATGAGAGAGGACCTCATTGAAACTTACAAAATACTGAAAGGTCTGGATAGAGTGGATGTGGGAAAGATGTTTCCATTAGTAGGCGAGACTAGGATCCAAGGGCACAGCGTCAGAGTAAAGGGATGACACTTTAGAACTGAGATGAGGAGGAATTTCTTCAGCCAGAGAGTGGTGAATCAATGGCATTCATTTCCAAAAGGCTGTGCAGGCCAGTCATTGAGTGCACCTAAGATGGAGATAGATAGGTTCTTGATTGCTAAGGGGATCAAAGGTTATGGAGAATGTGATTGAGAAAATTATCAGCCATGGTTGAATGGCAGAGCAGACTCGATGGGCCGAACAGCCTAATTTCGCTCCTATATCTTATCGTCTCATAAGATTTTAAACTGAAGAGAAATGTGAAAATGACAAAAATCTCACAATAAAGGCACCAGGAAAAGAGAATAAAGAGGTAACGAAAGGAAAAAATAAAGATAACAATGAATGGCCAGCTAAGATTGTAGAGAAAAGGATAAAAGCACAATTAAAAACAGAGGGGGAATAATAATTAAAAAACAGAATATAAACTGTTGATGCAGTTATGTACATTGTGTTCAAAACAAAATGGAATGGACTAATTGAAGATGTTGTGCATAGCAGATATGGGCATGGTAGCACACTCAAGATTCATTGATAACAAGATTGGAAATTAAATACTGCAGGATATAACACATTTCGGGAGAAAAGTGAAGGAGGGAGTTTGGCAGCATATTAAAAGGATGTGATTAGCAGCAAGATGGATTAAATTTAATAATAAGAAGAGATCCATCACCTTAATATGGGTATGCAATATGCCACATAGTGGAAGAGGTGGAAGAAATGTATAGGCAACTCTATAAGGTGAGAAAACAGGCATAGATTAATAATCATGGGAGATTTCAAATAAATTGAGGGGGAGAAGAAGCCAATGAGAAAAAGGAATCAAGTTTCTACATTGCATACAGGACTCATTTCCCACTCAATCCCTTTTTTATTCATGCATGCGATGTAGGTGTCGCTGGCTAGGCCAGCATTTATTGCCCATACATGAGGGTTATTTAAGAGTCAACAACATTGCTTTGAGTCCGTCATCACAGGTAGACGAGACCAGGTAAGGATGATCCATTTTGCTCCCTAAACGATGGGCTTTGACAACAATCAACAATGGTTTCATGGTCATCATTACACTTTTAATTCCAAATCTTTATTGAAGTCACCATGGTGGGATTCGAACCCGAGTTCCCAAAACATTACCCTGGGTATCTGCATTACTAGTTCAGTGACAGTACCACTGTGCCACAGCTCCCCCAGTACACAAGGAGCCCAATAAGAATAGAATCACTGCCTCATCTTGTAATAGGGAATAATCTCTAACAGGTAGGAGAATTAAGAGGAGGACATCTTAATCACAATGGTTACAACATAGTAAGGTTCAAGATTTGGATGAAAAAATTTACATAAGTAGGACAAAGGTTGAGTTATTCAATTGGTGAAGAGCAAATTTTGAGGAAATGTGAGTAGAACCAAAAAAGGTAAACAGAGAAATTTTGGAAAACAAAGCCAAAGGGCAGTTTTTATGAATGTGAGAGTTCAAGAGAAATGTCTTCCATTAAATGTTAAAAACAAGCAAGCTCACTATGGGGCAACATGAATGAAGAACTAAAAGGAATACTCAGATATCAAAGGAGGGAAGGACAAAAGGAAATGAATAACTTCAGGGTGAAGTTTAAGAAACAAGTCAGGAAGACAGACATCAATTGTGAAATCAAATTATTAAAGAATATCAACAAAAATAATCATGTTCCATAGCCATTTAAATAACAAAAGGAAACCTGAAGTCGGGATAGAGTCACTCAAGGGTGAGCAAGATAGACTCTCAGGCAATGAGAAAATAGTAAGAATATCGAACACCTACTTTGTCTCAAGCTTTACTGAAGTTAATAATGAACTAAACACTTCACTGGAGGATGAACTTCAAAGAAGAAACTAGTCAGGATAGAAAGGGATTAAAATATTTGACAAATTCAAACTAAATGAGGATAAAACCCAAAACTCAAATGGCATTCATCCACGTATAAGAAACTAGAGAAGAAAAAGCAGAGTTTTTAAAGTTTATTTTGTCACAAGTAGGCTTACATTAACACCGCAATAAAGTTACTGTGAAAAACCCCCAGTTGCCATACTCCAGCACCTGTTCGGGTACACTAATGCAGAATTTAGCATGGCCAATGCACCTAACCAGCACGTCTTTCAGACTGTGGGAGGAAACCGGAGCACTCGAAGGAAACCCACGCAGACATGGAGAAAACATGCAAACTCCGCATAGACCGTCATCCAAGGCCAGAATTGAACCCGGGTCCCTGACGCTGTGAGGCAGCAGTGCTAACCACTGTGCCACGGGATGATATAAAAGCTCTATAGAAGAGGGAAAATGCCAGAGGACTGACAGAAAGCTAACTCCCTATAAATAAGAGAGCACAAACAAAAACCGGGCCTCAATCTGTCGGCCAGTCAGCTTAACATCAGTGATGAGTAAGTTACTGGAATCCATACCAAAATAAGTGATAGAAGGACATTAGGAGACTAAAAGTACAATAAAATCTGCAGATTCCAAAAAACCTAAGTCATGCTTAATTTACCCAGTAGAATACTTTCAGATGTAACAGGAAGAGGAGACAATGACAATGCAGTGTATATCATCATACTTGGATTTCCAAAATGTCTTTGATAGGGTACCACATAGTTAGCTCATGACAAAAGTTGCAGCACAGGGAATCGGGGAAGAATCAATCAAATGGAAAGTGACATTTGTGGGAAAGGGTAGTTCCTCGCATTGCGGGAAGTTTGCAAGTGGTGTTCTGCAAGGAATGACACCGATACCTGCATTATTCACAATTTACATTTATGATGTAGACTTTAGAACAAATAAACTTGATATTAAAACTTGCCCTGAAGTGCATCACCTCACACTTAAATATTTTAAAGTTTATTTGCCACCTAACCACCCAGTCTGCAAGTTTTCTAATGTATCCTTGTGTTGTTTTGCTTTCTTTCTCGCTACTAGCTATGCTCGGTATTATTTTGGTGCCATCTGCAAATATAGGGAAATGAGGGCTTGTCGGTAAACGAGGACTGAGATCCAGCATTGTGCAACTGTGCACACTATTCCAATTGAAATCCTGGTTTCACTGTTCAAGCTGACACA
The DNA here is from genome assembly GCF_964213995.1 of Mustelus asterias. Lineage (NCBI taxonomy): Eukaryota > Metazoa > Chordata > Chondrichthyes > Carcharhiniformes > Triakidae > Mustelus > Mustelus asterias. The sequence continues at coordinate 101,162,823 of NC_135803.1, read as the reverse complement.
TGAAGCCTGGCCAGTTGGGTGACAACATGGAATAGCCTCTCCCATACCAATCAAAACAATAACCCAGCAAGAATCAACACCTTCCTGTTAGGTTGCAGAGAACTCCTTTGAACTATTTATATCTGGGAAACTTCTGCGTTAGGCACTGGCATTTCACTCGTGGGAATTGGGCTCAAATGTACCCAGGTGGGTGGAATGTTAGTTGGCTATAAAGCCCATATCTGAAGTTTCAATTCAGTTCCTCATGGGGATGGGTATACAGCACATAACTGTTCTCAGCTTAGCACAAACTGACATTCTCAGAGAGGCCAGATGGATGGTGTGGGAGAAGGAACAATGCCTACTAGTGCATTAGGATTTTTCTCAAGGTTGGGGTTTTGGCATAGCGTCAGGTACAGGAGTGGGAGCTTTATTCTACTTCTGGGTTTACAATGACCGATTTGGAGAATGCTTGATGCTGACACTGGCTGCATGAAATAGGAAGAGTTCCACTTTCCAAGAAAATTGGGCGAAGGTGTCATCCTGACACCTTCCGTTTTATTTCCTGTCACTTCTACCTAATTGGTGTTGTTAGCTCTTCTCATGCACATAAAATAGATTTCCAGGGTTGCTATGCACAAGGTAGAAGGCAGGAGAAAATTTAAAATGCCTAGCAACATCAATGAGCACAATGAAAATACAGATAAATTATCACAACCTTAACTCTTGCTGGTGAATTGTGACTAACCAGCTCAATTGAAAAGTGCCTGTGAAAGGCTCAACTGAACACCTGTAATTAGTTCTGCATGTGACGCTATCATTCACCCAAGCAATGAGATTCAACATTCGGGTATTGGTGGTGGAGCAATCAGCTGTATAATTTATTACAACACTAAAATGAACAATAGACAGTAAATTGCATTGGACTGGATTATTTCTGCAAGGGGTATGTTTCAGCAATAAGGTCCTTCTGTCATCAGCTTGGGCTATTGACTTTTCCATGTCTCAACAACAGTTTCTGAGGCTGCAAAGTCAAGTCCCTCTCCAGAAAGCTGGCACGATATTTAGGGTGCAGTACTGAGGGAGTGCTGCACTATTGCAGGTGCCGTCATGGGTGTTAAACTGAGGGCCCATCTATCTCTCAGATGGACGGCATGGTGGCACAGTGGTTAGCACTGCTGCCTCACAGCGCCAGGGACCCGGGTTCAATTCCAACGTTGGGAGGCTGTTTGTATGGAATTTGCATGTTCTTCCCGTGGGTTTCCTCTGGTTTGCAGATATGCAGGTTAGGTTGATTGGCCATGTTAATTTGCCCCTTCGTGTCAGGGGGATTAGCAGGGTAATTACATGGGGTTACATGAACACTGCCGGGGTGGGATTGTTGTTGATGCAGGTTCGATGGGCCAAATGGACTCCTTCTGCACTGCAATTGATCCTGAGGCGCTATTCTGAAGCGCAGGGTAGTTTCCCCAGTGTCCAGATCAAAGCTGGGTGTATATAAAGTAGACGTACAACTTTAAAATTAATTTCAGACTTGTGCGTGGCAGAATAAAACTGTAAATGACATATGAAAGCATAATTCATAAGGGTAATCAATTTTAACACTGCTGTTAATGTTCATGAAATCAGTCATCAACAATTGGAGAATGTTTTCAACAAGCTAGAAAATAGGGGTTGAATGAGGTACCACACAAGAGAGTAGATATGTTAAAGACTTGAAACCTGAACTGAAATAACTTTTGTAATTCTATCTTCTTATGCCATTTGTTTACTTGTAGCATTTGTTCATCCAAAATTATTGAAGTTTAAAGTTCACAAAATATTTCATAATCCTCTCTAAATTTATCCTCCAGCTATTATCACTCCAAGATTGGTAGAACTTAATACCTGCACAAGAAAAGTAAATTAATCTTAGCACTGCAAGGCAGTATCCTTGATTTATGCAGCTCCTTTGTTGCAGAGAAATAATGCGGTATTCAATAAGCTCGCATAAGTCGCACTGTTTATAAGGCAGGTTTTAATACACAGCCAGATCTATTAAGTTCTGCTAATTGCACACACCCACGCAAAATGAGAAAATGTTATTTAACTTGCAACCTCTCCCCACCCCTCCTGGATTTTATTTGGACAGTGAAATTACCAATCAGACCATACAGAAGCTGACAGTTTGAGGCTATCTTATCTGTTTTACAGTATCACTTTCACAGCAGCAGGATTTGACACACCTCACAGCCTGTCTCATGCCGAACCTCAAAGAATTCTCCCCGGTGCAAAGAAAAAGGCAAACAGGTTTCAAAGTTACCAACTGAATCATGTGTTCCCAGCAAACATAAGCGTGAACAAAGCAGTCAACACCACAATATACATTCAGAAAAAGTGTCACATCTTCAGAAGGCATACAGAAACAGATGGTCGACATATAACAACTTGCAATTCATGTACTGAGCAGAAATGTCTCATGAGGCTTCACAGAATCATAAAGAAACAAATGGATCCCAAGTTACAAATGCTATCATGAAGGGTGGGCAAACCTTAATTGAAGAGGTGGATTTTAAGGAGAATTTTAAACAAGAAAAGGGAGATGGGAATGTTGCTTAATGGGTTAATAGATGTGGTAGTGAGTTAGTGATGTGTATCCCAGTATAACAGCGACATCAGTAGTCACGGGCTAGCCGACGGAATAATCTGCATACAAGAGGTGATGTGCTTACTTCGTAGCTCATCATGTATGTAGGATCATAGAATCCCTACACTGTGGAAAGAAGCCATTCGGCCCATTGACATAGTATACAAGTAGTAAATTAAGCCATTTTGAAATAGCTTGCCTGTATCAGACCAGAGTTACTCATGAGTAGAGGGAAACCTGCCCAATACAAATTCGGCCAAATCACACAACTGAGATTGATAGGGGGAGAGTGGGGTGGTTAAGGAAGATATTCCAGAACATGGAACCAAGATGGATGAAAGTACGGATATCAATGGCACAGCGAAGGGAGAGGGTCCGAGGAATGCAGGGTTCAGGATGGTGCTGTAGGCTGCTGAGGCTATAAACATGGGAAGGGGCAAGACATGGAGATGCCTGCGTTGGACTGGGGTGAACACAGTAAGAGTTTTAACAACACCAGGTTAAAGTCCAACAGGTTTATTTGGTAGCAAATACCATAAGCTTTCGGAGCACTGCTCCTTCGTCAGATGGAGTGGAAATGTGCTCTCAAACAGTGCACAGAATCACAGAAATCAAGTTACAGAATACTGATTAGAATGCGAATCCCTACAGCCAGCCAGGTCTTAAAAGTACAGACAATGTGGTGGAGGGAGCATTCAACACAGGTTAAAGAGATGTGTATTGTCTCCAGACAGAGCAGCTATTGAGATTCTGCAAGCCCAGGAGGCAAGCTGTGGGGGTTACTGATAATGTGACATAAATCCAACATCCCGGTTTAGGCCGTCCTCATGTGTGTGGAACTTGGCTATCAGTTTCTGCTCAGCGACTCTGCGCTGTCGTGTGTCGTGAAGGCCGCCTTGGAGAACGCTTACCTGAAGATCCAAGGCTGAATGCCCATGCCTTGGATCTTCAGGTAAGCGTTCTCCAAGGCGGCCTTCACGACACACGACAGCGCAGAGTCGCTGAGCAGAAACTGATAGCCAAGTTCCGCACACATGAGGACGGCCTAAACCGGGATGTTGGATTTATGTCACATTATCAGTAACCCCCACAGCTTGCCCCCTGGACTTGCAGAATCTCAATAGCTGCTCTGTCTGGAGACAATACACATCTCTTTAACCTGTGTTGAATGCTCCCTCCACCATATTGTCTGTACCTTTAAGACCTGGCTGGCTGTAGGGATTCGCATTCTAATTAGTATTCTGTAACTTGATTTCTGTGATTCTGCGCACTGTTTGAGAGCACATTTCCACTCCATCTGACGAAGGAGCAGCGCTCCGAAAGCTTATGGTATTTGCTACCAAATAAACCTGTTGGACTTTAACCTGGTGTTGTGAGACTTCTTACAAGGGGCAAGACCACAGAGGCATCCAAACACAAAGGGTGGGATTTTCTAGACCTTCCCACGGCAAGCTCTTCCGGTCCTGCCAAAGACAACCGACTGCGGCGGGTTTCCCCAGCAGCAGGGAGGGTAAGCCATGCAAAAGCCCATACAGTTTGGGGGGGACTGGAAGATTTTGCCAGTAGCCAATGGCTCTTCACATCCATTGCAGAAAAACCTGCTATGGGGGAGGGGGTGGTGAGATCCCAGCCTAAGATGCAAATTTTAAGTCTGACACATTAGGGGACCAGGAACCAATGTTGGTTCAGCAGGGATGTGCTTGATGAATAAACTAGATACAAAATAGCAAATAGAACTCAACAGGCGAGAGTTACAGAAGTGAACTTTAAGGAGAGTGGAGAATTGGAAACTGGCCAGGAGAGCATTAGAACAGTGAAGCCTGACATTGACAAGATTTATGGCACGTGGGAAGCCGAGTTAAAGACAGGAGTGGGTGATGTTATCGAGATACTGGTCGGAAATTTCTGCGAGATCAAGTCAGAAGCTCATCAAGTTCAAATGGCAGTCAAAGCCTCAAGCACTCATTCAGCCTCACGTGTTTGCTTTGAAATCAGATGGTGTCAGTGATAAGGAGACTATCATTGAGGCAGGAGTTGTCTTCAGTCTTCCCAATCCTCAGCTGGAAGAAATTGTTCTTTATTCAGGACTGGATGATAACACAGACTGTGGAGGGATCAAGAGAAGTGGTGGAAAGATAGAACTTGGTGTCAAAGCGTGGCACTTGCACTGCCATAACCTCCAGGGTTATGGGCCAAGAGCTGGGAAATAGCATTAGTGTAGTTTGTTGACCAGTGTGGAGATGATGGGCCAAATGGCCTCCCTCCTTTGCTCTAAACCTCTATGAATCTATGAGTCTACGTGCACCTCTGCAAGATGTGCCGGATCATCGACACGGATGCCATCATCTCACGTGAGAACACCATCCACCAGGTACACAGTACATACTCTTGCAACTCGGCCAACGTTGTCTACCTGATACGCTGCAGGAAATGATGTCCCGAGGCATGGTACATTGGGGAGTCCATGCAGACGCTACGACAATGGATGAATAAACACTGCTCGACAATCACCAGGCAAGAGTGTTCTCTTCCTGTTGGGGAACACTTCAGCAGTCACGGGCATTCAGCTGCTGATCTTCAGGTAAGTGTTCTCCAAGGCGGCCTTCACGACACACGACAATGCAGAATCGCTGAGCAGAGACTGATAGCCAAGTTCCACACACGGGGACAGCCGCAACCGGGATCTTGGGTTTATGTCACACTATCTGTAACCCACCCCCACGACTTGCCTGGGCTGGCAAAATCTCACTACCTGTCCTGTCTGGAGGCAATACACATCTCTTTAACCTGTGCTTAACCCTCTCTCCACTCACATTGTCTGTACCTTTAAGACTTGATTACCTGTAAAGACTCGCATTCCAACCATTATTTTGTAAATTGAGCTTGTGTCTTTATATGCCCTGTTTGTGAACAGAACTCCCACTCACCTGATGAAGGAGCAGCGCTCCGAAAGCTAGTGGCTTGTGCTACCAAATAAACCTGTTGGACTTTAACCTGGTGTTGTGAGATTTCTTACTCTACGTGTAGAAACAGCCTTAATCTCTGGATGATTCTACTATTTCCATTTACACCTCTTGTTCCTTTACTTGAGCTGTTGCATCTCTTCCTGCTTTGCAACGTAATCCACCCACCCTATCACATACCTTCCCTCTGTACTTTCCTCCCCTCCCTGTTTCCCTGTCTCTGAATTTGCTTGAAACCAGTAACATCTTTAAACTATTTTCAGTTCAGATGAAAGGCCATCGACCTAAAATGTTAACTCTGTTTCACGCTCCACAGATCCTGCCTGACCCGTTGGGTATTTCCAATATTCATCTCAACTCATGTAAGTAGCTTGGAGGTTGTCCGCCTGCATTACAACAATGATTACCCACCCGTTAAGAGTACTTCATTGGCTGAAAAGCACATGGAAACATCTGGTGTTCTCGAAAGGCACAATATAAATGCTGGTACATCATATATAAAATGGATATTTTGGGATGGTTTAAGGGTAGAAATTAAAAATAAATAGTAATCAGAAAAAATGTAATTTCAACAGCAAACCTGTTTCATTCCATCCACTTTTCAATAATCTAAGCACATAAGAGTGAAGGATATAACAGGAGATGGATCCTCCCAGAGAAACCCATTGATTGCACAGAAGCTAAGATTTTGGAATTAACAGGAAGGGATTAAGCCTGATCAACGATGCCCTTTGGAGAAGAACAATTGGCTCACTGTTCATCAGTGAACCAGTGCCTTCCACAATGCCAAGATAATTTGATGAAGTATGAATCTTCCACGAACAAAACATCGCTACTTGTTAAATAAAGCATATTCTTTCACTCAATAAAACTGAAGCCACTGATTAGGCTGTATAAAACATATTCACAATTGCCACTTTCCCATTCATAATTGGGATCAATTATTAAAAAATTTCCACTTGAGTGCAGAATTTTCATTTGAGGCAACAGAGACTCTTATTTGCTATAAAATGGTGGCAATTACAGAGTCGAGTTGCTTTCTTTGTGCAGGAGTTGCCAATCATCAAAAACCTAACAAATGCTCATTCTCTATCTGACCTGCAACCATGGATAAAAAGAAAATACAACAGTGGAGGGATAAAGAGATCTAAAGATGAAGATGCATCAGTTTATTAGAAGATGGGAGGGCAGGAGGAAAAAAAAAACAGAACAATGATTTATAACAATAGAGGTACTGAGTGTAAAAAATAGCAAGGATATGGGTAGCACGGTGGCACAGCGGTTAGCACTGCTGCCTCACAGCGCCTGGGATCCGGGTTCAATTCTGGCCTTGGGTCACTGTCTGTGCGGAATTTGCACATTCTCTCTGTGTCTGTGTGAATTTCATCCGGGTGATCCGGTTTCCTCCCAAAGATGTGCGGGTTAGGTTGATTGACTACGCTAAATTGCCCCTTAGTGTCGGGGGATTAGCAAGGTAAATATGTGGAGTTACGGGTTTGGGCCTGGGTGGGATTGTTGTGGGCTTAATGGCCGAATGGCCTCCTTCTGTAGGGATTCTATGATATTGAATTTGGACAGGTCTGTTAGACGCTGTTTGCCATACTAGTGTACCCAATTATTGGAAAGGTACTAGATTTGTTGAAAAATGTACATCAAAGATTCAATACATGTCAAAAATGAGCGTAGCAAAATTATGAATGGTATTTTACCCATGATGCACCTTTCCTGATGGCAGAAGCAGAAGCTGACGGCACTTACCCTCTCATGTCAGCTCCTACGTAATTCTAATTAAATGTGCCGACAGCACATGTGGGAGGCATGTGCAGTCACGCAGCAGAGGAGAGGATCAATTTGTGATTCTTGCCATTAACCTTGGCTGGGGCCTTAAAAAGCAGCACTGAATTATGCAAAATGTATGCAGCATGAGAGCTCCCTGGAAAACGAGCACGGACATGCATGACGTTTTGCCTGTAGTCACAAAGCAGTTGCACATTAACAGAGTGAAAGGCTTTCCTGCCTGGTCTCAGGGAGCTCCAAAGGCCATGAGTGCAGTCGATGGCCCTTTGCACTCTTGGGAAATGAATGATGGCTGCACAGCCTAATGCTCTTGCTGCCTGGCTCTCCTCTATGTAGAACTGATTTGTACACCAAAAGGAAAGCTTGGTCACCTTTATTTGTGTGTGTGTGACAGACTGTGTTATGCCACATACATCACGCATGGAGCCCTGGAAAGCACCAATAGCAAAAAAGATTGAGTGCCGCTGTCACCTTGAGGCCATCGGCATGAGGTTCCCGCCAAATCCACCTGGCTGCAGATCTTACTGCACAATCCCACATGTTTCAGTGACCATTTCCAGCAACTGCCTCAGTTGCTTTTGGCATTGCCTCACCAGCATCTACAGGTAGCTACTTCCTGTCCTGAGGATGAGGTTAGTACCCTCTTCAATGATGCCTTCCCTGAATGGCTGCATCCTGGCCAGCCTCCACCCCCGGCGCTGCCTGCCGCTCCGTTGTTGACTGGTAAAAGCCCTCCTTTGTCACATCCTCCTCTTCTATTTCTGACATCATCTCACTGTCCCCCGTTGGATCCCTCTTCCACTCCTCAGTGCCCCGACACCAGCCTCCACCCAAACTTACCCTCGCTGGTCCAGAGCTTTGTTGCAAGCTGCCATTCTCCTGCTTCTCTCCCTTATGCTGCAGTGTTCAACAAAGGCAACCACTGACCTCAAACACAACTGCACAAAGGTAACTGTTGCATGTCACCTTTAAATGAATATCAACCAGCTGCTATTAGATTCCCGTGCACCACTGACTTAATCTTGAAGATAGGACACAATTCCAGAAAGTTTTAATGCAATGAGTATTTATAGCATCCAAATATAGTCTAAATAGGAATTTGCATGGAGCAGTTTGAGGCCCAACCTGCCACTGTGCTGACTTAATCTCTGCTTTGCAGCCCTCCGTCCTGGAATATTAAAATTTTAACCATCACGGTTCTGACTTTTTCAGACCCAATAAAATATCACCCAATCTTTATTTGACTGGAACAGAGATTAACTGAGGAGGGGGAAAAGCTTGAGAGGTTTTCAAGATCAGACTTCCACTGGGTTTTGAATCATGGTCAACACTTAAGAACAGCTTCTTCCCTGCTGCCATCAGACTTTTGAGTGGACCTACCTTGCACTAAGTTGATCTTTCTCTACACCCTAGTTATTACTGTAACACTACATTCTGCACCCTCTCCTTTCCTTCTCTCCGAACAGTATGCTTTGTCTGTATAGCGCACAAGAAACAATACTTTTCACTGTATCTTAATACATGTTACAATAATAAATCAAATCAAAAATCAAATCATCTGAGGAATAAAAGGGGGACCTCAAAGAAATGTTGGGTCATCAGAATGTGAAATGCTTTAGCACAATGGGTGTCAAGACACAATATAAAAATAATCAATGAAAAGACAATTGGGAAAGTCTGAATAAAAGAATTGGAAAGGTTACAAGGAAAGGGATTAGGATTGATTTGGAGACCTAGAACCAGCATAGGCAGGAGGCCAATTAGCATTCTTCATTGCTCAATGTTTTACAATTCCATGAAAGATTCCTACTTGCAAATTGGGACTTCTTTCAGACGTTGGCTAGATGAAGCCAGGCCACACAGAGAAAGATCCAAAAAGCAGTTGATGCCAAGAGCATCTGCAACTCAAAACTTTAACAAACTTAACCTCTCCACTATACTGGCAGGAAGGTTCACAAATCCCTCAACATAATCAATTGCGTATGGCATCTACCGGGTGAAGGTTTTCATCCATTGACAAAAAACAACATTGCAAAATTCATCCTTAATTGTTAAATCATTGTAGCAAGTATCCTCAAGCATGATCTTTAATGCAACACTGTTCATTTCATTCATATCAAGGCATTAGGAAGTCTTCTACTTCTGGCTCAGATCCATCCACACTGCATGTTGCAAGTATCGCTTTTCTAACTGCGCAGGATATGTTGAGCTTCAACCCAGTCCCTTAAAAGGATGGAGACAAGGCACGAATCTAATTCCTTGTCAATGTCGGAAAATATTAGTCCAGACAGTTCCTTGATAATGTTGGTGAATGGCAACTCAGTTCCTCGTTAATACAGGAAACACTTTCCGCTCAGGACATTTTGAGCGTGGGTGACATAGCAAGACATTCCAAAAGAATTTCAGTTTCACCCAAAGGGACCACAATGGTGGCTGATGTGGGAAGTTACAGATTCACATTGGGCTGAATGGTTTTTTTTGGAGATATGGTTAGGTACTGTTAGGGTAATGTATTGCGAAATTATATCTAAACTTAAAAGTGCCAAATCGTGAGACCTGGAAAAGAGCAGGAAAATAATATGTCCCTCACTGAATTCCTTCACTCTGAAAAGTATGAAATTTGTCTTTAATGAATTCATATAGCAGCAGGGAAGTGAATAACTAAAGTGGACTATAATTAGCTCTTTAACAAAGTGCATGTTGATGGATCAACTAGGCCTTGCATACAAATCTCACTGAGGTGCAGACACAGTATCCTGGCATTTCATTAGTAGATAAGATTCAAAGCAGTCCACACAAATTTGGAGCTATGCAAAAGTAATGAAGGACACACTACAGATATTCGCTTCCCAGTGTGCTGCAGTAATTCAAGGTGTATTAATCATCGCCTGCTAACAACTGTGTAGATCTGAGTGGAGGTATTGTTTATATACCGTATATAACTGTATTCCATTTCATATCTTTTTCCATTAATGACACTAGGGACAGCTCGGCACTCGAATCCCATAATGAGGCATTTCAGTTCTGCTAATGTATTCTGGATATTTATTCTTTTCTCACAATAGATTGTCTTTTTTCCACGCAGTGTGTCTATAATCTTGTGGTGTAACCTTGGAGCTTAGTTTCAGATCCCACTCCTTCACTACAATGAGATATCACTCCATGATACATCGAGCAAATCCAATGCAGCAAATCAAATGACATAACTCCACTGAACTGGAACAAAAAGTTATTAAAAAGCAAGGCGTACAATTCGCTTTTCTTCTGTGCAGCACCCCAGCACTACCTGAGTGTGAATGCTGAATGTCTAATGTTGCCCATACTGCTCAGTAAGAATAATATGAACAATATTGTATTTATATATCCAGAGCATATAGATTTGCCCTCTATCAACAATCCTAACTTGCTAAACATGGTTTCCCACATGACGAAGTAGTCAAAGGGGTGTTTGTGGTCATCAAATTTGATAGCTTAGCAAGGGCAAAAAATATTCCATGCTATCAGTCTAACCGGCTTAAATGTGAGATTACAAATTATCCATTTGGAACAAAACACAAAAACTAAGCATCGAAAGACAAAAAGCCAATTTAACACACCAGCTCTGTAGAGACCATCTCGACCTGCAGCATGAAGTCTATCGAATGAATTCCCTGAAGAACAGTATCGCCTAAACATCCCATGATCCACAAAGGGCATCAGGCAAAACACCTAATTTTCTATCCAATTTCACAGCTTCACCCACAGGTTACCTTATTACCTGCTTCTCTAGCAAAGAAATTAAATATTCAAGTCCATAACCACCCAGAGTTTAAACAGAAGAACACAAGCATTAGGAGCAGGAGTAGGCCATGTAGTCCTTTGTGCCTGCTCCGCCATTGGAGAAGATCATGGCTGATCGGTTTATGGCCTCAATTTCACTTTCCTGTTTGCATCCCATAACACTTAATTCCTTTGTTCAACATCTATCTAACTCAGTCTTGAATATATTCAATGACCCAGCTTCGACTACTTACTAGGGAAGAGAACTTCCCAGACGAGTGACCCTGAGAGAAAAAAAACTCATCTCTGTGGTAAATGGGAGGCCCCTTATTTTCAATTGTATCCCCTCATATTCGACTCCCCCAAATGGAAGAACATCCTCTCAGCATCCAGCATATCAAGGTCCCTCAGGATCGTGTATGTTTCAATAAGATCACCTCTTATTCTTTGAAACTCTGATTGGTAAGGCCTAACCTGCTCAACCTTTCCTTATACGATAACCTCTTTCATCCAGGGAATCAATTGAGTGAAGCTTCTCTGAACTGCTTCTCATGCAATTATATCCTTGCTTAGGTAACCAAAACTGAACACAATAATCCAGATGCAGTCTTACTTATGGTCCTGTACAGCTGCAGCAACACTTCCTTACTTTTATACATGGTTCCCACTAGTTACAGGTTGCCAATCTGAAAATGATCCATTTATCTCCATTTGCTGCTTCCTGTTAGCTAACCAATCCTCTATCCATACTCTCAAATTAACTCTTATTTTTTGAGGTAACCTTCGATGTGGAAGCTTATCGAATACCTTTTGGAAACCCAAGTACATCACATTTACAGGTTCCCCTTGACCCACTTTGCACGTTATTTGCTCAAAGAACTGTAATCAATGAGTAAAATCTTGTCGAACACAATTTCCTTTTCACAAAACCATGTTGGCTCTGCCAGATTGCATTCGGAATTCCCAGTTATCCTACCAATACCTCCTCAATATTGGAGTCTAACAAAGTTTCCCGGCTAATTGGCCTATATTTTTCTGCTTTCTGCCTCCTCCTTTTCTTGAATAGGGGTCTCATCTGCGATTTTCCAATATGCTGGGTCTTTTCAGATTCTAAGAATTTTGGAAGATTATAATCAATGCATCCACTCTGTAACCACTTCTTTTAGGACCCTAGGATGCAGGTCATTAGGTACAGGGGACTCCTCAGCCTTTACTTCTAATAGCTTTCCCAGTTACTTTTCCCGAGCAATAGTGATTATTTCAAATACCTCCCTCCTTTTTATCTTTTGATATTCAAGTGTTCTTGGGATGGCTTTTGTGTCTTCTGCAATGAAGGTAAAATCATAAAAAGATAAATGATAAAAAATATTTTGTTCAACATTTCTACCATTGCCTGGTTTCCCACTATAAATCTCCAAGTCTCTCCCCTCAAGGGACAAATGCTCATGTTGGCTACCCTTTATCTTTTTAAGTACTTGTAGAAACTCTTACTATCTGATTTTAGAGTCCTAGCTAGTTTTCTCTCATATTGAATTGCTCCCTTTTCTTTTAGTCATTCTTTGCTGGTTTCTAAAATCAGTTCAATCTTCTGACCCACCACTAATATTTGTGATTTTTTATGCTTTTTCTTTCAATTTTACACTATCCTTAACTTTCTTAGTTAGCCATGGATGTGTATCTTTCTCATAGAGGCTTTCTTAGAATATATCTTTGCTGTCTTAAGTATCAACCACTGCTCCTCTACTGTCATACCATTTAACATATTTCCCCAGTTTACTTGAGCCAACTCTGTCCTCGTACACTTGAAACTGCCTTTATTTAAGTTTAAGACCGTCTTACATCCAACATTTCTCACCCTCAAACTGAATATGAAATTCCATCATATTATGATCACTTTTGCCTAGAGGTCATCAATTATCCTATTTCATTGCACATTACCATGTCCAAAATAGCCTGCTCCCTGGTTGGCTAAGTATATGTTGCTCGAAGAAATTGTCCAGAAGACACTACTCAGATCACATTTTCCAGGCGGTACCTTTGTCAATCTGCTCATTCAATCTATAAGAAGACTAAAATCACCCACGATTATTTCTTACAAACCCCCATTACTTATTCCGGTGTACTCTGTCCTATGATGTAGCTACTGTTAGGGGCATATCAATTACTCCTACAAGTTACTTATCAACTTGTTATTTTTCATCTCGACCTAAACTGACTCTACATCTTGATCTTCTAAACTAAGGCCATCTCTCATTACAATACTAATGTCATCCTTAATTAACAGAGCTACACCACCACCTTTACCTAAGTTCCTGTCCTGTCAAATATCCTCGAACATTTAGGTCCCAGCCTTGGCCACCTAGCAACCACATTTCATAAATGGTCATCAACTCATTCACATTTATTTCCATTTATGATATCAATTCATCCATTTTGTTACAAATGAATTATTACCTTATCTTCTGATGCAATTTTAAGTTTGTAGACTCTGTCCCTCACTTTGATTATTTTAACCCTATTGTCATACTATTCTATTGCCTTGTCTGTTCGCTTTAAGTTATTGACAGTGTCTCCCTGCACGTGATTTTGCCCACCCCAATATTTAGTTTAAAACCTTCCCTACCGCCCTATCTCTACGGCTTTCCAGAACACTGGTCCCTGCATAGTTAAGATTACAATTATCCCAATGGTACAGCTTCTGTTTTTCCCCATTACTGGTGCCCCAAAAATTGAAACCAATTCCTCCCGCACCAACCTTTCAGCCATGTGTTCAACTCTCTAACCCATTTACCCTTCGCCAATTCGCTTGTAGCTCAGGTGTAATCCACCTTTGTGGTTTTTAATGAAGCACCCTGCCCCTGCATCCCCCCCACCCCCTCCAACCACCACCAGCACCCACTCCTGCTATCCCTGTTTTCCTTTGTCCCATGTCATTGATTATGACAACTGGATCCTCCTCCTCCCAATATAAGAGCTTCTCCAACCCCAAGCAGATGTCCTAAACCCCAACACTCGGCAGGCAACACAACCTTCTGGACTCCCACTCTCAGCTGGAGAAAATGTGTCACTTCCCCAAACTAAGCTGTTTGTCACCACCACTACATTTCTATTTACTCCCTCCACTGGAATGGCTCCGTGAACCATGGTGCCATGGTCAGCTTGCTTATCCACCGTGCAGCCCCTACTCTCAACCGCACAAACTGCAAAACCCCTCAAATCGGTTAGACAATTGCAAGAGCTGAGGCTCCTCCACTTCCACCTTCTCAATACGATACCTGCCTCACCAGCAGTCACACCCTCCTGTCCCCAACCACAGGTCAAATCGGAGGTACCTAGCCAACGGGGTGTGATGGCCTCCTGGAATAAAGTGTCCAGATAACTTTCCCATTCCCTGATGCATCGCAGTGTCCAAACCTCAGATTCCAGTTTATCAACTCTGAGCCAAAGCCGCACATATTTATTGCAGATGTGGCTGTTGTGGAGCAACTGATCTTTCAATAATTAAACTACAGCACATAACCAGAATTGTGGCACAACTCAGTAAGTAATGCGACCTGCCCTCTTTTGCAGGCTTCGAGGCTAATTTCTATATGGATTGGTTGGGAGAATGTATTTAGTGATTTGACGTTTTCTTGTCTCTAGGAAGCTAATCATACAACAGACCTTGCCCAGTCAGGCAAGAATTTAAGGTTGTGCCTGGACTTTCTTAACTAAACCAATGGACTCGAGTGTATATGAGAATTGGTAATAAGGGAATGGTCTTTCCCACTGCTAATCCTCTTCCGTAGTTGCTAACTGTGTAGACTGTTGGCAGTCCTCTCAGTCATATTTTCTGTCAGTCACTCATGTAACACTTATTTATAAAGAATGCATTACAAAGCCCAGACTTAATTGCCTAATTTGAACCCTTGCTTACAGTCTATTGTGAATATTCATTAACTTCTTTTTAAATTGGCTCTGTGCAAGGTAAATAAAGAATCTGAGCACTGATAATAAGATAGAATTAAAGGCTCTATGTCTTAACATAAATTGAACAACATTTTCTTTTAAATAAAGAGGGAAGGTTCCTGCCTTCTGTTCCTGAAGATTATCTTCATTTCACCTTCCTTGCTGCACCACACTAAGAGTTTTCCCGACCAATGCTCGAGGTCACCCTGCAGCCTCTCACCAACACAGAGTGCCCACTAGTTTTTGGGACTATTTCCTATATTTATATTCAAAGGGGATTTTCTGCACATCATTCTGAAGTTGCTAATGTTTACAAATCATGCACACACTGATTTATATCAGTACGTTTACTCTTTGGAGTCTCATCAGCCAGTGCTATTTTCCAGCGTATGATGAAAAGTTTATTGCAGGGCATTCCTAATGTAGTGGTGTAACTGGTTGACAGCCCAATAACAGAAGGAACAGAGTGCAAACTTAGAGAAGGTGCTAAGAAGATTTAAAGATGTGGGCACCTGTATGAAACAAGAGTAATACACTTTCCAGGCAGATGAAGTCTCATACCTGGATTTCAGGGTAGGCGCGCAAGGCCTATATCCTTTGGAGGATAAAGTTAAAGCCATTAAGGAAGTACCACTAAAGCCTAAAAATGTATCAGAGTTAAAAACGTTCCTAGGAATTGTTACGGCAGATTCTGACAAAACTTTTCTACAACTTTAGCCCCACTTCACCAGTTGTTGAAGAAACACCAGTGATGGAAATAGGGAGAAGCACAAAAAGAGGCTTTTGCAAAAGTAACACATGCCTTACAGTCATCAACACTGCTTATATATTTTGATCCAACCAAACCATTGGGAGTTACCTGTGATGCATCACCATATGGAGTGGGAGCAGTCTTGTCCCACAAGTTGTCAGACGGGGTAGAGAGGCCAATTGCATTTGCGTCAATAACCTTATCAGATGTGGAGATGAAGCATTCTCAGACTGACAAAGAAAGTTTGGCGGTAATTTATGCGGTGAGAAGTTTCATCTATATTACATACATATGGTAGAAATTTCACCATAGTATCAGATCACAAGCCGTTGTTGGGTTCATTCCGAGAGGATAAAGCAGTGCCGGCAATTGCCTCTGTGAGGATGCAGAAATGGGCTCTGTTGCTAGCTGCGTACAGCTACTCTTTCCAGCATAGGCCAGGGATGCAAATATAGAATGCAGACGTGCTCAGCCACCTCTCTCTGCTGCAGACGGTACCCTCGCCACCTGTACTACAAAAAATAGTGTTGGCACTACACCCGATAGAGACTTTTCCCGTCCCAGCTAGGTATACAAAACCTTAGACCAAAAGCGACCCAGTGTTATCAAAGGTTAAGAGGATGGTGATGCAAGGATGGCACTATGATAAGTCAGAGCAAATCAGACCTTAGCTGCAGCACAGGATCGAGATAACGGGAGAATGGCTCGTTATTGTGGGGGGCTCGTGTTATAGTGCCATCCCGGGGGGGAGGGGGGGTAGGAGACAGCTTTTATTACTGGCATTGCACAACGCACACCCCGGACAAAGAAAGATGAAAGCACTGGCCTGAAGTCGCGTTTGGTGGCTGGGCCACCAAAAGAATGGTCAGCCAGTGACCGAGTTGTGAAGCTCAGCAGTCATTGCCACCATCGGCAAATATGCATTTGCGGAATGGCTAAGTTAGCCGTGGTCCAGACTGCACATAGACTCCGCAGGATCTTTCCTGGGACAAATGTTCCTCATTTCGGTTAATGCACATTCTAAACAGCTGGCTGTCCAACTGAGGAAGTCTAAAATAGCTACAGCCCCATTGACAAGTTGCAGCAGATCTTTGCCAAGCAGGGTATCCCAGAGATCTTAGTGTCAGACAATAGCACAGTATTTACAGCAGAGGCGTTTCAAAAATTTAAGTCAGACAATATTTACCACATGTGGTCAGCCCTTACAACCCAGCCTCCAATGATTTAGCAGAACCGTTGTTACAAATATTCAACTCATTGATGAAGAAACATATTCACAGGCATTTACATTGGGCAAGTTTCTTGTTGTCATACAATACCACACTGAATGTGGCCACAGGACCGATTACTAATGAGACGCCACCTAGAAACCCATTTGGATTTGGTATTTCTCGATTTGGCAGGGTGGGTGGAGGATAGCCGAGCCTCCCAGAAAGAAAACAATGACTCAAGAGTTTTCCAGGTTGATGATTTAGTTATGGCCAGGAACTTTGCGGCTGGACCGACACGGATGGCAGGCAATATTGTGGAAAGGACAGATCCAGTCTCTTGCGTTGTTGAAGCATACAATCACCAAGTATAAAAGCATGTGGATAAATTGAAGAGGAGAGTTGGGCCTGATACAGGGGGCCAGTGGGTGTGTCCTGTGTCGGACTCATGTTTGCCCATGGCTGATCCAGGCATTCCGGTTGTTGATGTGGAGCTGAGGCAACCCACGATTTCTGAAGCCAAGGAGATCGAATCTACTGAGGACGACCCTGGATTTTTTTATAGAATAGAATCCCTACCGTGCAGGGGGCCATTCAGCCCATCAAGTCTGCACCAACTCTCCAAAAGAACATCTTACCCAGTCCTAACCACCCCCCCCCCGCCGACCTCCACCCTATCCCCGTAAGCCCGCACATTGATCACGGCTAATCCCCCTAACCTGCACATCTTTGGACACATAAGGGGTAATTTAGCATGGCCAATCCACTTAACCTGCACATTGTGAATTGAGAGAGGAAACTCGAGCAGCCAAATGAAACTCACGAAGACACAAGGAGAACGTGCAGACTTCACACAGACAGTCACCGAAGTCTGGAGTCGAACCTGGGCCCTGGTACTGTCAAGCAGCAGTGCTAGCCACTGTGTCACCAAATTGATGAGTTTACCTTTTGAATCTGCCTGCCGGTTTCCTTACTCACCAAAAGACCCAGTACCAAGTTGAGATGTTCCTCCAGAGCCCTGGAGTCACCAGGCTGATTGACTTTGTGTTGAGTTTTTCCCTTGGCTGTTCCTGATATGTGCTCTGCATGCCATGTTTTTTGTTTCATTCGTAGGTGGACTCAGGAGTTAGGACAGGTGGTAAGAAGTGTGGTAACATTGCCTCTTTAAGGGGGTGATCCTTTGTGGGCCACATGATCATATGGGACCCTATAAAGAGATGTGGGAAGCTGTGCCAATCAGAAATAAGAACACGCATCCTGGGATGGGGAGGAACCAGAGTAGGAGCGAGGAAGAGAGTAGACATGTTTTGCAGTTCTGTCAGACCCTTATCTTGTGTATATAATTGTTAATAAATTTATTATTACTTGAAGCCATAACAAATCTCCTTACTACATTTTTTTTTCTATGTACATAGAGTTCTTAAAATCTCCATGGTGGTATTGTCATTGTGTGGCCTGTTGAAGCACATTTGGGGTCCTGGATACAGGAGATACAAAGTCCAGCCTGCGGCTAAGGACAGAAGGTATTACACACCTGCGTTGGCAGCATGCTATTAATATTAAAACCCCATCATTTTGCTCATGAACCCATTAGCTGTTTTTTTTTCCTGGTATGGATGCTTGCACTTGTAAATTAGACTGAATTGAATAGTCATACTGTGTAATTAGCTCAGTGAACCAGAGTCAATAACATATCACTCCTGCAACAGTTACAGTGTCCTAACCATTTCCAATATACATGCTCGGAAAAAGGTACTGCAGAATTTAAACATCCATCTCTTATAGGTTTGTAAAAGGTAATTATGCGAATCCCTGGACAACACCTGCAATTAAAGCAACAAATCAACTCCTTACACAGCATCTGTTCATGGTATCTGATGTACGGTTAAGCTGGCATTAAAAGACGGGGCAATGAACTGAACATGAGAATATTTTATTAATATTTTAGAATGTAAAAACTAAATTTCTTCACTTGATAGAGTTAAGAGGTTCTGGTTGTTTATATGACATAAACAAGAATAAGATTTTTCTAGGCTATATATTCTAAATTTTGTCTCAGGAATTCAGTCCTGTGATTTGCACATCCTGCGCTATGTGGGAAATCTTGATGCTCCTGGTGTTCTAGATGGTCATGGGTATGGGAGGTGCCTCCGGCTGGAACAACTCAAGCTCCAGGTTTTGAAGGTTGAGCAGCAGCTGGGGGCCACTACGGTGCATTCACGAAGTTTATGGATAGCATGCTCCAGGACGTGGTCACCCCACAGTGAAAGGAAGTTCAGATAGAGGGGGGAATGGATGACCACCAGACAGAGGAAGATGACCAGGCAGCTATTGAGGGAATCGCCCTAGTGTATTCGCTCGCAAATCGTTTTCAGCCTCGGAAAATGGAGAGAGTGGCAGCCCCTCTATGGCGGCCGAAGGGTCAAGACCGTGGCACTGTGGGCGGTCCAGTTGCTTAGTGGGGGAGAAAGCGCAGAAGGGAAATAGTGGTAGGGGATTAATTAGCAAGGGGAGTAGACAAGTGCTTCTGTGGCCATAGACATGACTGCAGGATAGTGTGTTGCCTTCCAGGTGCCTGAGTCAAGGATGTCACAGAACTGCTGAAGAGCATTCCAAAGGAGGAGGATGAAAGCCAGAGGTCATAGTCCATGTTAGGACTAATGACATTGGAAAAAGTAGAAATGAGGTCTGCATGCAGACATTAGAAAGTTAGGTAGGAAACTAAAAAGCAGGATTCCAAATATAGTAATCTCTGGATTGCTCCCCATGCTATGCAATAGTGAGTATAGAACCAGAGGATAGGGCAGATGAACTTGTGACTGGAGAGATGGTGCAAGAGAAAGGGCTTTAGATTCCTGGGGCATTGGGACTGTTTCTGAAGTGGGGGGGGGGGGGGGAGCAGTACCTGGACGGGTTACATCTGAACAGGAACAGGACCAACATCCTCGCAGGGGGACAAGTAGTTCCAAGGGGAGAGAAGCCGAGATGGAATCACCTGATGAAGAAGCAGCGCCCCGAAAGCTTATGATTTCAAATAAACCTGTTGGACTATAACCTGGTGACATGTGACCTCTCAAGATGGAATTAGAAGTTAGAACGCTAGTGAGTGAGTCTGAAAGGCAGAGGAAACAGGCTGAATAAGGAAGAAGTGAGTCTCGAAATGGCTAAATGGATTATATTTTGATGCAAGGAGTTTGAGGAACAAGACAAGTGAGCTGAGGGCACAGAGAGGCATGTGGGTGTACGATATCATAGCAATGACTGCGATTTGTCTGAAAGATGGGCAGGATTGGCAGCTCAACATTCCTGGTTACAGGGTATTCAGACAAGATAGAGAGAGGGGGATAGGTGAGGAGGGTGGTTGCAATATTGATCAAATAATCAATGAGGAGGGATGATATCTTGGAAGGGTCATCAAATGGGTGGAAGTAAAAAAAAACACAAAAAGGGCAAACACACTGTTGGGTGTGTACTCTAGATTCCCCCAAAAAAACAATTTCAGAAATGTGTAGGAACAACAAAACAGTAATAGCAGGGGAATTTATCTACCCAAATATTAACTGGAATAGCTTGAGTGTGCAAGGCAGGGAGGGAGGGAGCTAAATTCTTCAATTGCATCCAGGAGAACTGCCTTCACCAGTATGTAGAAAGCCCAACAAGGGAGGAGGCAATTTTGGACCTAATATTCAGAAATGAACTCAGGCAAGTGGAAGGTGCATCAGTAGGAGAGACTGACCAATTCTATCAGCTGCCCATGAACCCATGTCCCTAGAACATCAATCCGGAGTACTAGTTCAGGGACATTGCCAGAATGTCACTCATTCTCCCATTAGTGCTAGCTAGGGCATGAGCAGCAACCATTTGGATGACCCCAAGTTTATGGAGAGTGAAAATAGTAGGCCAGACAGCAGTGCATTGACATCAAGTTGAGAGGGAATAATGACGTGGATGAGGGTTACTGCAGCAGAAGAGCTGAAACAAATGGCGGAGATGGCCAATGTTACAGAGGTAGAAATAAACACCTTCATTGATGGGACAGGCACTTGGCCAGCAGCTCATTGAGGTCAAATGCAACACTGAGGATGCAAATAGACTTTTTTTTGGGTCATATTTTCACAGAGGAGGTGGGAAGATTGAGTCGGGAAAGTTCCCAATCCAGCAGACCCATCCCCATTAAAAGGGCACCTGCCCTTTCTGGGCTGGGGAGCCAGGAACAAAATGGAATCAAGCCCCACTGCCTTTAGAAGCAGCCATAACAAAGCTTTTGTTAAATTGTGGTGTCGCTGGCTTGGCCAACATTTATTGCCCATCCCTAATTTCCCTTAGGTGGTGGTGGTGAGCTGCCTTCTTGAACCACTGCAGTCCCTGTGCTGGAGATACACCCACAGTGCAGTTAGGGAGGGAATTCCTGGATTTTGACCCAGTGGCAGTGAAGTTTCAGTGATACATTTCCAAGTCAGGATGGTGAGTGGCTTGGAGGGGAACTTCCAGATAATGGGTTTCCCATGTATCTGCTGCCCTTGTCCTTCTAGGTGGTAATGGTCATGGGTTTGAAAGATGCTGCTTAAGGAGACTTGGTGAGTTCCTGCAGTGCATCTTGTAGATAGTACACCTTGCTGCCACTGTTCATAGGTTGTGGAGGAAGTTGTGGAAGAGGTGCCCCAATAAAGTGGGCTGCTTTATCCTGGATGGTGTCAAGCTTCTTGCTGTTGGAGCTGCACTCATCCAGGCAAGTGGGGAATATTCCATCACACCCCTGGCTTGTGCTTTGCAAATGATGGACGGACTTTGGGGAATCAGGTAGTGAGTTAATAACCACAGGTTTCCTATCATCTGACCTGCTCTTGGAGCCACAATATTTATATGGCTAGTCCATTTCAGTTCTTGATCAATGGTAAGCCCCAGCATGTTGCTAGTGGGAGATTCAGAGCTGGCAAGGTGATTGAATATTAAGAGGTGATGGTTAGATTCTCTCTTGTTGGAGATGGGCATTGCCTTGTGTGATGTGAATGTTACTTGCCACTTGTTAGCCCAAACCTGGATATTGTCCAGGTCTTGCTGCATTTATACATGGACTCCTTCAGCATCTGATGAGTTGTGAATGGTGCTAAACATTGTGCAGTCCTCGGCAAACATTCTGATTCAATGATGGAAGGAAGGTCATTGATGAAGCAGCTGAAAAACGCTACCTTGAGGAACTCCTACAGTGATATCCTGAACTTGGATGATTAACCTCCAACCATCTTCCTTTGTGCCAGGTATGACTCTCACTAGTAAAGCATTTTTCGTGATTCCCATTGATTTCCATTTTGCCAAGGCTCCTTATTGCAATAGAAGTGGGTGGATGGTGAGGACAGCCTTTGTTACTGGGACATGAACTAGTTTGGATAATATGTATCAGGCCCTCAAACCTACCCCCCATAGCCCCTCTTATTCCCATGAACCCCCCCATGACTCTCTGTATCCCTTTTCCTCCCTCCATGACACCCATTTCCATTTTCCCCCCCTCAATGACCCCCATAACCACCATGCCTCTTCATGCTCATCCTTTGCTGTGCTGTAGAATAAGCACAGGTGTAAAATATTCATATCCTTCAGGAAGAACTTAGCTCAGAGAGAAAAGCAATGAAGCAATCACAGAGGCACAGAACAGTAGGTACAACTTGCTGGAGAAAAGTAATAATTTAGGGTCAAGCTAGAAGAGGAGGATTCAGATGCTACTGATGCATCATGTTAATAGACAACATCAACTGGGATGGAAAGTTTGCTATAGAATGAGCATGTATGGGCTCATCATGGAGTAGGCAGATAGGTCATTGACCTTTTCTCAACCTGGACTATGTGATGTTCTTAAAAATAAATTACAGGATAGAAAGGAAGCACAGAAAAGCAACATCATAAATGCCATTACAAATTAGAATTCAATGGCTTCCTGTGCTGTGTTTACTGCATTTCACACTGGGGGTGCAATAATAAGCTGTTGTGATTTGAACGCGACCATGTTGGCCCAGAATACAGCTCCTGATAAGTTCTCAGTAATCCTGCAGAAGATACGTGCGCATGGCCATCAGGTAATGTCAGCACTGCACTCAGCTAAGCAGGCAGGTACCTTTAGTCAATACCTTTAGGAGAGCAGGGGTAAAAGCATAGTGCCATTGGTATTTACATATCACCATCAAAACATCTCCAAGTGCTCCTCACAATGGGAATGCTGCAATTGTGGTTATGGAAAGTAAAGAAAGACAATAATGTAGGCCAGTCAGCCTCCAAATCCATTTCTTCCAGCAGAACGTGAGATGGGTGGTACGGTGGCGCAGTGGTTAACACTGCTGCATCACAGTGCCAGGGACCCTTAGTGTAGGTTAGGTGGAAATGGTATGGTAAATTGTCCCTTAGTGTCCAGAGATGTGCAGGTTAGGTGAATTAACCATGGTAAATGAGTGGGGATAGGACGGAGCGGAGGGCCTGGGTGAGATGCCCTTTCGGAGAGTCAGTGCAGACTCAATGGCTAAATGGCCTCTTTCTGCACTGTAAGGGTTCTCTGGTTCTTCCAAACATCAGAAGGACATATTTTACATTGGTGAAGTCCTACAAGGTCAAAATAAAAACCACTTTCCCAAATGACAATTGCTGATCGTTAAGCAGGTGGTGAAGTGCAGTGTTTTGTGACCAACAGTTGTCAGGGAGGGGGATGCTGAGTGATGATATGAGCTCAATGTGTATGATCCAATGTATCCAATGCTCTAAGGTCCAAGAAACAGGAGATGGAGTCAGATTCTTATTCCTGAAGATGAGTTTGAAGGCAGATTTAGCCCAATTAGACATTGTGTGAGAAAAGTTCTCCCTCCCCTCACTCCCCATATACATTTTGAATTAATGATCTCTGCTAGCTCTGTTCAAAATTTGTTGACCGTCTACAAGGATGCAGGAAATTCATACAGTTGGCTTGACCTTCTCTTAACTTGAGAGGCAAATTCAGTTGTTGTAATATTAGCCATGTGTTGAACCATGAATGAGGTTGAATGACTGAAACTCATTCACCTAGAAAGGTTCCTCGATGTACAAATTGGACAACCTGTCAAATAAAAGTTAGGGCACTACTTATGTGGCTACTTGTAGATGTGTCACATGCAAACCAAAACATGCCAGATTTTATGCTAAAGACATCATTACTACACCAATTCTTCTCCGTTATTATGACTAAAATGTCAGTAAAATGAAGGAGGTAGTCACCAACTTCAGGAAGCATGCTCCTGGCTACATCAATGGGGATGAAGTGGAAATGGTTGAGCTTCAAATTTTCAGGTGTCCAGATCACCAGCCTGTCCTGGTCCCTCCACACTGACCCTATAGTTAAGAAAGCCCACCAACACCTCTACTTCCTTAGGAGACTAAGGAAATTTGGCATGTCTGCTATGACTCTCACCAACTTTTACAAATGCACCATAGAAAGCATCCTTTCCGGATGTCTCTCAGCTTGGTATGGCTCCTGCTCTGACCAAGACCGCAAGAAACTACAAAGGGTTGTGAACGTAGCCCAAACATGCAATATGCAAACCAGCTGCCCATCCATTGACTCCACTATCTTGGAAAAGCAGCCAGCATAATCAAGGACTCCACACACCCCAGACATACTCTCTTCCATCGGGAAAAAGATACAAAAGCCCAAGAACACATTCCAACCGACTCAAGAACAGCTTCTTCCCTGTTGCCATCAGACTTTTGAATGGACCTACCATGTATTAAGCTGATCTTTCTTTACACCTCATCTGCAACTGCAACACTATATTCTGCACCTCCTCCTGTCCTTCTTCCGTATGTACTCTATGAACTGTGTGCTTTTTCTGTATAGCACACAAGAAATAATACTTTTCAATGTATCCCAATACATATGACAATAATAAATCAAATCAAATCTCTGGACTTTAATATTCCTATAAACTTGGTTTGAGGAATCTGAAAAGATTCCAAGGTTCAGTGATCAGGGATGAAGGCTACATTCGAGTCCCACCAGCACCAAAATTTGCTTCTACACTAAACTTGCATTTTGAGGTGGACCAGGTTGGGTAGTGCTCAATGTAAATGTTGCAGGAATGGGAAATTGGTCTCAGGGAGTAACCTGTCAGAATTTGTATAATTATAACTATCGTAATATTAACACCCAACACGTCTCCTTGTGTTTCAAAATGGATCAAGTGTTTGCAAGTTTTTTTCTGAATATTGCTCGTTTCGATGTCAGGTATGCTCACCAACTATGCCAGTGTTCGACATCTCATCAATGTACACTCATCTGAAAGTGCAGCAGCTTTTGACAACAGCAATATCCTTTGATAAATGACAAGACACATTTAAAACCCCTTGGCAGCAAACAGCTAGGACAAGACTAATGCCAGCACTTGAGAACAAATGTTTGATCGCTCACCTGTCTGATATCTTCAAAGTATTATTCATTGCTAAAAATACAGGCCATTAGCACCTAATATTTACAGACCAATAAAAACAGCAGGTCCTAACATTAGAGAAACTCCATCAGCACTTCTCAGTGTTAGCCTACCAGAAAACACAGATTCAAAGCAACACTGACTTCACATTCTTTTCAAATAATACAAGCATTTCCAGCTTTGTTTCTATACTATGTAATTAGATTGTCATACAGTACTTATGGTGACGGGAAGTCATTGGATTATGTTCCCTTACAACAAGATCAAAGGGCTAATCTGTAAAGCTCTCTTTGCAAGCCATGGAAAACTTATGTTATTAATGCACAACTTAAACACTATTCGTACAACAGCAGTGCACCATAGCTTCATCGTCACCTCTTGTCTAGTACTTTCTTCACTGTTTGGATGGTTTTCCCCCTCTTTCTGCAACCATGGAAAATCAACAATCAAGAATGTTGAGTCACAAAATGAGGGCAAAGTGCACAGAGTCGCCAAATCATTTTAGAATCACATTTCATTCCAGAGCAACAGTGATCTTTTGTTCTTATCACTGTCCCTGCTTTCCAAATATACGCCAAGAACAAATGTGGCAAATTATATAATAGTACGGCAGAGGAGTGAGGGTCATTTGGCCCATGGAGGGTGCACTGGTTTGTCAAAGAGCATTCCATTTAGCCCCATTCCCCCAGACAAATTCAGAAGGCTCATATGGACTTAAAATGTTAACTCTGTTTCTCTCTTCACGGGTGCTGCCTGACCTGCTGTGGTTATCCAGCATCTTCTGTTTTTCATCATCAAAATGAGCATCTGCCTATTCTGGGATATTGAGATTATCTTTCCTTTGGTCTTCTTATTTCTAAGGGAAAATGGTGGTGGGATCAACAGACATGAGCCCACTTCCGCGGGAATAAGATCAATGGATTTGAGCCCAGTTCCACGGGAATGAAATCAATGGATATGAGCCCAGCTGTGTGTGATGGGCAGCACGGTGGGACAGTGGCTAGCGCTGCTGCCTCACAGCGCCAGGGACCTGGGTTGAATTCTGGCTTCGGGTGACTGTTTTTGCGGCATTTGCACATTCGCCCTGTCTCTCTGTGGGTTTCCTCCCACAGTCCAAAGATGTGCAGGTTAGGTGGATTGGTCATGGTAAAACTTGCCCCTTAGTGTCCCAAGATGTGTAGGTAGCTGGATTAGCTATTGTAAATGTGTGGGGTTATGGGGATAGGGCAGGAGAGATGGCCTCGGTAAGATTCTCTGTCAGAGAGTTGATGCAGTCTCGATGGGTCAAATGGCCTCTTCCTGCTCTGTGGGGATTCTATGACTTAATGAATGGGATGAGTGGATATGAGCAGCTCCACAGGAATGGAGATTGATGCATTTTCAGTTTCACTGTTGCAAGGCAATGGAAATGGGATTGGGAGATATGTTATTACCATCAGAAGACAGTGTGACCACATAGCAATCCACCCAGCAAAGCAGGTCACCTGTTCTATTAAACCATCCAACTCCAAGTAGTAATGACCAGAAAGTAAATGGTCAGCATGACCTCTTTCTTCAAAGGGCAATGAACAAATAACAACAGACTTCTCATCCTCAAGGGTTTTTGCCCATGAGAAAAGTTGCAAACTGGATAATGAAATTGCAAGGCAAAAGGAAATAGAAGGCTTCTATGCACGTTTCAAATTTTTAATTGGAAAGCTGTGAATGGTGCTGTACTCCTGAGACTGGTCCTGGGATCATTCCAGTAACACTTAATAGGCTACAATGAGGAGAATAACTTTAGCAAGGAGAATTTTCACCACATTTGGCAAGTTGTGCAAACGCTGTAGTGCTAATATTCAAGAGGTGCTGAAAAGACCCAAAGGAGGTGTTGAAATTTCTGAATAGTATTCATCTTTAGCTACAGCATTGTAGGACATGACAGTCACCAGAGGAGAATTTGCAATCATATTTCGCAACAACCATACAGAACGGTGGGTGTGATCAGAAATTTAGCGGTAGTTAGAACTGAATTATATCTTTGTGCTGTGAATTCACGCTCATTACAATAGCATTATGCATTATCAGTAACTTTTGCACATTGTTAAAGTAATGGACAGAGGAGTTTATACCAATGATGTTATCCCATTTGCTTCAACGCGAAAGAAGGTAATTTGAGAATGTTCAGGCTCATTTCACACAAGCTCTTGGTGTTGTCAGAAAGTAGTACTTTTATCCAAGCTGCCTGAGCTAGTTTCAAAGCCCGGTCCCTGAGGCAAAAGACCAAGTCTTGTAAGATGTACTATCTATCCCCAAACCAGGTTCCGTATGGACTGTCACAAAATCATGGCATCGAAAAGGAATGAGCTGCCATTGTCATTTTGAAAGAGGAAGAAAAATGCTCTATAAGAATGAGAGGCGAATGATTAATGTTCCACACTGTGATAATTTGACCTATTTCCTTTGTATGATTGACTGCATTTTATATTTCTGCAACACACAATGCTGCAATGCCATGAGACAGAATTGTAAACACCAGATTGATGTTAACACTTTGATAATGCGTGGTGTGTAAAATAATGCATTAGCTCAATTGCTCACTTGCTAATTTGGTGGGATATTTTGGCCATGACTAACGTTAAGTTTGTCACAGTGTAAAGATGTGTGCCCCATTGTGGCAGCGAGAGGAAGGGCTAGTGAAGAACAACAATTTATATTTATGAAACGCTTTTTGTTCCAATCAGCTTAAGACTGGTTAATGCCTCCCCTCTCCCCGTTTGACTGCAAAAGGGTTTTTTTTAAAAGGACGTAGTTTGCCAATTCCCTGAGTGTTTACATACTACATGACCAGGAAATATATGATCAGACAGCTTTTCTTGAGTTTTTATTAAAAAGAGAACTTTTATTGTACTTAACCCATAAGTAAGTAATGAAACAATGTTCCAACTTCTCTCACACAAATAGATTAAACCTGGGAGGATTGATCAAGGATCTTAGAGTACAGTAAAATTAAAGGGACAAACAGCTCTTAAAAGGTTGGTGATTCAGTCGACTTCAGGTTGAACTTGGTGATCCTGCTGTTTCACTCAGTGGTCATGCTGCTTTTAGCGGCAGTGGGTGGGAGAGAGCGGGCGGGAGAGCGCGGGCATTTAAGTTTATTTATTAGTGTCACAAGTAGGCTTACACTAACACTGCAATGAAGTTACTGTGAATATCCCCTAGTCGCCACACTCCAGCGCCTGTTCAGGTACACTGAGGGAGAATTAAGCATGGCTAATGCACCTAACCAGTACGTCTTTCAGACTGTGGGAGGAAACTGAAGCTCCCGGAGGAAACCCACGCAGACACGGGGAGAACGTGCAGATTCCACACAGTCAGTGATCTAAATCGGGAATCGAACCCAGGTCCCTGGCAGTGTGAGGCAGCAGTGCTAACCACTGTGCCACCGTGCCGCTCGGGCAAGCGTGAGAGAGAGGGCGAGCATGAGAGAAAGAGATAGAGCATGAGAGAAAGGAAGAAACTCAATCGAGGTCTTGGCTGCAGGTCTATTCTGCCTAGAAAACAGATCCATGCACACACAAAGGGCTGACTTGTCACATGACCTTCTCTCTCCCACTGCCTGGTGACACAAATATCGTTTTGATTCGTGTATTTCAGTTGCCTTGATTAGATCATGGCTGGAAATTCCTCTTTCAGCCAGGGTATCATTGTCCAAGTAATTATGTCTAATAGTTTTGCCTTCACATAGTTAAGTACCCATGAGATTGTCTGGACACACTTTGTTCATGGGATAGCAGATGGCCACCATTCAGCTCTTTCAAGGCAATTGTTTCTGGTACAGAAGATACAATGATACAAATGCGTCGCCATCTTTGACTGAAATCCTAAACCGCTGCAATGTGGTTATAGTATTTTTCTTTAAAATAATCAATTTCTGGTTGCCAATTAATAAATTCAAAAAAATGTGTGGATATAAAACATATAAAACACCTTTAATGCAATAAATTGTCCCAAAGCACTTCTCAGCAACATTATAAAACAAAATTAAATACAGAGCCACATTATGCAATGTTAGGGCAGATAGCTCAAGACAAACATCTCCCTTCCTTCTTCATCTCCACATCAGCATAACCCACTATCCCCTTATCCCTCACATTCTTACCTTGCTTCCTCTTAAATATATCTCTACTATTCACCCCAAATCCCCATGGTAATGAGTTCACATTCAAATCACTCTCTGGATAAAGAATTCCCTATTGAAATCTTGGTGGCTACTTTACATTGATGGCCTCAGGTTTTGCTCAAACCCCACCAGTGGAAACAATTGCTCTATGCCTAATGAGATCTTTAATGTTGATTTTCAGGATTCCTGTTAGCTTATTCCTCAGTCTTCTCCAAGAGGAAAGAACTCATTGTTCAATCCTTAGCTGACAAGTATAATCTCTCAGTTCTGGTATCATCCTTGTAAACCTTTCTTGTACGCCGTCCAATGCCTGCATATCCTTTTTATAATACAGCAATCAGAACTGCACCAGTATCCCAACTGAAGTCTAATCGAGGCTCGATAGCACAACTTCTTGACTTTTTAATTCCATTCCTCTGGAAATAATGGCTCATTAACTTGTGTCACAACCTTTAGTGTTGTATATATTAGTACTCCTAGTCTGTTTCCTCCTCCAGCCCACTTAGATCCCAGGTAACATGCAGCTTCCTTACTTCTCTTGCCAAAATACGACACCTCCCACTTATCCATATTGAAATTCAATTGCCCATTCTGCAGGTTTATTTTCAATGTCTTATTAATATCCTCTTGCAATTGATTTCAGTCCTCCTCTGTAATGACTAATCCCCCAATTTGGGGTCATCCACTAAATTAGACATTGGCCAAAATTTTCCAACTGTTCCTGCTGGTGGGACCTTCTAGTCCTCCGAACAACAGAAAAATCTGCCAACAGCGACGGGATCTACCAGCCAATGGTGGGCCGTCTCCACCGCCATAAAACACACAGCCGGGAGGGCGGGGAGTGGGGCCAGAAAATTCCACATTGTGTTTTTGATTCCAAAGTATAAATGACAAATTGAAGTTGTGAGCAAGTGTTCTCAGCAGCGATCCTTGTGAGACACACCATCTGCCATTCTTTCCATCTCGAAGTTGCCTGGTCAGAATTCATTACCAAGACTGAAACCACAGTGGAAAAAGCAGGAAATGTGGATCAGTCAGTATCTGTAAAGAGGGAAGAGAATTTCAGACTCGAGCCAACGTCAGCTTTCAAGTAGCTCTGAAGAACAATCCGTATGGATTATAGATAGGAGCCGAGCGCTCTCTATTTCCAGCTTTGGCCACTTCTCCAGGATTTCAGAAGTCCTTTGTTAAAAATTCATGGCGGTAAGGAAGGAGATGATGCTACGGTACTTAAAGAAATGTAAAATGCTGTAGATGCAGGAAATCTGAAATAAAAAACAGAAAACGTTGGATAAACTCCACGGTTCTGGCAACATTTGTGAAGAGAGAAAAACCGAGTTGACGTTTCGAGTTTCAGAGCTCTGAATAAGAGTCATACGAACTCCAAATGTTAAATCTGTCCTTCTCTCTCCACAGATGCTGCCAGTCCTGCTAGGTTTATCCAGCATTTCCTGTTTTTATTTGCTGTGGTACTTCGCAGGTTCAGTTTCCTAACCAGGAATGTTTTTAAAAATCTTGTTCGAACACAAAGGCCGGCATGCCCACCCCAATTCCAGGGATGGGCGAGACTCGAAGAATGGCATTCTCTGTTGGCCTCGGGCAGGATCGTACAAACCTCGGGCAGACATGCCAGTAAAACTCCGCCCAAAGGGTACAAATTACATCACAAACCGAGCATGGGAACGGGTAGGATTCTGCGCTAAAGAACTGCATGTCATTCTGATCTTTTGTCACACAAACTGCTCCACGCTCAGTAATTCTTTGGAATGCATGATGCATGAGCTTTATCAAATAATGCCAATGAGCATGCAGTGAGAGTAACTGAGATGTAATAAAATACATGATCCCGAGCATGTGAGAGTCAGAAGGCATTTACTGGGCTCTCTTTTACAGTAATAATAATGCATGCAACTCTATAGGAGCAATGATAACGACATAATTTCCCTGATGCATCTCCTGCCAGGATCACCATCAGATTGATGTTTGGCATAACCACGATATTATTAACTCTGGTACAATATTTACTGCTGTTTGCTGTAGTGCTGCTATCTCACAATAAATGAACGTAAATCATTTGCACGCTGATGTCATTGATTTGCCAGTTCCTTCAGAGTGGTGGCAGCATTAAAGAGCACAGCGCAGAGAATTACTGCGCAGAGACACTCTGATGGTGCTCATTATATTGCCAGTTCTTAGGGAAAAAAGAGCTCCCAGAGTTTTCCAGCACGCTGACAATGGAGGCATTCTCCACGAGACAAAATTAGAAAATGGCTCAAATCAATCTCACAGTTGCAGAGTGCATGGGGAATATTGCCATCAATGGATTTCAGCCATGCTTCTGTCATACCAATCTCACTTTGTAAATGGGAATGTTTGAAAGTACAAAATCGAGGCTGTCACTTCAATGCGGTGGGAAGGTGTGTGTACGGCAAGTCTTCTGGATGAGACATTCAACCAAGGCTCTGGCCAGAAAGTCCTACAAGAAAGTCCGATGCAATATTGTGCTCAAGAGCAAGGCGGCTCTGGCCATATTTATTCCTCGACCAGTATCATTAAGAAAAGATTGTCTGATCATTACTGCTGCTTGTGGGAGTTTGCCAAGAGCAAATTGGCTGCCACATTACATAATGACAGTGAGTACACTTGAAAAGTGCTTCATTGTTTGTAAAGCTTTTAGGGATGGTTGGATATCATAACAAGTGTTGTATAAATGCAAGTTTTTCTTTATCGTTATCAGTGCATGGAGAGCAGTTAATTGGGAGTGAGAGAGAGGGAGGTGCGTGCATTATCCTGTATGAGTCACTGCCTTCAAACTGAGGGAGAAAAGAGATGAAAATTGGAGAGCTTCAAAATAAAGAAATGGAAAGCAGAAAATGGGGCTGCATGGTGGCTCAGTGGTTAGTACTGCTGCCTCACAGCACCAAGGACTTGGGTTCGATTCTGGCCTTGGGTGGCTGTGTGGAGATTCTCCCCATGTCTGCGTGGGTTTCCTCTGGATGCTCCGGTTCTCTCCCCCCCCCCCCCCCCCACCCCCACACTCAGTCCAAAGACGTGTAGGTTCAGTGGATAGACCATACTAAACTGTCCCTGAATGTCCCAAGGTGTGTAGGTTAGGTGGATTAGCGATGGTAAATGTGTGGGGTTATGGGGATATGGTGGAGGGGAGGGTCTAGGTGGGATGCTCTATCGGAGAGTCAGTGCAGACTCAATGGGCCAAATGGCCTGTTTCTGCACTGTAGAGATGCCATGGTTCTAAATCAAATAAAACACACATTCTGCAATTAGATGCTCCAAGGGAGGAGTTCTGTACCTGGGTCGAGTGATTTATGACCCTGTAGCCTCAGACAAATGAACTGAAAATCCAAATCTGCAGGTCTACTGATTCCCTGATCAGTGCCCCAGGTGAACACAACTCTTCGCTGGGTGTCTCTGAGCGAGAATCAACCCTATACCTATCGCATTTAGCAATATGCACTTGTAAAATTAAGGAGGCAACAAGACAAGAGACAAAAGGAATTCTTGTGATTTTCCTTTGGTTCAACTACTCAGAATTTGCAATGGGCTCCTGCTAAACTTCAGCCACACCGTGGTCATCGTGTGAACGAAACACATTACCTCCTCCACTAACCAAGTGACAACTTTAAACCCATGACCCCATTCCAAAACTTGGTTCCATTAAATTAGGTTCTAAATTGACATATCCAAATACATTCAGATTTCAGGTGAGTGGTTGAGTATGTTCCATAAAATAAAAACCGCTTAAAATGACGATCCTCAGATGGGAGCATTCCACCCATCGTTTTTGCTCCCCAGAAGTCAATTTTCTTACTGTATTCAATGATTCCTAAACTACGAGCCAGGACAGTGAATAACTTTGCCAATGGTGTGGAATTAGGAGAAGGAGTTTGATTGATGGATGCCTAACCTGATTGATAGCAGATAGGAGACACTATCAAAAGATGTAAACAACTTGAATATCGTGAAGTCTGCAAAACCTTGCAGTGCCTG
This sequence comes from Mustelus asterias, assembly GCF_964213995.1. NCBI lineage: Eukaryota > Metazoa > Chordata > Chondrichthyes > Carcharhiniformes > Triakidae > Mustelus > Mustelus asterias. The sequence continues at coordinate 101,129,181 of NC_135803.1, read as the reverse complement.
TGAGGGGAACTGAGAAGAACTCGTGTTTACCAAGCCCTTGTTTTGAGGAACTCAGAGTAATGCCTCGTAAGGCTGGAATGAAGCCAGAAATTGAACTCAAAGAAGCATCATGGCATCCTACATTCAGGACTGCAGCCAGAGTGGATTAGTGAACCACTCAAGAATACAGGAGGCCATGGACCATCGACACAGTGACTGGCTGGAGTGTTCATCCCTGTGCAAATGTGTGGGGTAATGGGGATAGGGCGGAGGGGAGGGTCTAGGTAGGATACTCTTTTGGAGAGTCAGTGCAGACTCAGTGGGCCAAATGGCCTGATTTTTCACTGCAGAGATGCCATGGTTCTAAATCAAATTAAACACACATTCTGCAATTAGATGCTCCAAGGGAGGAGTGCTGTACCTGGGTCGAGTGATTTATGACCCAGTAGCCTCAAACAAATGAACTGAAAATCCAAATCTGCAGGTCTACAGATTCCCTGATCAGTGCCCCAGGTGAACACAACACTTTGCTGGGTGTCTCTGAGCGAGAATCAGCCCCCATACCTATTGCATTTAACAATATGCACTTATCAAAATTAAGGGGGCAACAAAATATAATTGAGAAATTATCCAGACAAGACATATTGGAAACTTGGTGATCTATAAACCAAGGGAAATTTCAGCATTTTGGGCAGCTTTTGTGAACAGAGCAGTGTGGGGTTGTTTTACCATCTTCAATATTTGTTATATAGTATGTATGGTATGTATGTAAAGTTATCTTTCTTCCCATCTATAATATATATCTTGTATTATTTTTCTTTCCAATATAGTTATCTTTCTTTAATGTTCTTTAATTATTATTGTTTAATAATTGTGTACTAAATAAATGATTAATACGATCCTTGGTATTGAGTCACTCATCCAGAGTTTTTTTGTTTGATTCATTCATGGGACATGGGAGTCGCTGGCTGGCCAGCATTTATTGCCCATCCCTAGTTGCCCTTGAACTGAGTGGCTTGCTCGGCCATTTCAGAGGGCAGTTGAGAGTCAACCACATTGCTGTGGCTCTGGAGTCACATGTAAGCCAGACCAGGTAAGAACGGCAGATTTCCTTCTCTAAAGGACATCAGTGAACTAGATGGGTTTTTCCAACAATTGACAATGGTTTCAGAGTCATCAATAGATTCTTTAATTCCAAATATTTTTATTGAATTCAAATTCCCCCATCTGCCGTGGCAGGATTCAAACACCCGTCCCCAGAACATTAGCTGAGTTTCTGGATTAATAGTCTAGCAATAAAGCCACTAGGCCATCATACCACCCCCCCCCCCCCCCCCCCCCCCCACATCCCCACCAGGTCCAAACCTAAATGTGACTCTGCAAGAAACTCACGCCCTTAAAGATGGGAACAAGGTTGAGAGGAGACAGATTCCAGATAAATAGGCTGGAATTTTATCGCCCCCCCCCCACCCCGCCCCCACGGGAAGGATTTGAGCGAGGCCGTAAAATCCTGCCCATGAAGTAAAAGGTAGTCAGTAAGTAAGCAAGGATATCCAGAAGTGCACACAAAGTAGAGATTAAGACTACCGGACAAAATGGGAGATGTGAGGATCCTACCCAAAATGTACATATACATGAAGGCTAGAAACCTTGGAACGTTGGCTGTTAGGTTGGTGAGAAATGGTAGTGTGGTGGGGATATCAAGAGCATACTCAATTCAGAGGATGGAAAGGTAGGTGTATAGAGTATTTAGAAAAGGCAGGAGTGATCAAGAAGAGAGGCGCTGCAGACTTCCATTTCAAATACGTCTGGGAGATGAAAGAAACTGAGGTGGAAAATGGCTGCCTCTTGGTAGAAAAATTGGTCTGTAGAAATCAAAGAAAAAAGGGGAAGCAGCTCACTGAGACCAATACAAGGGAATGCAGAATACATTTTTAAAAAAGAGCGTGATCAAAGGGGCAGAGAAAAATCTGGAAAATGTACATCAACTGAATCTCAGCTTGTAAGTCAAAGGAAGTCTTTACCACAACAGCAAGAGATGAGATCCTGTGGAAGACACAAAAGGAACTACTCTGGTTAGTTACTACTAATAGAAAACAACACAAGCCAGTAGCCAGGCATTCTGTAAAGTGTCAGCATAAGAAGTAGGACAACAGGTCCCATAAGCCGATCAGAAGGATACGAGAGAACGGGAATGTTATTTTAATGGGGGAAACTTCAATCCATCTAACGCAAACTGGGAATACACAAATGGTTTCGAGTCAGAGTCGGGGGATATATTACATGACTGCTTTTTGACCCAGTGCATCAAGGAACCACGAGAGCCAATGCTCCATTTGCCCTAAAAGAAATGGAAGCCATACCACGGTAGCACAGTGGTTAGCACTGCTGCTTCACAGCTCCAGGGACCTGGGTTCGATTCCCGGCTTGGGTCACTGTCTGTGTGGAGTTTGCACATTCTCCTCGTGTCTGCGTGGGTTTCCTCCGGGTGCTCCGGTTTCCTCCCACAGTCCAAAGATGTGCGGGTTAGGTTGATTGGCTATGCTAAAATTGCCCTTAGTGTCCTGGGATGTGTAGGGATTAGTGGGTAAATATGTAGGGATATGGGGGTAGGGCCTGGGTGGGATTGTGGTCGGTGCAGACGCGATGGGCCAAATGGCCTCTTTCTGTACTGTAGGGTTTCTCTATTCTTCTCTATTCTCATACCACTAGAGGAAAACAAGCACAGAAGCATGAAGCTTAAAATAAACTCAGTGTTAGAAATACCAAAAGGCCAAGAGCCAGATGCATAATTTATATTCAAAATGTGAAATTATATGTAATAAGAGACTAGCTGAATAAAATAAATGGGGAGGTCATTGAACAATACTTCAGTGGAAGACAAGTGGCTTCCTTTTAAAAAGGTATAACACCGAGCATGCCAAACAACCCAAAAAACACAGACTAAAACCGTAGTCCTAAAAGTGTCTAAATTAAAAGTGAGGTATAAAAGAAAACTGCCTGCACAACTCCTACAAGGAGAAAGGTGAGGTTCACTGGAATGTGTACAAGAACATATAGAAAAATATTGGAAGTATGATCAGATAAGCAGAGGGGGTGCCCTGGACAACACACATCACTTGGAAGCATGTCAGTGAAAAAAGTCTCCTGGTTTCACAACAGCAAGCGGGTTGCCAGTGAAGAGTTGAGAATCACAAGACAAGCAAACGGATTGAAAACGGAGGATGATTGCTCTCTAGTAAATGTTCTGAATGACTAACTCCAAGTATTCACAAGGGAAGACATTAATACCATAATTCTCCAATCAAAGGTATCCCAGTAAAATCAATTATGTTATTATAAATAAAATGGATGTGCTAGACAGGATAAATAACACCAACATCAATAAATCTCCTGTGATAGTTGACGCACATCGCAGAGAGTGGAGAGTGTTGAGGAATGAGACGTGACATTCTGGTAACCTTCCTGAGGGAGTCAGTGGACAATGAGGTGACAGGCTGATGCGGTGGCCATATTCAAAAAAGGTGACAAAGCAGACTGAGGTTATAATGGACTTATTAGTTTTACTTCAATGCTGAACAATGGAATGGATTATCACAATCATTTGTACACCACAACTCTAGTTAACAGTAGTGAGCATGGATTAACAAGGGGAAGATGCATCCTCTCAACTTCTTCAGAGAGTGGTCTATGAGAAACCTTCTGATATTTATATACCTCCAATCCCTGAAGGCTTTTGATAGTGCTTCAAATGGAGGGACATTAACAGGCTCAAAACTGTAGATTCAGGGTAAACTGTAGCATAGATGCCTTGGTACATACATGAGAGGGAAGCGAAGGAAAGAGGGATATGGGGCATTGAGGAAAGACGCAATCAGAACGTAAAGATGTGTTGAGTGCAAACACAGCACAGGTGGGTTAATTGGTCTATTTCCACATAGAGTTTACAGCACAGGCCATTCACCCCAACTTGAGCACACAGGTATTTATGTTCCAGACAAGCCTCGTCTCACCCTGGCCGGGATTCTCTGGTCTCCCTGCAGCGTGTTTCTTGGTGACGGGAGATGGCCCGCCATTGGCTGGCAGTGCGTTCTTCTGATCCCACTGTACTCAGTGGGATTTCCCATTGAATCCACCCCCAGAGCCGGGAAACTCACAGCGGGGTTGCGCCATCAGCAGGACCGGAAAATCCCACCGGCATGAATAGCTAGAAAATCTCACCTCCTATTTCATCCCACTGTATCAGTTTATCCTTCGATTGTTTGCCCCTCATACTCTTAATCAAGAGTTGCCACAGTACATCTATGCTATTTGCCAAAACAGCAGCAAATGGCAGCAAGATTCACATTCTTAACAGACCCGGTTAAGAAGTTATTTCCATACTACAGGTTCCATGTAACCTGATCTCAACCTTCCACCTTTCTCAGGTGCTATGATGAAAACAAGTTACACAATAATAATTGCACGGATGTTCAAGTGTGGCTGGTACGGTTTGATAAAACCATCAAGCTTTTTCCCCTTAAACGTCTGTCACTGTAGCACTGACCCCCCCCCCACATGCCCCCCATCTTGGTCCCCACCCGACTCCCCTGCAGAGAGCCAGCCCCATTTAGGCAACTGAAGCAGCAGTTGGGGCATGGGGGAAGGGACTCACTCTGGGCAAGGAGGGAGCAGCGAGTGGAGGGTGGGGAGAGGCATCTGGCAGACTAAGGATTGTGGAATGGGTGCTTGCTGGAGAGAGTTTCCTTTCGTCGACTGGCCACAGGAGGCCTCCTGCTGCTTGGGATTTCCTGCACCACAGCTACTGTTGCAAAACCATGAGCAAAGACTCCCAACTGCAGGGGAACCTAACCCCAACACAGTACCACTTGTGAGACATATGATCAGGTTTCACGTGATCTGAATCTTGCCTGGCCAGAATGTAACATGAACAAACACAGGGTCAAATGGCTCCCTTTCTAAGCTGTCAGTCTTTCTATGTTATATGTAAACTGCTAGGAACACAACTTTGGTGGCCAGAGGGAGCATGCCACATGCGCCAACTGCTCCAGTTTCCTGGGAAACCCATGGTACCACTGGGCAGGCATTTCTAACTAGCATCAGAATAATTGGCACATTGCCAGCACTGACGTCAAGTACAGGTTATTTTTACAGCTGCTATTTAACAGATACTATAGGGTCTCTCACACATATGGCAGTAGTGTTTTCAATTCTTCACTTAAACTTGGCACAGTGACACAGTGGTTAGCACTGCTGCTTCGCAGCGCCTGGGACCCAGTTTAATTCCGACCTTGGGTGACCATCTGTGTGGAGTTTGCATGTTCTCCCTGTGTCTGCTTGGGTTTTCTCTGGATGCTCTGGTTTCCTCCCACAGTCCAAAGATGTGCAGTATAGCTGGATTGGCCAAAATAATTTGGCCGTTAGTATCAGGTGGATTAGCAGGGCAAATACGTGGGATTACAGGGAAAGGGCCTAGGTGGGATTGTTAGTGCAGAATCGATGGGCCAAATGGTCTCTTTCTGCACCATAGGATTCTATGATTCTTAAACAAATTATTCTGTTGAACATTTGCACTTTGATCAGCCTCTTTTCACATCAGTCTGACCCTAACGTTTTACAGCTTAACATAAAGGCCACATTGTTAAAAGGCAACAGAAGTCATATCAGAACGTGACTGATTTGATGACAAGTTCATTAAATGTAATGCAGTTCATTCTGAATATTTCACTGGAATGAATTCTCCTTTTTTGTTTGTCTAACAGCACTGATGTGCCAGAAATTGCTCCGAAAGCTATTTACATTAAGTGAGCACAAGAGTCAACTGCACCGAAGCATCTGCCCTCAAAATCCTTGGCAGCAGATTAACGCCTGCCATATTCAGTTTTGAAAATGCTGGTCTGGTACAGTGAGAATTTGGAAACCAGTAACAGAGTGGGTTACCACACAGCCCTAAAACTGGGTCCAGATACAGGTTGGACTGGTGAGGCAAAAGGCCCCTTCTTAGGTCAGCCGCAAGGGAATGTGGTAAAATGGGTTGGGGCAGTCTGTAACCCAACCTGCCCAACAGGAGTAGCATGGGCTCAGGTCAGGCAGCCACTTCACTTTTGAAGGCAAAACAGGCATCTGACATGAACCTGCCCCTTTTCAATGCACCCCCTCCTTTTCTGCTTTATCTTGCCTTGCGTGCTTCTGGATAACCAGGGGGTTTGAGATTTGGCAGTACCGCCCTTTTCTTTTGCAGGGATATACCTACACTGTGCCTGTAGAATCTAATTTTTCAATGCCTCCCACTGATTTGACAATTTTCCCTTCTAATATCTGTATGCAGTAAAATGTTGACACTTCATCTCTCAGCTTTATCAAATGTGTCCTTCCCCCCCCCACCCAGTTTACAATTTTAACTCAAAGAACAAAGAGAACAAAGAAAAGTACAGCACAGGAACAGGCCCTTCAACTCTCCAAGCCTGTGCCAATCATGATGCCCTAACTGAACTAAAGAAAAGGCTTTCTGCCCTTACTTGGTCCGTATCCCTCTATTTGCTCCCTATTCATGTACGCACCCAGATGCCAAGACCCTGTTCTATCTTTAGCCTTTTCCATAATGATGCCAAATCTAACTGTATTACATTATAATCACAGATCTATTGCCAAGTGATTTTGCTTCTTCCACCTTGACCATTAATATACCGCAGTCGAATGGCTTTGAAAGCCAACTCATTGTTAATTTTATAGTGCTTGCCAACTAGGCAGAGGACTCAATTAGATAAACCATTGTTGCTTGAAACAAAGTGGGAGTATATATTCAAAGAGTCACTTTATAGATCCTTCTTCAAAAACCTCCTGTTTTGCTAAAAATTCTGGTAGATTTGATTAAAAGAAACTCGAGAAATCCCAGGCACTTTAGAAAAATCCAACAAACCCCTACAAACAAAACAGATTTCTTTGTTTAAAGTCATGTCTAAATGCTCTCTTCTGTGGACATTTAACATTTGTGAAAGGAAGAACTAATTGGAATCTATCCTAATGATCAGGAAATCTTACATGTCTCCAAGGACCTTTAACTAAGCTCTCGTAGAATAATCTACCTAGTGCAAAGGGTTCTAGGGAAGACTCAGCAGGGTCCTTTCAAACCTACGTACCCATTCATGCTGGCTCAAGAGATACTAAGGTCACTATATTAACGATTCAAAACATTGCCTGCCCTTCACTATCCTGATTCTAATCAACTGGGCTAGCAGTCATACACAAGAAGAATTGGATGACTCAGCTCACTGCCATGGTCTCTTGGCAACGCAGCACAGTGGCTAGCACTGCTGCCCCACAGCATCAGGGACACTGGTTCAATTCCTCGGATGACTGCCTGTTTGGAGTTTGCACATTCTCCCAGTCTGTGTGGCTTTCTTCCAGGTACTCCAGTTTGCTCCCATAATCCAAAGATGTGCCGGTTAGGTGGATTGGCAATGTTAAGTTGCCCCTTAGTGTCAGGGGACTAGCAGGGTAAATTTGAGAGTTTATGGGCATAGGGCTTGGTGCCTGGGATTGGTGTCAGTGCAGGCTCGACGGGGCAAATGGCCTCTTTCTGTACTGTAGGGATCTACGATTCTTCTTTGATTCTAATATTTGCCCTCTGAGGAAAAGTTACTGCCCTGGACAACAAGGCAGCATTTGACCAAGTGTGGCTTCAAGGAGTCCGAGCAAAATTGGAGTGAATTGGAATCAGGGGAAAAGCTCACCGCTGTTTGGAGTTATACCTAACACAAAGGAAAAGGATATGGTTGTTGGAGGCTAATCATCTCAGTTCCAAGACATCCATCACTGCAGGAGTTCCTCAGGGCTATGTCCTAGGCCCAACCATCTTCAGCTGCTTCATCAATGACCTTCCTTCCGTCTTAAGGTCAGAAGTGGGGATGTTCATTAATAATTGCATAATGTTCAGCACCATTAGTGACTCCTCAGATACTGAAACAGGCCATGTCCAAATGCAACAAGATCTAGACAAAATCCAGGCTTAGGCTGACAAGTGGCAATTAACATTTATGCTACACAAGTGCCAGGCAATTACCATCTCCAGCAAGAAAGAGTCTAACCGTCATCCCTTGACATTTAATGGCATAACCATTACTGAATCCCACACTGTCAATATATGATCAACGGTGACCATCGATCAGAAACTGAGCTGGACGGCCATATAAATATTGAGGTTACAAGAGGTCAAAAGCTAGGAATCCTGCAGTGAGTAACTCACCTCTTGACTCTCCAAAGCTTGCCCGTCATCAAGGAACAAGCCAGGAGTGTGATGGAATACTCTCTCCTTGCCTTCCTTGAGGGCAGCTCCAACAACTCAAAAACCTTGACACCAACCAGAACAAAGTAGCTCACTTGATTGACACACCTTCACAAACATTCAGTTACTCCACTACTGCTGATCAGCAGTGGCAGCAGTATGTACCATCTACAAGTAGATTCCAAACCTACGACTGCTACCATCCAGAAGGACAAGGGCAGCAGATACATGGGAACACCACCACCCTCTGAGTCACTCACCATTTTGATTTGGAAATGTATCACCATTCCTTCACTGTCGCCAGGTCAGTACCATGGAACTCCCTCTCTAACTGCACTGTGGATGTACCTACACTAAAGTGTTTCAAGAAGGCAGCTCACCACCATCTTCCCAAGGACAATTAAGAGTGGGCAATAAATGCTGGCCTCGCCAGTGACTCCCAATCCCATAAACGAATTTTAAAAACTGCTCCTAACCAGTTTTCCACATGCAAATAACAACAAATGTCCAAAAGCTGTCTGATTTTCATACCTTCTACCGGAATGAAATGAGTGGTAACAAACCCTGAGAAAATAGTGTAAACCCATTTCAGAGGAACTGATACATTGCTCACGTGAAAACTGCCTATTAACTCATTGAGACTATGCTCTCTTTAAGCTGGGCTCCACCTTTGCACCGTCCGATTTGGCAGCAGAGAACTGGCCCCACCAGAGAAGATGCCGCCAAGAGCCCATGCTGCCAATTTAATAAGGTCAAGAGGAAAACTGGGCTGGGGTGATGGTAGCCAGAGCAAATCTGACCCAGTGGTCACCAAGTCCACATTGATCATGTTGCCAGTTTAAGCCATTAATGATTTAAAACCAATCACAAGAGCATTTTGCCCTTGATTGATTGAATTATCATAACAATGTCGAGATTTACCACTGTTCAATGAATCCCAGCACAATTGACATCCACATGTTTAACATTGAAAAGTTATTCATGCTCCTTATCTATTGTTACGACCAGTTTAGCAAGGATGAACTGATGCTTCTCTGAGCTGGTGATAACAGTGTTTGAAATTAAAAAGGAAGAGAGATTGCCAATTTAATACATATTTATATGTGTTAAATAAGCCAGCCAGGATCCTTAAATTAAGTAAATTGTTTTGTTAAAACTCAGTCAGGCAGAGCTGCAGAAATTATCCACAAAAGGTTTAACATGTACAAATATGTCTAACGACTATTAATGCAAAAAACAGCACATGTACAATGCCACTGCCACCCATCATGCTTCCACCAAGGCCCACCCCGGGCACCTCAATGTCAGACGGCAGGGCCCTGGCAGAACCCTCTCACCCCGGGGATTGTACTCACCTGTGCACCTTGGCAGGTTCTGTTCACCAGGTGTCCATCATGGGGACATGAACAGACAGTCAAATGTGGACAGATTATCAAACGTCAATGCCCGATTTACAATAGAGTAGGAAAATCCTGCTGGTGTAAACGACATTCTGGGACTCCAAGTCAATTCATCGCCCCCTCTGACGTTCCCTTCCACCGAAAACAGGGGGAGGAAATCCCCCCATTGCCTCCATAAAAAGCGGCTTTTGTCCTTTGTAAATACCACATTGTAGCTGCTGTAAGCTAATGTCCTTTGCTTAGAAAAAGTGCCCTTTTCAAAATAATTCAAAACATATACATGTCAAGCCAATGACACTATAAAGTAATTTTTATATAGCACACCTTCATAACACTATGAATATCAGAGTTTTCAATTGCCAAAGGATTCTGCTGGGACTCTATCAGGCAATACTTGTCTTGTGTTTCAAATAGGTTTTCCTCATGCAAAGTTTATAGGAATGATTTATTTGCCAGGAGAAAATATATACATGTTTATTAAGCACAGGGATGATAGTGTTATGAAAGGAACATTCTCTATCCACACAGAATGCAAATATCTTTGATTCAGATGAAAGACACAAGGCTACAATCCAACCTGGAAAATCACACACGTCACATGACACCTTGCTTCAAGTGAACTGAAGCAAATAATTTATCTTTTCAAAGGTGGAAGGTTAAAAACATGTTGAATACCAGTGGCGAGATGGAAATTTAGCAAAATCGAGTGTGACAACAGTAGACTCGGTTGAACAACAGTAGTTTTGAATTGCAATTTGGAAATGTATGCGTGCTGAAGTGACTCAAAGAGGAAATACTGGACAATTCTCTTCATCGTGTTTCAGAATGGTCCAGCCTTTCAACACGTGAAAAGAACAAACAAAGAATAGTACAGCACAGGAACAGGCCCTTCGGCCCTCCAAGCCTGCGCCGAACATGATGCCAGCCTAAACTAAAACCATATGCACAGTCCATATCCTTCCATTCCCATCCTATTCATGCATCCGTCTAGATGCCCCTTAAATGCCACTATCGTACCTGCTCCCACCAACATCCTGGGAAGCACGTTCCAGACATTCACCACCCTCTGTGTAAAAATCTTGCCTCACACATCTCCTCTAAACTTTTCCCCATGCACCTTAAAACCTATGTCCCCTAGTACTTGACTTTTCTATCCTAGGAAAGAGCATCTGACTATCCACTCTGTCCATGCAACTCATAACCTTGTAGACCTCTATCAGATCATCCCTCAACCTCTGTCGTTCCAGTGAGGACAAACCGAGTTTATCCAACCTCTCCTCAAAGCTAATACTCTACAGATCAGGTAACATCCTGGTAAACCTCTTCTGTGCTCTCTCCAAAGCACCCACATCCTTCCAGTAGTGTGACGTCCTGAATTGTATACAGTATTCCAAATGAGACTTAACTAAGGCTCTGTACAGATGCAACATGACCTGCCAATTTTTATACTCAATGCCCCGACCAATGAAGGCAAGCAATGCCATATGTCTTCTTGACTACCTGTGTTGCCATTTTCAGTGATCAGGGGACATGTATGTCCAGATCTCTCTGCCTGTCAATACTCCGAAAGGTTCTACCATTTACTGTACAATTCCTACATGCATTGGACTTTCCAAAATGCATTACCTCACATTTGTCCAGATTAAACTCCATCTGCCATTTCTCTGCCCAAATCTCCAACCGGTCTATATCTTGCTATATCTTTTGATAATCCTCTTCACAATTCGCAACTCCACCAATTTTTGTGTCGTCTGTGAACTTACTAATCAGACCAGCTACATTTTCCTCCAAATCATTTATATATACTACGAACAACAAAGGTTCCAGAACTGTGGAACACCACCAGCAAGAAGTCTCACAACACCAGGTTAAAGTCCAACAGGTTTATTTGGTAGCACAAGCTTTCGGAGTGTCGCACCTTCTTCAGGTGAGTAAAGAGTTGTGTTCAGAAATAGGGTATATATAGACACAGACTCAATTTACAAGATAATGGTTGGAATGCGAGTCTTTACTGGTACAGACAATGTGAGTGGTGAGAGGGTTAAGCACAGGTTAAAGAGCTGTGAATTGTCTCCAGCCAGGACAGTTAGTGAGATTTTGCAAGCCCAGGCAAGTCGTGGGGGTTACAGATAGTATGACATGAACCCCAAGATCCTGGTTGAGACCACCTTCATGTGTGCGGAACTTGGCTATCAGTTTTTGCTCAACGATTCTGCGCTGTTGTGTGTCGTGAAGGCTGCCTTGGAGAACGCTTACCCATAGATTAGAGGCCGAATGCCCCTAACTGCTGAAGTGTTCCCCGACAGGAAGGGAACACTCCTGCCTGGTGATTGTCGAGCGGTGTTCATTCATCCGTTGTCGTAGCGTCTGCATGGTCTCGCCAATGTACCCAAGGCAACGTACATTGGCGAGACCATGCAGACACTACGACAACGGATAAATGGACACCGCTCAACATCACCAGGCAGGAGTGTTCCCTTCCAGTCGGCGAACACTTCAGCAGTCACGGGCATTCAGCCTCTGATCTTCGGGTAAGTATTCTCCAAGGCGGCCTTCACGACACATGACAACACAGAATTGCTGAGCAAAAACTGAAAGCCAAGTTCCGCACACGAGGATGGCCTCAACCGGGATCTTGGGTTCATGTCACACTATCTGTAACCCCCACGACTTGCCTGGGTTTGCAAAATCTCACTAACAGTCCTGGCTGGAGACAATTCACAGCTCTTTAACCTGTGCTTAACCCTCTCTCCACTCACATTGTCTGTACCTGTAAAGACTTGATTACCTGTAAAGACTTGCATTCCAACCATTATCTTGTAAAATGAATCTGTGTCTATATATAACCTGTTTGTGAACACAACTCTTCACTCACCTGAAGGAGCGACACTCCGAAAGCTTGCACTACCAAATAAACCTGTTGGACTTTAATGTGATGTTGTAAGACTTCTTACTGTGCTTACCCCAGTCCAACGCCAGCATCTCCACATCATGAACACCACTAATCACAGCCTTCCATTCAGAAAAGCGCCCCTCTACTGCTACCCTCTGCCCAAGCCAGTTCTGTATCCATCGTCTGATCCCATGTGACTTCACCTTTCGTACCAGTCCACCATGAACTACCTTGTCAAAGGCTTTACTGAAGTTCATGTGTACAACATCCATTGCCTTTCCTTCATCTATCATCTTCGTCACTTCCTCAAAAAACTCGATCAAGTTAGTGAGGGAAAAAAAACCTTAGAGTTTTTGAAGACACACAGAAGCAGTGAAAGGGGAGAAAGATGAAGGAACGAAAGGTATGTGATCAAGTGTAGGGAAGCAATGATTAAATGACAAAGAGGCAATGTGGTGGCACAGTGGTTAGCACTGCTGCCTCACAGTACCAAGGACCCAGGTTTGATTCCGGCCTTGGATGACTGCCCATATGGAGTTTGTACATTCTCCCAGTGCCTGCGTGGTTTCCTCTGGGTGCTCCAGTTTCCTCCCAAACTCCAAAGATGTGCAGGTTAGGTTGATTGGTCACGTTAAATTATCTATTATCCCTAGATGTATAGGTTAGGGGAATTAATAAAGATGTGGGGTTACAGAGGTAGTGCGTGGTTAAGGTGCTCTTTCAGAGAGTTGGTGCAGACTCAATGGGCTGCACTGTAGGGATTCTATGAGGTGGAAGGCAAAAAGGAGGTGTGGAAGGAACAAGAAACAAAAGATGAATCTTGAAGAGGTGTAAATGGAAAATAGCAAAATCCTTACTAAGAGCTGCTGTCCAAAAGATAGGGGTAGTGGTTATGATCTAAATGTTGAACTTAATGTGGAGTCCGAAAGTGCATAATCATCTTTTGTTTCATTATCAACCGTTTCTGCCCTGCACAATTATCCACGATAACCCCTCGCCTCCACTGTCATGCACAGTTCAAAAGCAGACTGGCCAGACTCTGCTGAAATAATGCAGCACACTCTCTTTTCACCTCAGTTTCCAGAGAGGGGACCACAATCTACTTTTGAGCTGGTTGTAGAGGTCACTTTGGATCCATGTAGATGGTGCCCTGGTGTGAGTCCAGAGGAGATGCATAATATATGTATATAATGTATATTGGGGTTTGGGGTGCGTACTGCCCCTTTAAGAGTGCGGATGAGGTGACCACAGGGGAATTAGCTGCTCCCAGTGTGGGAATCAGTTAAGATAGTCTAGGTCCTGATTGTGGGGCAGTGCACATCTATAATAATGTGTTCCCAGTGCTCAAGTTAAGAAGCCTACCTTGTGGTTCTTTGGGCATCGTACTTTCAGAACTACATACATAATAAGATGATGTACCGTGCATGCTGGTGATGAAAGCAGCCATCAGTGAAAGGAGACCTTCCTCACCTTTCCATAAGCTAGCTTCAAATATCAGTATTTTCAAAGGGAAGAGAAGTCATCCCTTTATTTGATATCACTGACTCTTTGGGAATTAGTATTAGAGAACAGGGCTGTCAAGCAGAGGCTGAAAAGCCTGATGCAACTTTTGACTTCTTAACTAAAGACTGTCACACTAGGCAACACCGTGCAGGTTAACAGAGCAATTATTGTACATGCCAAGCTCCTCCACTTGGGAGTTTTGTAAAACGTTGTGCTTTTATAAGTTACGGAGAGGCAGCGCATCTGTGAATGACTTTATTTTTTCTACATTGTGAATGGAATCATTTTTAATCCCTTCTTTACATGGAGAAATCTGCACCGGGTGACAGTCTTAAGGTCAGTAGAAACTAATGCAAAGCTTTTCGGATCTTAGAGCTTGCAGCATAATGGAAGATCACACTGTTTAGATCTTTCCATCTTCTGTTGCTCTGAAGGTACATGTGACAAAAGCAAGGAACTTTTCACCAGCAGCTGATCACGCACTTGTGGGAGCCCAAAGAAAAGCTGACAGAGACCAGGACTTTGCTCAGAAGCCCCAGCACAAAGAGAGACTTCTTTAAATCAATTCCTCAGTCATTTAAAACACTAACACCCTGCCCTGTTATAGAAATAATGCAAAGAACTTTACAGCAAATAGTGCACCTCTGAATTATAGTCAATGCTGCAATATAATTCATGCAGGAGTCAATTTGCATACAGAAAAATTCCACAAAAATTATGAAATAAACACATGCTGGAAATCAAATAGAAAACAAAAAGTGCTGAATAAAGTCAACAGGTCTAGCAGCATCTGCGGACAGAGAACAGTTAATGTTTCGAGTCCTCATGACTTCTTCAGGTGGTGATGGTCATATATCTGTTTCAATTATGCTGTTTGAGGGATAAATATAAGCTTGGACATTGTTTTAAAAGCTTGGACATTGTTTTAAAAGCTCAATTTGTACTTCTGCGTTGACTTGAGAAACCAGAAAACCCATCTTAATGACCATGCTTTCGACAGTGCAGCTTTCCCTAGGTACTACGCTGAAGTGCCAGCCTAGATTATGCATTCAGGTCTCTGGAGTTGGGTTTGAACTGATGACCTGCTTACACAGAGACAAGAGTGTGTTACAATGAGCCAAGGATATTGCAGCAAATGATAGTTAGGTCTCAATCCAAATGTATTGGCCTATTCTTTGCCCTCTCCTCCCACACAGTTTTATGTATTGAATGGAGATGAATATTCATAGCAGCCCCAAACTATTGTTCTTACCGTTATTACAAGGTTGTACTTCCTGCTTCTCCATGAAGGGATGGAATGTCAACAAAGCCCAAGTACATTTTGAATTTAAATATGTAGCTTTGAGAAAGAGATGACTTCTCCTGACCTCAGTGATGAAACAATCTGGGCCGTGATTCTCCCATCCTGCTGCGCTAATTGTATAGCGCAGCGGGCCGGGAAATTCTCGTGTCGGCCGATTCGCGGGGTTTGCACGTGCATTCCCGCCGCGATAGCATCTCCCAGAGCCGGATTTCCGGTGGCGTCAACCCAACGCTGGAAATCGATGAGGAAATTAACCTATCCATTTGAATGTCATTTAAATAGGATTAGCGGGCCCGCTAGCATCTCCCCTCCCGCCAGAGTGGTTCACTCCGACGGGGATTATAGTAGCTCTCCACATGTAGGAAACTAGCAGTCCAATCCTACTGTAGTTAAAAGAGGGGTGGGGGCAAATAGGGCCCCCCCAGAGGGTCAGGTGGCAGGTGCCCCCTGGGCATTGGCACCTTGGCAGTGTCAGCCTGGGCCCCCTGGCAATGCCCAAGGGGCAAAGTGCCAATGCCCAAGGGGCACCTTGGCACAATGGGTAGTGCCAAGGGGGCAGGGCCTATGGAGGGGTGGTCCTTAATGGGGAGACCGGTGTGCTTGGGGGGGGGGGGTCCCACTGCCATTCTGCAGACAGGATCAGTGAGGGAAGGAGGGAGGCCAGCGATATCAGGATGGGCTGTCGGGGGGGGGGGGGGGCAGCAATCAGGCCATGGGAGGGCTCGGGGAGCCAGCAATGCAGGGCTGGCCAGCGATTGAGCTGACCAGCAATCAGGAGGCCGGCAGTGCGGGGCCACTGCACATGCATCGATCTCGGCACTGACAGATCAATGCATGCGCAGTGGCCACTCAGGGCTATGCTGCCAGCTTCCCAGGTTAGAATAGGCCCCGCCCACAGCTTTGTAATGATACACACGCCAGTGACCTCTGTCGTGCAGTGTGTGGGAGATTCTTCTCTGAACTCCAACTGAAAAATCCAGCGTGAATTACTCCAGCGAATTCGACACTTAGAATTTTTTCGGGGGAATTCCGGCCTAAAAAATCTGGTGCGGCTTTTATTAAAATTGAGAAAAATTGCAAAAGTTTATCCTTGATGTATTAATGAGAAATTCTAGCAAGTGGGCATGAAAAATGAGACAGGAATCAAAGCAAATTGCCATCTTAGTGCTCAGATGGTGCATGCTTTGTTCCTCTGTAAAGAACACTTCAGCACTAAATTCATAAAGTGGTTATACTGGGAGATTTTAATCTTCACATATATTGAGGAGGTGGAACTGTTCAAACCTTAAAAGGCCCTGGATGTCTAGAATGGATACAGGACTTTTCTCAAACAAATGTGTTCAGAACTGACAAGGGAACAGGTGACACAGGATTTCATGCTAAGTAAAGAACCACAACTACTGAACAAAATATGGCAGAAAGGAGAATCTTGCCAAGAGTAACTTGAACTGGATTGAATTTGACATAAGGTCATGAAGTCAAGGTTTCAGACACGAGTAAAGCAAACTTTGAAGAAAAGAGAATTGACCAGAGTAAATGGAGTTGATTTTTTAAATAGATAAACCGACAGAAAAACAGTATTTTGTCTGATACAAAATCAGAAGGTAACCCAAAGAGGCAAAGGTTACAAAATTAGGCTCCAAAGCAATGATAGCTTTAGTGCCATGGGTACTGTTTTGGTACCAGAATAGTGGCCAGGCTGCATTTGCACAATTCCAGTGTAACCGGTGCTGGATGCCATTTTCATGAGGCAGTAGCAGGGGCAGTGGCAAGTTTTCAGAATAGGCAACTCTTGACGTCGGTCAGTATGTAACATTGATTTGATCCTGGCAGAGCCATTTTCAACCTTGTTACTCCACTGAAAGTCCTCTCTCAAACACTTACAGCTGAACAAATGTTCAATAGCAGGAAGGACTCGGCTCCCAGCTCACCCGCAAAGCTGCACTATTTAAAGAAGTATGAAGACACAAATTAACGGCTGTTGGCCACTCAGCCCTTTGAGTCTGCTCCACCATTCAATAAGATCTCACTTTAAACTCAACTCCATTTCTCTGCCCACTGCCGATAACCTTTGACCCCCCTTGCTCATCAAGAATCTATCTACTTCTGCCTCAGATATTTCAAGATTGCGCCTCAACCACCTATTGAGGACGAGAATTCCAAAGACACTCAACCCTCAAAATTTTATTTTTCCTCATCTCCATTTTAACCAGGTGACCCCTTATTTTTTAAATAGTGACCCTGAGTTATCAATTCTCCCACAAGAGAAAACATCCTCTCCACATCCACCCTGTCACGACCCCTCAGGATCTTGTATCTTTCGATCAGGTCACCTCTTGCACTCCTAAACTCCACTGGGTACAAGCCTAACCTGTCTAACCTTCCCTCAAAATAATCTGCCCAATCCTAATATTCGTCTGGTAAACCTTCCCTGAACTATTTCTAATGCATTTACATCCTTCCTTAAATAAAGAGTTCAGTACTGTACATAGTACTCCAAATGTTCGCTGGAATTCTACCACCTCATCCACCATGGAATTGGGGTGGGCAAGTGGCGGACAATGGAAATGTCCATTGACCTCGGGTGGGAATTTCCAGTCTCGCTCGAGGCATAAAATTCCATCTGTAGTCTCACTAATACCCTTACAACTGAAGCACACCCTCCTTACACTTGTATTCAATTCCCCTTGCAGTAAGCAAGAACATTCTACCAGCCTTCCTTATTATTTACTGTACCTGCATGCAAACCTTTTGCAATTCATTCACCGGGGCACCCGGATCCATCTGCATCTCAGAGCTCTGCAATTTTTCACCATTAAAATCTTTTTTAAATTCAGCCTGCTAAAATGGACGACCTCGCATTTTTCCACATTATACTCCTTTTGCATGATCTTTGCCCAATTGTCTAACCCATCTATATTTTTTGTAGCCTCCTTACGTCCTCTTCACAACTTACTTTCCGACCCATGTGTCTTCAGCAAATTTAACAACCATATCATTGGTCTCTTCATCCAAGTCTTTCATAGAAGTTTTAAAATGTTGAGGCCCCAGCACTGATCTGTGGCACATCACTCGTTACATTCTGCCACAGATCCAGAAGCTATGGGTTTACACTGCAGAGTATTGAAGGAAAAGAAGAAATTCCATGTCATAATTTTACAAAGATCTCTGGATTAACAAATTGTATTGTGAACTGGAAAATTGCAAATGTCACTCGATTAGTTCAGTGGCGGGTGGGAGAAATTGGGTAACCAGAAAGCTGTCAGTTTAACACCAACTGTGGTGAAGTAACTGGAACCTACCACCAGAGGCAGAGCAAAAGATCACTTGGAAAAGTGAATGTCACAAGCTTGGTGGAGAGGAAAGTTTAACGCTTAAAGTTTATTTATTAGTGTCACAAGCAGGCTTACACAAACAGTGACTCAAGCTGGGAATCAAACCCGGGTTTGTGGAGTTTGTATGTTCTTCCTGTGTCTGTGGGGGTTTGCTCTGGTTTCCATCCACAGTCCAAAGATGTGTAGGATAGTTGCATTGGCCATGCTAAATTGCTTTGGTGTCAGGAGGACTAGCAAGGTAAATACATGGGGTTAAGGTGATAGGGCCTGGATGGGATAGGGCCTGTGAGACAGCGGTGCTAACAACTGTGCCACTGTGCCACCCACCTCCCTGTTGGGTGAGCTAGTTTCTGATACGCTTGTGCAGACAATGGAATTGTTACCTACAGAAAGAACAATGGAGGTTCTCGCCTTTACAGTCTGAGAGTGAAGTGTGGCCTGGCTGTAAAGCAGAGGAGGAAATGAGGCAGGAAGGATTTCTCATGTTTGTTTAAACAGTGGGGAAATTAGTCAGGCTCTGCCTTGCCCAGCTTTCCCTCTCTGAACACAAGAAAATGCTTCGTGTCCAGGTGATATAAAAAAACCAAAATGCTATCATAATGGATCTTCATTGTGTGAAGATTCATTCAAAGATTAAGGCTCAACTATATTGCCCAAGCTGGGGGGAAATGGTATTGTGCTTTAGGGGGAAAAGTGAACTTGAAAATGGTTAAAGAAATATCTATGCCTTTTTCACTTCTCCCTAATAGAAGCTCCCTTGTCTGGAAGGTAATGGGAATTTCTTTCTCAGATACAATTCTATCAGCAAACCAATTACCCAAAGGGAGGCCTCAGTGCATTAAATGTCTTGGCTGGTCTGAGAGAAATGTAGTGATTTGTATCACATGATATTAACTCTGCCCTACAATGTACAAATATCTTGCAAATGACCAGACCCTCATAGCACATCAAGTGTGTTCTTAAACTGCCTTTTACCATTGGTACCTCATCAGAAAATGTATTAGAATGTAAATTTTATTTCTTTTTATTTTAACAGTATTTCTCATCTCTGACTCTTGCCTCTGCAGGTAACTGAATAGACCAAATTACATTCCTACCCATTATGATCAATGGTGTCAATAGCGTTTTGAGGGCCCTTTCTGCTCACCTCTCATCAGAAGAATTAACACCGTGCTCTCTCCTTTTACCTTCCTTTGCTTGAAGTAGAAGGCTTACAGTTGAGAATGTTGTTTTTCTCACATGAGTTTGGTCGTATCCGAAAGGTTCATGGAGTTAGTTCTGGTCTCTTGAGAGGGAGCTGAAGAAAGAGAATTATGGCGACTGGGAGTGACACATCCTGGTTTCCAGGTCGCCACTTACTCACAGGCGAACAGTCAGCATACTTCCATAGGGAACTCTCTTCAGAGAGCTGGCAAGCACTCAAAGGACTGAATGGTCTCATTCTGTGCTGAAACCATGCTATGATTCCATACTTCTAAGATAGAGAGCATATAACATGTTATATGCTCTCAAGGGCATACAGTAGTTTAAAGGAGCATGGAGTGTTGAGTTGAAATTCATTTTCAGTGAATGGCAGGCAGAGGTTAGGGCAAGTGCTTTAAAACTTCAAGATTATGTATTCCATGCTTTTCCATTGCACACTGAAGACCAACAGTTGTGGTATTATGAAACCAAACACCAATCGCAGGATCAAACCAAACTTGTATCAAAATGATGACCAGCAACTCCAGCTTAATCAATCCAAATACAATTATTCACATTGATTTCAGCATTCATGCTG